>NC_134087.1:116459028-116784291 GCF_000715075.1 Nicotiana tabacum
GGAATTTGACCTCCTGTGCCTGTGAATTAAAGAAAGGAGGAGGTCAATAAAAAAAAAAAGATATGTTAATTAATCAAAGGTCCAACTGATCACCACGCCTGTATTGTAAATATGCAGTTAGGAATAATCCAGCCAAAGTAATAGGAATTAGACCTAACACGATTCCAAATAGAAAAACTTCAATCATTTTTCTTTGTTTGAAAGGAGAAAAAAAAGAGGTAATATCTATACCTAAATATTAATCCGAATTGACATGAATCTCAATGACAATGACCAAGAATTGACAATTGGTAACGTAAGTAAATATAGAATACATGTAATCCCACAGAAAGATTTCTTTTTATGAATTGTTAATTTTAAATATTCAGTTTAAATAATAAGTATCTTGCTCAGACCAATAAATAGAGCTGAGGTTCTAGTTAAAGCCGCTAATAGAAAAGCGAAATAACTAGTTATAGTAAGCATGAAAGGGCTAAATTAAATGAAAGATGTTCTTTTTATACATATGTTTAGAAAGCACTTACCTAAGTTTCCATTTTTTCAAAATAGGAGGATAGGCAAAAATCTCAATTTCAATTGAAAGAAGAAGTTGAATGAAAAGTTTTTGATTCATCTATCATTATAGGCAGACAGCACTAACAAAGATAAAGTGACAGACATATAAAAGAAATTGATTCATCATCTGTAACATCTATCCATCCCGCAATTCCAATCAACCGATTCATTGAGTAACTCTTGGGTAAACTATTAAACTAATAAGAGCTGTATCGTCTAACTTCATTCAAAAATGAAACTTGAATTTTTATAGAATCAAATTCTAAAATCATTTCTATTTTGATCATTTCTTAGATTCTGTTGAATTGTATCGAATCCATTTTCTATTTTAAAGCAAACAGTTACCTTATCAAACTAGAAAACTTTTTCTTTTTACTTTAATTTAAGTTTAACTCATTAGATTCAGTAATATATTAATTCACATAATATCTTGAATGATTGAGAAGAAGAAAAAGTTATCACACAATCGCTTGAAAAAATCTTTTTTTGGTCCAACTAGTAGTAATTTCAATTAGGTTCCACATTTTTTCTTTCCATACTGCCCCATCCTTGTAGCTAGATCAAGAAAGAACCTTTGGATCGAGATCCACAACTATGGATTCCTATTATTCTTTTTTTATTTTTGCTTTCATCGAATATGATCTACTACTCTTATTTGTTACTCGACCATTAACTTCTTCTTTAAAAAAAAGGATTCCAACAACAAAACTGCTTCCACAACTACGAAAGGAAACTTTGAATAGAAGGATCAGTGCCCGTAGCAGTCCTGGAGTTAGGTTATGATGGTCGTGATGAGCTCTACTAGAAAGAAAATCTCTTCTATTCATAGATGAAGTCCTATCTAAGGGCCTTCGTTGCCCTTGAATTCCGTTCCCTAGTTCAATCCGGAACTCCAGATGTGTAAGTAGCGGCCAAGCGGCTCTGTCCTTTTCAAAGAGGTTATCCTTCTCTCTCCCCGCTTCTTAGTCTTATAGGATAGCTCACCATTCAAGTAAGTCACTTTACCCGGCGCTTACTGTCTTCTTTCTAGCCTAATTGGTAGCAGTCCCTTTTTAGTACCACCTTTCCTTTTCTTCTCTTTCAGCAGCCTCTCTGGCCAACTGAAGACCGAATAAAGCAGTTCAAGCCCGCTTGAGATCTATCCAAGACCTGGCCGATGGCTACTTCCAATTCAAGTGCCACTTATCTTAACACAACTCGGGCTAATCGACTCCCAGCCTAGCTAGACCTGGTGAAAGCAATCAAGCCAAAGCAATACTTATTCCTTCAACGGTAAGAGCTGCAGATGTAATAGCAGTGGTTATGCCGACATCTACTCAAAGAAGAATAGTATTAGAGTCAAGACCGGTGTTATCCCCTTCCCCTGCTACGCTTCCTTACTCAACAATCAAAGAAGCATTTTCGATTCCCCGATCCACTCTCGTGCTAACATGCTAACAGCGGTTTAGGTAAGCCAGGGGCTAAGCGGGAATGCCCTATCTAAGAGCCTACTTCCTTCTGCTCTTGGGGATTCATCTCTACCTTTTTCATAAAATGTAGTGGCCAAACCAGATAGTCCATTTCCTCTCTTTTCTCGCTCCTCAAGAAAGACGGCTAGAAACTTCCTATTAGGAATGGCTTCCTTTCAGGTTGTGTTGTTACAGACCAGACTGTTCTAACAGGGCAGGGGAGACGGATAACTAATCTAATACAGTACAGCTATGATCGGGCAATAGCGCAGATAAGATCAGACTGAATGTGTGAAGGATATGGTTCTGGTTCTCTTCTGTCCCGTTCCTTCAATCAAAGAAGAATCCATGCCCAGGGCTAGTGCCAGCGCATAGTCAGAGTCTTCCCTGCGTGCCTAACATCCACTCCTTCTAGTCGAGTGCCTTGCGGCGCCTTTAACGATGAGAGAAGGCGATACCGAAGAGAATAACTCAAGGGCACTGGCTACTCCATCAACTCAATTTCGTTGCGTAAGTGAGGATGCCAGTCATCATAGTCTGAACTTTAAATCTTTTGTAGGCTCATCTCGTCGATTGGCATTCCGATCCTGGTCATTCATAGATAGTCGGCGCTTTTAGTCATAGGCTATCGCCCATTCCTGATAGCCGCAGCTCTGCCCGTTCCCTATTCCATTAAAGAATGAATGGGAATTGATCTGACAACAGCTGGGCAAAATCCATCTCTTTCCAACTCTATGTTCGCTAAACTTGCTTCCTTTCTTGCTTTCATGAAGCCGACCTTAACAGACATCTCTTCCATTTTCGTAGATGGAAGATCCGGTGAATCAATTCAATTAGATGCCGCTTACCTAGATGCGGTGCTTGTCCCTCGAAGCGAAGGTAAAGACCAAGACATTGGGGATTCTTAATCTGACCGCACTTTCCTCAGGTCGAACGGCTATCGATCCTGGCCCGATGAGAAAAGGGTTGAACTCATACTTGCCTTAACCTAATCTACTTGGATCCCGGATTCCATTCCATTTCCATTAAGGCATTCATTCCCTTCATGTAAAGGAAGAGTTCAACAGAAGTCATCTATCTGACACTGGCTGTTCTTTCTACCTAAACTTGCGGCTTCTTTCATCAAAGATAGGTGTGAGCTAATTTTCTCGCTAAACCCGTCTCTGATCTTCTCTACTGTTTTGGCTGCTTTCTGGGGTGTAAGGTTCCTAATGTTCTAACTCAGAAAGTATAGTCGTTCTCTCTTCCTGACCCTTCGGCCAAGCCGCTTTGTCTGTTCATTGGATTGATGTCTGATAGTTTTTCCTTCTCCCCAACTGCTGTCATGTCCCGCTACGCTAGTTCTACTGTGCTTTCCTTCCTTGGCCTAAGAAAGAAGGCTAGTCACTTCCCTTATTCATAGGGGCAGCCCCTTTTCTATCGAGTAGTCACTCTTGGCCTCTTTCTGTCCGGACTCGGAAATGAACCCGATGGTCAATCTTTCCCTGGCTTGAGAGGTTTCATTTCAGGTTAAGCAGGGGATCAAGACTCTAATGCTTTCATTCCTTCAGCTTCAGATAGGTGAATCAATGGGCTCATTTCCTTTCTTTCTCTCGTCAACTGGGGAAAGGTTCCTCTTTGCTTTGATTCGATAGTTGGAACTCTTTGTATATAGGTTATGCCTAGGGCAAGACCCTTAGGAGAGATAAGGAAGGTATTAAGAAAAGGAATCTGATCTTTGACGATCCAGTCTTAGCTAGCAAGTGTATGGACTCATACTTTGAGGACTCCCTAGTGTGCCAGATAGCAACTTTTGTCCCGTTTAAGCTGAAGCATAAGAATGACGGATTTGTGTCCAGCGTGTGATCACAGCCGGTACCGCATTTCTTTTTTCTTGGGGGGCCCTGTGTAAGGGCGGACGGGAATTCCTACCCCTCTAAATCAGTCTTCCTCCGCCCGAATCGGAATCAAAGTAGTATCCACCTTCTTCCTTTGCCGGTATCCTAAGATCGATCTCTTGACTAAGTCATTTCACACGTTGCACTGAGAACAAGAGACTGATCCCGTACCGTGCTACTGCCTTGACCTAGGATTCTTTTCCTCACATCGGATTCTGAACTGAAAAACGGAAGCTTTCAAGGAAGGAGATTCTAAGACATCACATTCTGTGGCAAAGAGCCCATTCGATGGCATCCGCGCCCGCTTGAATTTCACTTTCACTCTTGGATAGCTATAGCTACGGGGCTTTTCTGGCTTGAACGGGAAGAAATCCATGAGAGGAAAACAACTTCTTTTAGAAAACAGACTTACTTAGTTCAACAAAAGGTCTTGACCAACAAAAAGAGCTTTTTCCACCAGTCTTTTAGGTCGGGCACCTTCTTTCTCTTCATTTCATTTCAGGAAGAAGAAGAAAGGCGAAGTTCTTCTATCCAGTTGAGGATGAATTACAGTTCCACATCCAGCAAGGAAGACAAGCGCATAAATTGGATTCCCGGCTGACTTTTCTTCTTTGAAGCATTCAGAGAGAATCAAGATTGGCTTAGTCGGATCTTGCCAGGCAATTGCCTTTTTTCCACAAGAGATTGCTCTCCTCCGAGGCTTGAGAGCTTATTCCCTTCTTGTTCACCTTTCTTTTTCTTTACTTATTTTCTTTATTGAATGATTGGCTCAATAGCTTTCTTCCTTCAATTAGAAAAGGGGCTAATGGAAACTCAGGAGCTTCACTCAGAGCTATTAAGCTCTTTGGGGGAAGTCAGAAGTTCTTCCACTCGGAATTGCATCAGAGAAGAAAGCTCCACAGAAGACTCCGAAGGAGTAGGAATTGGCTCACTAGGTTCTTCAACTAAAAAGTAGTCAAATCGCAAAACTCCTTACTACAATCCTCCTTCGATGCCTACTTACTTAGGTCTAGCTGACCCAGCTTGAAGTCTACCAACCCTTTTCAAGTCGGGAATGCCACATCAGTCTGATATTCTAATATGTTGACTTGCACCCAGGCCTAGCTCTCTGTGGTGGGGCGGTCTCGCTAGGTGAGATAATGAGACCAAAGCATGAAAAATCGGCTGCCTGCGAAATCAACAGGAAAGCTTTGGCTGTTTGCTTTAGCAACGACGGTAAAGGGCAGGTTCTGTAGTCAACTGCACTTGGTCACTTCCTGCTCTGTCGGGTCATTTGATCTTATCAATTCCACTCGGGCATACTCTTTCATAGGCTCGACACAGGTTGTGACGTCGGGTCCTCTCTTCTCTTCATGAATCTCAGTTGGAAGCCCCCATTTTCATCAGACATCCAATGAAGTAGGAGCTCGCTCCCTACCTAGCGGTACTTCCATGGCTTGCCTCTCGAGGTCCTGTTTGAAAGGCAGTTGCGAGAACCTGTCTGGATTGAGTGGTCCTTTCTCGGGCAGCTACTGAGACATAGGTTGGCCCGAGCTTCCCTTGGCATACCTTTGTTACCATTACTAAGAAAGGTAAGTAGGAATTCGTCCCAGATAAACTACTGATCTAGCTCTTTCGCATCGAGGAAAACCCCTATTTCCTCTTTTAGGTTAGGCGCCCTTTGCTCGAACGAAAGAGGGGTCTTTGCCGGGACCGATGCTAGTAGTTAGATTCAATATTCAAAAAGTCTTAAATAGAAGCCAAATCCAGTTGAGAAGAGACAAGCACGGTGACATCCATCGAAGGGATCTCGGTCGAGAAGCGGCCCAGGTAAAGCCAGATTTCAAAGGTAGAATGTATTGGTGGCACATCGACCTAGAATAAGGGCTCTAGTCCACGATTCCTGGATTCTAACCTTTCAAAGGCAAAGGAAGTCTCAAGCTGTAAAAGTAGGCCTGCCATCGATGCTAAGAGATAGACGAGCTACCATAGATCCCTCACCGACGAATAGCGTACTTTCCTCTTAGAATATCCCTTGAATAAGGGGATGAACCACTTGAGCCTCCTATTTCACTGAATCCGCTCCCATCTCTACAGAGCCCCGAAAGCTTATAGGATCTCTAGGTTGTAGAGAAAGGGCCTATGATGGAATCATTGAATCTCAGCGACGCGGTGAAAGATCTAAAAGAGGTGGATGATCCCAAGTATTGCAAATATCACCGCATCGTCAGTCACCCTACAGCAAGATGCTTCGTCTTAAAGTAGAAGATCATGACGTTGGTGAGAGATGGAAAGATCATCATTGACGCTAATGACACGGCCGAAGCGAACCATGCTAGTGCTAAAATCGATCACAAGAAGGGATCAACGTAATAGTCTTCTCCAAGGTTCTCTAACAAGCAAGGAGAGATCCACGAGACGTTTTTCCTCAAGATCAATCTGAAGTGCTGATGGAAGTTCATTGAAGATTCAACACATCACAAGGAACTCGTTTCGTTCGAGAAATACACTACATTGTCCCTCGAATTGAAGAAAACAAGAAGGAGTGATCAAGAGAAGTTGTCCCTCGTGATCAATCCGAAGCGCTACTAACTCTTCTTGACGATCAAGTAAATCACAAGGAGGTCCACATCATCCTGCGCTCGAGAAATACGCTGCTTCAGCCCTCGAATCAAGGAAAACAAATTAGAGACAAGAATCAGGGGATACACAGAGTTGTACTCACAAGTTTTATTAAAAAAAGAATTTTTCTTTACATTTGTTTCGTGATTGCAGTTATTAATTTCCGTACACGAAATTTGTCGCGAACAGTAAGCTAATCAAATCAATATGATTGGTGGAATGTGGTATTGTATCTATTGGTTGGTAAGCTTGCAATCAAGTTATTGCTATCTTACGAGCAGCTTGCTATACTCTATTAGTGCCTCTCTTTGGTCTATCATAAGCAACCGAGCGGAAGTAGGTTTCTCTCTTTCTATTTACTTAATATGCAAACTCGCTCCGAGCCGAGTCAGTGTTGGGGTTGGGTTGGTTGATCGCCCAAAAAATGATTCTTATCCCATCTGTCAGGTTTGTATTTACCCACGCTCCTGTTTATTATTTTCTAGAACCTCAGGAACTATCCTTTTCGGCTGCCCCCTCCCCCCCTGGCTTTGCCCTTGGGTTTGTGGTTGAGCTGTTGTGTTCAGACCGGGGCGCCTCGACGATGATGTAGTCGTAGTAGTCCTCTGATGGGAAATCTGTTAAGATCCGCCCATGATTCATGGAACCATTCCTTCGCGTGCCGTAGCTTAGGATTCGTGCTATTGCTATTGTTTAGGGGCGTCAAGACCGGGTTCCTACTTTTTCTTTTTGAGAAAGAAGAGGTTACTGGACAAGCGAAAGAGATGCCGAAAGAGCAGATGCTTTTATTTGAAACAAAAGCATTAGCCGAGACATACCTCCCGCTAAAGAACACTATTGACAATGGGGTCCGGGAGGCCCTCAAAAAAAGCGATAGAGCAAGAAAGAAAGAAAGGATCAAAACATCACGGGCCGCATGCAAAAGAAAAGAGAGGATAGCCAGAATTGTATTGAGGCCGCAGCAGCAAGAAAACAACAAAAGCACGTCTTCCCAAACAAAGCAGCCTTCAGCAGGAGCTGCACTACAATGCCTCAGCTCTGGGAACAGGAAGGAACTGAGCGCCCCGGCGAATAAAGAAAACCTAGAACAAAAATGGAAGCCTAAGCCTTCACATCCGAAACTGAAAAATCATCAGTTGGAGAATCGTTTTTACAGGGTAGGCATGGTGAAGGCAGAATGGAAATAGAAAACTACTAAATGACTTAGTCTTGCCTTCTTCTTCCTTTATGGAGAGAGGGCAAGAGCCCATACTTGGAGCACGAATTCATACGTAAGATGCCCAGTTGGATCACTAATTCGTAGATGGACAACCTCTATAAAGGATCTCCCTCGAAAGGAGAATAAATACCATTGTAGCTAGGCTCTGTTCTCTTGAATAGGTAGGCTCAGTACGCTAAGGAAGCTTGGTCTGCTTAGGGCTCATAGGAGGTAGGACAGATAATAGAATTTCACCTGCGAGATGAGTCTGGGAAAGCCTGACGGGCTAGAGGGTGGGCTTTAGAACGGTTTACTGAGACTCCGTTATACTAAAATAGAAAGAAGTTGGTTCCTGGACAAGGTCCTATCCTAGGCTTAGAGCTGAGCTATACCCCTACCCCTAACTTATTTCGGAATGATTTAGAGAGCTGCGAATCAGGCTTTCAGAGTGGTGGCAAGAAGGGCAAGAAGATAAAGTCCAATCTGACCCTAAGCAAATTTTTGACATCTTTCTCGCATCCGCTTTCATGTTTGACATGACATTAGAGCTCTCGTACTTAGTGACGAGTTCGAGCCTTAGAAGCATGCGAAGGAATAAGGTCTGGAATAAGTCTTGTATGAGTCTTTTAATCGAGTCCCTCTTCTTTAATAGGTGCTTTCAAGTAGCAGGTTTTGATTATCTTTTTACGATTACGATTCCAGTATTAAATATCTCCGCCTCCCCATTCCTTTATCAAAGTCTAGTACTTATGGGCGCAAGTCAGTCTCTTCAAGTGGAAGCAATCATAGGGAGTTCGGGTCTGAGGTAAGCCTTACTCTATCATTGGTAGGCAAAAAAAGGGTAAGCGAACCTGGCTGTCTTTGTTAATAAGCAAATGGGTAAGTAAGCGCAAACAGTACGAATCTCTTTCTGTATTCAAGCCTGCTCCTGGTTGCTCGGACTCTTGTTGTAGTGTGAGCCTTGAAAGTACCCGAAGTTAGGCAATCAGCATGAATTCCTTTAAATGGATCCCTCTTTCTTAATGACTCTTCTTAGGGAGTAGGATCTGTTGCCTAGGAGCTCAAAGAAAGATAGCGAAGAAATATTTTATTTTGAAAGCAAAGAGGAGTGTGGCGGTCGTGCAAGCAAGCGAAGTCGAATATATTAGATGAGCTTGCTGCACTCCGATCCATTCCCTTAATATAATAGGCTGTCTGCGTCAATTTCTCTGTAGCAAGAAGCCCTGTGAACCCCCTCTCATAGGTGACTGGGAAGGGAAAACGCTAGAAAAAAAGCCCTTATTATTATTAAACGTAGCTGTCTTTAAAGTGCAAGTGAAATATCTACTTTCATTCAACTTTAGAAAACTATAGTAAAGTAGCAAAGTTCAGAGGAGCAGCAGGCAAGCAAGAAGTTCATCCATTGAAGTTGAAGTAGTTTCAGTACTTCATCGATTTTAGTTGAAGTAAACGATTGATCTCTATCGTATCAAGCATGAATCGATCTTTTTTATTCAATCTAGATCCCCTTGCAATTGATCTGTGCGATATCGAGTATGCTAACGCGAATCTCAAACGGTCGTAATCAAATCTCTCAATCGTTTTCCTTTTCTCCTGTCGTTAACTCTCGAAAGTCTTGCAAGGCTCTCAAACGGTCTAACTGTCGGAAACTTTCGTAATCGTTCCAACCAGTCAGTCCGATCTGGCTTTCCTGCCTCTCTCTTCTCTAGTCGTCTAGTATCATACTCTTATTCAGATTATTATTTTCATTCATTCAATGAAACTTCAATTTTCTTTTCTAAGGTGTCTTTCGAGGTACAGATCACCAAAGACGGGTGGATGTTCAGTCTCAGTGGCAGAAAACCAATACTGTTTGGAACTTCACTTCTAGAGCTCCATCTCCCAGAATCAAAACCTTCTTGTTCTAAAGGCATGGCTCTCTCACATCTTATTCTACTACTTTGTAGAGGAAGTCAGTCGTGAATCTCGGTATAACTTTGTTACCTTAGCCTGGAAAACAGCCTAGGAAACTAGGCCTCTTTCTATCCCGATATTGAGCCAAGCCCGGCACCCCTGATTGTGTTACGGATTCAGTTTCCCAAGAACAATCAAACAGTTCGTAACTCTAATTGCGTGACGTGATCGGCTGTTAGGACGATGGGGACGATAGAGAGTCCTCTAGCCCGGTCCCGTCCTTGTATTCTGATTGTTCTTACCGAGCTAGTGAATCTAAAGTCTTTCATTCTGTGGTTAGGCCTCTTTCTCTGTTGCCTCTTTGTTTCATAAGGATCGAAGCTTTCCTGGCCCCGGGCTCTCTTAGGCATTTTAGCTATATGCTTTTATTCCTCTTCTAGTAGCTAGTATCTAAATTTAGTATCATATCATTTCCAAAGAAAGAGAGTATGCTAAAATAGATTTTCTTCTAGGGATAGAGCACTCTGTAAGAAGGTAGTCTGCCCTCCATACTGAGCTAAGGTCCACACTATAGATTAGCTATAGTAGCTATAATAAGAGAAGAGGGAAATTAGATCGATCAGTTCTTCTTGCTTTACTCTTGCTAGGGGGAAAGAGAAGAAAGACTATTGTGACTTTCACTTCCTTACTGTTCTCTTAGTGGAATACATACTAACACTTCTTGCTTCCATACACTCGAAATGCTTACTTGCTTTTAGCTTTATAAAGGATAGGATAGATCATAATGTACACCATTTTTTCGAGTCGGAGAGCCTTCCTCTTTTACTTCACATAGCTTTTCACTCCTTTCCCTCATAGCGGAATAGTTGGTTTTATTACCTACAAAGCAAAATACCCGCATTAGCTCTCCCTGAAAGGAGAAGGAAGGCTGGAATGCCAACAGGCGTCTATTATTGAATTCACCCGACCCCTGACTCATTGTACTAGTTACTGCTATAGCTAGTGCTGTATTGGTGTATTGCTAGTGAACTTACAGAGCGAGCTGTAAAGGTAGAAAAAAACAGATCAATCAAGAGATAGTGGTTCTAAGCAAGGACGGACGACTGAGGATTGGCCGGGGAGAGTCGTCTCAAATGCTGATACCATTTTAGAAATAAGCCAATAAAAAAAAGACAAGTAGAAGCCAGTGAAAGTGAAAGAGGAGTAAGCAGGGTACGACGAAGCCCTAGGCCTAAGGGGCAGTACGTAAACAAGTACAGATCACATGGTTTTTTACTGATCCGCTTATAGACTTCTTCATGATATCCCACCAATACTGCTCCTTGACATCATGATACATCTTTGTCGAGCCGGGATGGATGGAATATCGGGATTGATGAATCTCATTCATAATCTTCTCTTGCAACCCTGCCACATTAGGCACACATAATCGGCCCTGGTATCTCAGTGCCCCATCTCTTCGGATCTCAAAATCCATACTTTTACACGGCTGAATGCTCCCTCTTAATCGTACTAAGATATGATCTTCATATTGCCTTGCTTTTACCTCGGCTACCAAAGATGATTCTGATGTATTCTGTATACTAACACCTCCATCATCAGAGTCTAACAATCTTATTATCATATTGGCTAGCTGATGAAGCTCTTTAGTCAACCCCATCTACCTGCCTCAATATGTACTAAGCATCCCATTGATTTACGGCTGAGAGCGTCTGCCACAACATTGGCTTTACCGGGATGATACAATATCTCGACGTCATAGTCTTTCAATAATTCAAGCCACCTACGCTGCCTCAAATTCAACTCTTTCTGCTTGAAGATGTATTGTAAACTCTTGTGATCTGTGTAGATGTCAACATGGACGCCGTATAAGTAGTGCCACCATATCTTCAAAGCATATATTACTGTAGCCAATTCAAATCATGGGTTGGATAATTCTTTTCATGCTTCTTCAATTGTCTTGATGCATAAGCAATCACCTTCCCATGCTGCATCAATACGCACCCCAAACCTATACCTGAGGCATCACAATATACCACATAACCTTCTGTTCCTTCAGGAAGAGTGAGCACTGGTGCGGATGTCAATCGATTCTTCAGCTCCTGAAAACTACGTTCACAAGTGTCAGACCACTGGAACTTGGTAGCTTTCTGTGTTAACTTAGTCAATGGTGATGATATAGAGGAAAACCCTTCCACAAACCGCCTATAATATCCTGCTAGCCCTAGGAAGCTGCGAACTTCTGATGGTGTTGTAGGTCTAGGCCAATTCTTTACTGCATCAATCTTCTGAGTGTCGACACTAATACCCTCGTTAGATATCACATGGCCAAGGAACGCTACTGAGTTCAGCCAAAATTCATATTTGGAGAGCTTAGCATATAACATACGATCCTGAAGCATCTATAATACTATCCGCAAGTGGCCCGCATGTTCCGCCTCCGAACGAGAATATACTAGAATGTCATCAATGAATACAATCACGAACATATCAAGATAGGGCTCAAATATAGTATTCATGAGATCCATAAAAGTTGCTGGGGCATTTGTTAGCCCGAACGACATCACCAAGAACTCAAAGTGCCCGTATCTTGTCCCGAAGGCCGTCCTTGGAATATCCTTCTCCTTATCCCTCACCTGATGATACCCTGAACGTAAATTAATCTTGGAGAAATACTTGGCACCCTGGAGTTGGTCAAACGGGTCATCAATTCTTGGAAGTGGATACTTGTTTTTTATAGTAGACTTATTCAACTGTCGATAGTCGATACACATCCATAACGACCCGTTTTTCCTCCGCACGAATAGGACTGGTGCACCCCAAGGTGAAGTGCTAGGTCTAATGAAGCCCTTATCCAGCAAGTCCTTCAACTGCACCTTCAACTCTCGCAACTCTGCCGGGGCCATTCTGTATTGAGGGATAGAGATTGGTTGAGTGTCAGGCAACACATCAATGCTAAACTCAATCTCCTTTTCAGGAGGAAGGCCTGGGAGTTCATCTGGGAAAACATCTAGGAATTCGTTGACCACGGGGATTGATTGTAAAGCAGGCGGTTTCGCCTCCGCATCCCTAACGCGAATGAAATGATAAATGTAACCTTTTGAGATCATTTTCCTTGCCTTGAGATAGGAAATAAACCTACCTTTTGGTGTAGCAATATTCCCTTTCCATTCAATGATGGGTTCACCAGGAAATTGAAACCTAACCATCTTCGTACGGCAGTCAACATTTGCATAGCATGAGGCCAACCAGTCCATTCCCATTATCACATCAAAATCAACCATTTCTAACTCAAATAAATTTGCCAAGGTTTGACGACTACAAATCATCACAGTGCAACCTCTATATACCCTTCTAGCAATCACAGAATCTCCTATTGGAGTAGATACCGCAAGGGGTTTACTTATCAATTCAGGTTCAATGCCAAACTTATTAGCCACAAAGGGTGTAACATATGATAATGTAGATCCCGGATCAATCAGCGCATATACATCATAAGAAAACACAGATAAAATACCTGTAACAACATTTGGAGACGACTCGAGATCCTGTCGACCTACTAGAGCATAGGTTCGATTTTGACCAACCCTCAAACTCGGCACTGCACCTCTACCTCTACCACGACCTGTCGACTGCTGAAAACCCCATGCTGGAGGTCGAACTGATGAGGAAGAAGCAGACACAAAATTCAGTCGGCTGAGCCATACTATCACCTCCCCTGTTAGGACAATCCCGCATCATATGGACAGGCTGTCCGCAAGAATAACATGCATCAGAACCTTGACGGCACAATCCAAAGTGGGCCTTGCCGCAATGATCACAACGTGGTGTTGTGGGTCTCGTCTAACTAGTATCCCTGTGATGTTGCGAGCCTGATGCCTGCGAACTCTGACCTGAACCAGAATGGGTAAACCGATCATATTGAGGCCTCTGAAATTGTGGGGGAGCACTAGCTACAGGTGGCGCCGAACTCCTCAAAGATTGGGGCCTGACGCTGCCTCTGATGTCATTAGAACACCTTGCAAATCTTGCCCTCTTATGCTGGCCTCTATCCTGCTCCCTATTTGCCCTCTGGTGGAGCTTACGATCCGTTAGGGTCTGGGCATAAGCCTGAATACGGTAAATATCCATGCCCTCCACCAAGGAGGCTGTCGTGCACTTATTTATCAAATGTGGTCCCAATCCGTTCACAAACAAATGCACCCTATCACTCATCTCGGCCACCATATGGGGAGCATACCTTGCTAAAGAATCAAACTGCATACTGTACTCTCGCACACTCATATTACCTTGTCTAAGGTTCAATAACTTATCAGCTCTAGCTCGTCGTATCTCAACTGGCAAGTAGTGACGAAGAAAGGCCTCAGAAAATTCCTTCCACACAGCTGGAGGAGCGTTCGAACCCCTGGACCTCTCCCAACTATCACACTAGAGAACCGCTAAATCCCATAGCCAATAAGAAGCCAACTCTACTGCCTCTGTATCACTAACATGCATAACCCGAAGTGTACGATGAACCTGGTCAATAAAAGTCTGCGGGTCCTCTTTGGGGTCTGATCCAGTAAACACTAGAGGGTCTAAATTAATAAAATCACGAACTCTCGTACTAACTGGTTTATCAGCAGCACCTGTATTCTGCCTCTGAGCCTGAGCAGCTACCAAGCTAGTCAATAACTGCAAAGCACTTCGCATATCCTGGTCTGTAGTGCCAGACGGTGGAACTGGAAGTGCTGGGTGCCTCCTAATATCCTCTGGAGGAGACGGGGTAGATGAGGTATGAGACGACATCTCACTCTGAGCCTCACTTTGTCCTGCTCTGGCTTGGGGCACATGACTGGTACCCTCTCCCGCAGATGTATCAAGCCGTCTACTAATTGTTTGCTTCCTAGTTGAAGGCATCACTGAAAGAAAAAAAGGTGAATATTAGAGACAAACACTTACGACTCAACTCTACGCACGATCTAGATTCAGGAAGAAGGTAACAACCCTAGATGTCATGTAGCCTCCTGATTATAAATGTGGCGTGCTACACATCCATAATCAAGACTTTACTAGACATGGCTCATAGACAATCCCTAGAACAGACTTGCTCTGATACCAAGTTTGTCACGACCCAAACTGGAGGGCCATGACTAGCACCCGACCATACCTGCCGAGCACCAATGTACATTTCATCTAACCTTCTTTATTATCTTTTAGGGCTGACGAGATCAATATAAATGGTAGACCTGGATCATGGACAACCAGCAATAAAATATGACGGCATGAACATACATAATAGGGGATGACCAGATAATCAAGAAACTACATATAAGGTATGAGCTACCACGCTACCATGAAAGACTATACAACAAAAACCAACCGACAAGGCATACCAAACTATACATGAGTCGACACTTGTTTATGAGCCTCTAAATGAACATAAGTGCTGCAACATAGCCGGAACAGGGCCCCGACATACCCATAATGTCTATAACAAAAATGCATACCAAGACCACGGCAAGTCCGGAGAAGGGATCTCGCCAATCACCGCTGAACTGGACAGCCTACTATGGTAGGTGAGCTGCACCTGCCTATCTATCAGGACCTGCAGCACGACAGGCAGCGCCACAAACAAAAGGACGTCAGTACGAATAAAGTACTGAGTATGTAAGGCAGGGAACCATAAATAGGAACAGTAATGTAAGCAGGGATAGAGAATATACAACCTAGAAAATCTGAGTACCTCTGAGGGCTACTGACATGCAATGTATGTATACATAAACTTTTAAAACATACGCCTCTGTGGGCATCATCATCATCATATCGTACCCGACCATAATAGGCTCGGTAAAAACATACCCGGCCATCATAAGGCTCGATAGAATCGTACCCGGCCACGTGGAGCTCGGTAAAACCCAAGTGATCAGTGGTTGTACAATAGGTGTCGTACCCAGCCGACTATAGCACGACTCGGTAGAGTAAAATAGATACATATATATAATGCATGCTCGACTCATGGAATCACATTCTAAACCTTTCGGAGTGAAGTAAGGTCGGTATCCTCTGTACACGTTATTAGGACCAACTCTTCATTACGAACCTTATAAGAATCAGGAAGTACCAACAACATTGATAACATAAGAATAAGAGAAGCAACATTAATATCAATGTTCCATAAGAGGGAAAGCAATGTAAGTACTGCTAGCTTCTAAGAGTAGAGTATCTTTGGAAGCTCGTTCATTACATTATCTACAATCGGAGTCGTGCAAAAGAAGAAAAGGGATAGCCTCACATACCTTGTATATACTGCCCCAATCACAAGCTATGCAATTGTCAAAACTCCTTAGTCTACAATAAGAGAAACGATACTATCGTTATCATTTAAGCGTCATAACTATTATGTATCGACCACAACCTATTTTACGTTGAAACTGACAGCACCTCCCCTATATATATGACTTCACACCATTCAAAACAATCACCAAACAGCCCAAACAACATCAATAATAAGCATATTGAGCTCCCCAAAACAGTCCACGCACAACCTTATTACATCATACATACGACGACCACCGTAGTCGTGTCAAACGACCCGGAAATGTTATGAATCACTATCAGCCCACAACCCTACATATATATGGTGTTCCTCCACACACTTCCACCTCCAAAACTCCACAAAATAGTAGTAAAACACGCAGCCCAATAGCAACACAAAATAGTCCACAATACAGTCCGCTACAAGTGAATAACTCGAACTCACGGCTTTCGATCACCGTCCCGTGAGTTTTTACATGTATAGAACGAATTACCATGAATTCACAACAGATAAAAATGTATGAAAGATGGCAGTAACTTACATTACTTGTTTGATAACTCAGCCCTTCCCTTGGTTCTTCAAACTCTAGGTTTTACCTTCAAATAGAACTTGAAAGAGAGGGAAAATCGATTAGGGTTTGTGTGGGATTTTCGGGGAGGAGTTGCAGGGATTAACTTTGGTTTTGAGGGTCTGAAATATGGATGAAATAACTGATTTCATAACCCCTTAAAAGTCCTCTCTTGGCTGACTTAGGTCTTTTAATTTTGTCCTATCATTTTGGCAAGTAGGTGATGCACCTACTTGTCATCTACCAATCTGCGCAGACTTGCAAAAATATGAATATCTCTATACTCCGAGATCGTATTAACAAATGGTTTAATGCGTTGGAAACTAGACTAGTAGATATTTAATTTGGTGGTATATCACCCCATAATTCCTTGTAAATTAGGGGAAAAGCTTAGAAACATTTAACGTAATGTTTAAGTAAAATTATGAACCTAAGTTGCGACAACGTTTGTCGACTTTTGTTTCATAATTCGTTTGACTTCAAGACTTATGATACGGATATTATATGATTCAAACACCTTAATACATGACCTTGAGTGTATTAAGAACCTCTAGGTTTACCTTAAAATACGAGTTACCACATCTTTGATTCGTTTAACTTGTAATACTTGTTAATTACCCTTATACACCCTTGTATCACTTAAGACCAATAGGATTAACTTCTTATCATCTCAAAGGTAATTCTTTCTTGAATTTATGTTAACTAATATATGGCATGAACTAACGCGTGTGGATATGGGTTGTAACAGACCACCCATCTTCTAGTCTTTCGGCATGTATCATAGCCCTTAAGGATCCATTTCCAAATAGGGACTTTAGGGGTTCTAGGGGTATGGATCCAATACAGGGGCGACTTAGCCAAAATTGTCCTAAAAGCCATGTTGAGAAAATTTGTTTCCACCCAGCCAACTTGGATTATATATTTTCTATTATGAACTAGAAGTAAGAGTGAGTGAATATGTTATGGAACATAGGAAAACCAAGGTATTTACTAAAGGAGGTCGTAGCTTTGATTGATAGTGCATTAGTGAGACATTCCATGGTTTCCTTGGAAGTATTAGAGGAGAAGAGTACTCTAGACATAGTGAGGATGATTTTTTGTCAAGAGTTCTCATTGAAGGACTGCTGGATAGAATATATGGTGGTGGAGTTCCTATTGTATTCCATGGGAAACTGTGTAAGCTCATCTGCAAAGAAAACGTGAGAGATTTTTGGGCAAGACATGCTAATACTTATAGGTTTCCATTGGTTGTCTAGCACTGCCTGGTCAAATGACCTGGAGAGTCTTTCCATACATAGGATGAACAAGTAAGGGGATATGGGATCCCCTTGTTTGATGCCTCTGAAGGGCTTGAATGCTTCAGTTTTACCTCCATTTACTAAGATTGAGATGCTAGAAGAGCTGATGCAAGACATAATTAACTTAGTCAGCCTAGAGGGGAAGTTGAAGGCATGGAGGGTGTCCCATATGAATGACCACTCCAACCTGCCAAAGGCTTTCTCTAGATCTATTTTAAGAATCATCTGAGCGTGCTTCCCTTTTATTTTCCTTAATGTACTCTTGCACAATGATATTCTTGTCTGACGTTCTCCTATTTGAAAGGAAACTAGCCTGGCTAGGGCCAATTATGTCAGGAAGCATTGGCTTGATTCTGTTAACAATGATCTCCGTGATGGACTTGTAGATTGTATTACAAAGTCCAATTGGTCTAATGTTTTTTAGCAGGGAAGCTTGGGGGAACTTTGGGATGAGACAAAGCAGAGTTTGATTCACGGTCTCATCCATGGAGTAAGTAGTGAAGCATTTTTTGCAGAAATCAGATATTGAATTACCTACAACGCTCCAGTACTTCTGGTAGAAGAAGTAGTGGAGGCCATCAGGTCTAGGAGCCTTGAAGGGCTTGGTGGAGAAGATAGTCCTCTTTATTCTCCCATTTCAAGGGACTTATCCAGTCTATCCCTTTGAGAGTCAGAAAGTGTATGGGCCATGGACATATGGTTGGTGGTAGAGATGGGAGCTTATGAGTGTGAGCGGTATAGAGGTTTTTGAAGAAGGATATTATGGATGTCTTTATGTCTCTTTGGTCATAGAGCCAGTTTCCACTCTTTTATTTGAGGGAGAGGATCTTGTTCCTTCTTTTTCTATTGAGAGTGAAAGTGTGGAAGAATCTACTGTTGGCATCCCTATCATTAAGCTAGTTAATCCTAGATTTGAGCTTTAAGAAATCCTCCTTATTTTTAAGGATGGATTCCAGCTCATTGGTTAGGTTATTTTATAGGTTTAACAAGTAGATACAGAATTGATAGTTAGGGATTTTTGAATTCCTACAATTCTGGCTAAGATTCTTTTTTTATATATAATATGTTTCCAAAAGTATTTCTGGTCCACTGGGTCACAATTCTCTTAAAAGACAAAGTGGATTGGATTAGGTTGGAATTGGGGGGAAAGCCTCATTGATGATGTTGGGGAAGGTTGGGTGGCTTGTCCACATTGATTCAAATCTAAAAGGACTTGTTTCATTATTGAAAGAGTCCCCTTTTAGTACTGCTTGGATGGGACAATGATCAGAGTGGGTCCTAGGAAGGTGTATCACAGTAGCCTCAGGGTACTGGGATATCCAACTTTCATTGGCAAAATACTTATCTATTCTTTCAAGAATCAGGCAAGTCCTATTCTTGTATCTCTTATTAGACCAAGTGAATTTACTTCCTTTGTAGCCTATTTCTAGTAAATGCAAATTAAGGCAGTTCCATAACAAGTTACTTCAACTAGGGTTTATTGTGTTTCCCCCAAATTTATCCCTAGCTTTCAAGACATCATTGAAGTCCCCTCCCACAAACCAACTGTTCGTGGAGGTTTTGGAGATAGTAACTAAGCTCTCCCATAGTATCTTTCTATCAGCTAAAGTATTACAAGCATAGATGACAAAGAATAACCAAGGGGTGTGGTTAGGAAGTACCTTTACCATGGCATGGATACCTTAAGGGGTGGTGGATACCTCATCCACACTAACACTATCTTCTTTCCACATAAGCATGATCCCCCTAGATAGGCCAATAACCGGAGATTGAATTATCATGTCAAACTGCATTTCCTCTGCCAATTTTTTGTAGTCAACCATCTTGGTCTCTAGCAGTACCAGCATAGCTGGCTTGTGAAGCTTGACCCTATCCATGCAGTGCCTCCTGAACTCGATGTTGTTTCCACCCCTAACATTCCATACAATGTAATTCATTAGGGGTTGTTGGATGTTTGGGATCTGGCTTTCCTGTGGTTTCTCCATTCGCTGCGGAGTCCTCTTTGGAGTCGATTGGGTCTTTCCCCTCGTGCTGGGGACTACAGTCAAGTTGAGAAGTGGTTTGGTCACTCCTTAGGAGAGGGGAGACACCAGACTCAGTCAATATTTTGTCATCGATCTAGGGCACAACTGATAAGTAGGGCTTTTAGCCTATTATTTGCTCTCTTTTACTTGTGTTTTAGGGCAAAAATATCTGATGGTATTCCCAAAAACTAATGTAATATATTTTCTTGTAGGAGTTGTTCAAAATGATCCAACGGAGTCATAATCAACTCATAAAGTAGTCAAAACTAGAACAAAAACGAATACTGGGCCAAGACATCTGAAATGCCGACCAAATAAATATATTGCGGCCGCGAAAGCCACAATGTGGCCGCGATCAGAAATACGTGGTTCGCAAAAGGGAAGTTCATATAGTTGCATTTTCAGGCTAAATGATAAGTGCGGACCACATAAGAAATATGCGGCCGCAATAGTCTATCTGCGGCTACGATGGAAATTATACGGACCGTGATGCAACAGAAAGAAGTGTCATCCGTGTTAGAAATGTGCGGTCACAGAAGTCCCTTACACTGCTGCGATTGAAATTATGTGGTCCGAAAAACTCAGCTCAATCGAAATCCAGATTTGAAGAGCACAGACCGCGATCAAAATTACGCGACCGCAAAAGCAAGAATACGGTCGCGCTCAGAATTATGAGGCTGCACAACCTCCGCAAGGGTATTTTAGTTCGGAAATCATAGCTTAGTATAAATAGAACTTTTTGTCATTTTAGGTTATGATGTATTAAAGGAGCACCTGAGACGGCTGAGTTTACTACTTTTGGAAATTTTGTACTAGATTCATCTTTTAACATTAGATTTTCATCCTTTAATCTGGTATTATGAATTTTATTTTCATTTCATCTTTAATTTATGTTATTTCTGTGAGGAGCTAAACCTATAGCTAGGGTTCTGACCCAACCCTTGTGTGAGAATTTGATTTTAGAGCTTGAATTTGATTTGGTTAGTGATATTTAGCCTAGTTCTTGGTAGGACTATAGAATTAATGGTTGCAAACATTTGTTCATGCCTTTATAACTTAGTATCTACTTGAGAAAGAGGGGCTAAGTCTATGAAAACTAGGCTAACAAGGAATTGGGGTTAACTCAAGAAATTGATAGCCCCAATTAAAGTGTTAAACCTAGAAATAGTAATACCCAACTTGAGATAATATAACTTGAATTGCATGAATACCTATTTGGACTTGAGAAAGCCAAATTGGGCAAAATCACTCAAACTACCGAGAGTTATAGAGTGAGTACCGGGGTGTGATACCAATATTACGATCCCAACAAATCAGGAGCTTGCCCAAGATTCTTGCTACCCGTTGAATTTCCACCTAGGTGGAAGTCACTACGCTAGTCTCTTTAAACATCTGAATAACAACAACGAAAATATTGTCCTTAGTTTAAATTATTGCAATCTTTTGAGTAAAGTTAGAATTAGAAATCAAACCCAAAACTTGTGGAACAGTAATTAGATTCAAAGCCCGCATCTAGGTTAGATATAAACCTAATTCCAATCATTAACTCCTTGTGGATTCGATCCCAACCTAGTTGGGTTAAAACTACATCGACCACCCTCGTTACTCAATCCTAGTGTAGGCTTGGACCCAATCAACAGCAACACTAGGACTTTGCTGGTCTCTACGTTAAACTCTATCGCCCTGGCTGAGTCCAGTAGTAGAGAGTCTATGCGAAGGGGGACATAGGTTGTTCCTTCCATTTCTTGTGGGCTTTTCCTTATCAAGAGATTTAAGGCCTTGTTGATTTATCTTGTGATGTTGCATAATTGTGGAAACAGGCACTTCTCTGGATGAGTAGAAAATGATGGTGTCTAGTGGGTTTGGGGTTCGATGGTCACAAAGACTGGCGATGCAACTGGATCCTCTGTTGCCTGATCTAGGAAGAAAGATATTGACTGAAAGGCTTGGTACATAATGTTGTTGAGCTTGACCAGATCTAAGTATTTGTGTGTTTTGTTTTTCTTTCCTTCTGTTTTTCTAATTTCTTGTGTGAGTTGATTTTAGGTACCAAATGGATCTTAACAATGAAGCCCTCGGAAATTTTACATTGGGGGAGAAGGTATATTGATGATCACGTGGATGAGATTCAACCAGAACATGAAGTACAAAGGAGAGGATGCCCGCCTAATGACAACATCACAACCCCTCCCCCACCTCCTCCAAGGGCAGCACACCGGGTGCTACCCAACGAAGGCTATGCAAGTGGAATAGTCCAGCCCCGGATCAGGGCGGGCAACTTTGAAATAACCAATGTCATGTTTACACTATTGGAACAAAGGGGTTTCTTCACCGGATCTCCACACCAAAATGCTAACAAGCATCTCAATGGTATTGTTAACATGTGCTGGGGGAGAAAGCAGACTAATGTCTCTGAGGATGCATTGAGGTTAAGGCTTTTCCCATTTTCTCTAATGGGGAAGGTTTTAGATTGGCTATAGAGGTTACCCAACCATTCCATACACACTTGGGATGTGTTGGCCGAGAAGTTCATGTCAAAGTTCTTTTCTTTGGGACATGTGGCTACTCTAAGAGATGAGATCCTAGCTTTTAAACAAGAGCCAAATGAACTGTTGCATGAGATTTGGGAGAGGTACCGAAAAATGGTAAAGGAGTTCCTGAACAACGATATGACTGAAACCATGACCCAACAAACCTTATACAAGGGAATCAACATAACAAACCAATGTGTGGTTAACGAACTCGCCAAAGTGAACTTCATGAACACGCCGTATGCTGAGGCGTGTGAAATACTTGATGAGATGGTGGATACCTCTTCGGCGTGGCAAAGTAGAGCTAATGTGCCACAAGGTGACCCTAATGTTATTTACCTACACAAGGAGCTACATTACCACGGCCAAGCTATAGCCGAGTTGAATACTACCATGAACCGATTGGCCAAAGCTCAGCTACAACAAGTTCAAGGGCCAAAACAAGTGAATGCCATGAAAGGAGTGAATATGATTATCCACAAGAGAAGGAAACGAGGTCAACAAGTTCAAAACAATCCGGATAAATTTGATCAAAGTGGTAGTGGCTACAATCAAGATAATTCGTATGATGATCAAAGTGAAGAGGTTCAATTTCAACAATTATCAAGGTCAGCAGAGCAATGCTCCAAATCAACAACAGTGGAGAACATAGGGAATCCAAGAAAATTAGGAAAATTACGGTCAACAAGGAAATTGGAATAGTGGCAATAACAACCAAGGAAATTGGGGGAACAACACCAATCAAAATTGGGGTAATCAATGAAATAAAGCCAATTAAGGTGGCAACAATAATAGTAATTGAGGAGGCAATAACTATCAACGAGGTTGGAACAACAATAATCAAGGGAATTGGGGGTCAGGATTTCAAAGGCCCCTGATGTATCAACAATTGAACAACCCCCTTCCATATCCATTACAAGGTCCTAGCTCGTCCAACAATAAGATGGGACGGATTGAAACCATGTTCGAGTAAATGATGAAGAAAAATGCAGACTCTGATGCCCAATTATCCTCTCACAACACTTCTATCCGCAACTTGGAAGTCCAACTTGGCCAAATTTCTCAAGCTTTGAATACTCGACCTATAGGGGGCACTACCAAGTGATATGGTAGTAAACCCGAAGGGTGGAAACAATACAAGCCATGCTATGGTGGTGACTACGGGAAGTGGTAGAGGTCGAGTTGCTAGTACCTATAATCCAAGAAAGATTGTGAGTGATGATGTGTTGGTACAAGATGATGATGAGCCAAGTAACGATGTGAAAGTAAATGATGAGAATGTGAATGGTGAATTGAGGATATACATTGATGACAACTTGGAGGAGGCCCCAAATTATGTGAACCCATCTAGGAAACATGTGATAAACATACCGGAAATAGTAGAACCCAAACCCAAGGCTCTTTTGCCAAGGCCTCCTCCACCATATCCTCAAAGGCTCTCAAAGCAAAACAATGAGAACCAATTCAAGAAATTCATTGATATGATGAAAAGTTTGTCCATAAATATGCCTTTGGTTGAAGCTCTAGAACAAATGTCGAGATATGCCAAGTTCATGAAGGACTTGCTAACAAAGAAGAGATCAATGAACTGTGAAATGATCAAAATGACATATCAAGTGCATGCCATTGTGAACTCCATGGTTCAAAAGTTAGAAAACCCTGGTGCCTTTACAATCCCATGCACTATTGGTAGTGCCGATGTCGCCAAAGCTTTGTGTGACATGGGGGCAAACATTAACATGATGCCCTATCCTGTGTTCAAGACATTGGGGATTGTGCAACCAAGACCCATAGCCATAAGTTTGCAAATGGAAGACAGGACAATGAAAAGGCGATTGGGGATAATTGATGATGTGCTAGTTCGAGTCGACAAGTTCATACTTCCCGCAAATTTTGTGATACTTGACTGTGAGGTTGAGTACGAGGTGCCAATCATATTGGGAGACCTTTCCTAGCTACAAGGAATGCCTTAGTTGATGTGAAATAAGGGTATCTCACCTTCCATGTGGGCAATGAAAAAGTTTTATTCCATGTTTGCAAGTCAATGAAGCAGCCTAATAGCAACGAAGTGTGTTCGTTTGTGGATATTGTGAGCGAAGTAATTGTTGATGACACAATTATTGTGATTAATGTTGAAGACCAATTAGAAGATGTGTTATTGGATCATGATGTGGATGAGAAGGAAGGCTGGGTGGAATATGTCAATGCTTTACAAGGAATGTGTAAGGCCCTGGAAAATTTCGCAAATAATTTAGGATTTCGGGGTGCCACATAGGATATTAAAATATTTTATGTGCTATTAAAATGGTGGGCATCAATTGGATTTGGTAAATAAGTGTACAAGTGTTATGGTAAGTAATTTGGGGTCCAAGGAAGGACCGAAGTCTAAGTCAAATTGGAAAATTTCGTAACAGGCTAAGATTCCAAATGAGTTTGCACTAGTCCATACTTTGAACGAGCATATCTAAATATGAAAGGTCGTTGAGTCATGTTTCTAACGCTTCAAACCGTTCTTCATTCGAACACTCCTACCAGACGTTATGACCAAATTACCAAAAGCAACGTAGAATTTTATACTACCGCGGTGCCCCATGCAGTGCCCCATGAGGTGCGCATGTGGGGAGGTACAGAGAGCATCCAAAAATATTTTCTAAGCACATTTTTCACAACCGCGGCATCCCATGCGGAGCCCTACGCGACACGGCTATACAAAATCGGGGTTTTTGTTATAAAATGACCTCATTTCATTAAATAGATTCAAGTGACAATTTCTTGAGCAAAAATTAGATATTTTTAGAGTGAGAGAGTACCCTAGAGTGAGTAAGTATCCCTCATCAATTCTTCTACAACTCTTGCTCAAATCTTGAAGGATTAACAAGGAAAACCACACTAGCTCTTCATTCGTGAGGTAAGATTCTATACCCTAACCTTTAATTTAGAATTTAGCTAAAGATGGGTAATTATAAAGAATGTTTGTGGGTATTGGAGTTGTTATCTTGCTTGCATGTGTTGTCAAAGGTTGTAGAAACATTGTTGAGTTAAAGATGGTAAAGTATGGGTTGTGGGTTGATGAAATCCTCTATAAATCACCATAAAAATTTAACACACATTTGGTGTTTGATAAAATGCCCAAATGAGCTAGAATTATGAATATCTTCCTAATTTGTGTTCAATTTTGTTATGTCTCGAAGTAGATTGGCATTGCTAGAATTTCCGGAACATTGTAGTAACTTAAGGAAAAGCTCTTTGAGGTATGTATGGCTAAAACCCCGTCTCTTAGAAATTGGGCTTCCATGGTGCCCGTGCAAATGTTGAAAGTTTGAAACGTGATTGATGCAATACTTGTTATGTTAAGTGAATTATTGTTGTGAAAATGTATATAGTAGGTACTTCTTCATGTGTTTAGTGTGTTATTCTTTATAAATGGAGGATGTGTGGAGAACATGATGTATGTGCTAAATGCCTAAATGTCATGCCAATGTTATTTTGGGACTAATATGCCAAACTTGACGAATTCCTCTCTATGCTTATGATTTAAATTGCCTTTGTATGCGCCTATGATCTTAAGTGGAAAAGTAAATATTGAAAATGAAAAAAATGTGAAACGCGAATTATGAAATGTGGAAATTGTGGCCCCAAGTGCAGGTAAACTAATATATGTGTAACCAAAGATTGGAGTGAGAGGAATAATAGAAAATGGTAACGTCTCGGGGAGGCGGCTTAGCCGATCGGGCAGTGATTGGACGCCATGATATATACACATTGTCATAATGTATTGATGATTGAAACTGGAAAGTGTGAATGAAATAATGGTAACGTCTCCGGGAGATGGCTTAGCCAATCGGGCCGTGATCGGACTCCGCTCAAAGAAGCGGTGGCAAAACGGATAATGATGCAACAGTGTGGGATGCTCCAATCTAAAATTTTAGAAACTATGTGAAAATTATGTGAACCTCCTTATATTGTTGACATGGTGCTTATTTGAAACTTTGTTGTCTTTGTGATTTCCTCTCTATTCTTGTATGAAAGTTCTTTCTAACTAGATGGTGTTTATTTATACATACTTGTGCTATTCGATGGCACTAATGTACCTTTTGCCGGGGGAGCTACGTCTTTAAATAGATGTAGGTGTTTCTATAGCAGGCAGTGTTGGTCGCAGCTAGTGCCGCATCATCCTTTCAGCTGACTTGGTGAGCCCCAATTCGTTTTGGGGTCCTGTTTCATCTGTTCATCATGTACTTTGTATTTGAGGTATAGCCGGAGCCTTGTTACTGGCATTTCCATATTACATTACTCTTCAATTGTGTTTAGAGGCTCCGTAGACAGGTTGTGGTAGTGTCAGGTATTGGATTTAAAGTAGAAATATTGATGTTTGGCAAAGATTTATAAAACTTGTAATATTTTGATAATTATGATTTAAGTTGCTAATGGAAATAAAATGGAAGTTTTTAATGAAATACTTACTAAGTATGATTAATGGAGTCCATCTTCTATTTATTCATGAATTAGTTTGGGTAGAATGAAACCTAACAGGCTTGCTCAGTCGGGTTCACTCGGTTGAGTGCCGGTCGCGCTCCTTGGATTTTGTGGCATGATAGAATGGGATCATATACATATGAACCCCAAAAACATTCCTTGGACCTTGAGAACCGGAAGACTCCACCAACAAAACCCTCAATCGAGGAGCCTCCCACATTGGAGTTGAAGTCTTTACCTTCAAACCTCAGGTATGAGTTCTTACGCCCTTGTTCCAGTTTACATGTTATTATTTCCTCGTGCTTAACTAACGTGTAGGTAGCTTCATCCCTTTCGGTGCTCCAATGGAGGAAGAAGGAAATAGGATGGACATTGGCAGATATTCGGGATATAAGTCCCGCCTTTTGCATGCACAAAATCATATTGGAGGAGGATGCCAAACCCTCCGTGGAACATAAAAGAATTTTGAATGAGGCCATGCAAGAGGTATTCAAGAGGGAGATCATCAAATGGTTAGATGCTGGGGTTGTCTACCCCATTTCTGATAGTTCATAGACTTCACCTGTACAATGTGTCCCAAAGAAGGGGGACATGACTCTAATTACAAATCACAACATTGAGTTGATCCACAAAAGAACTGTCACTGGTTGGAGAGTATGCATGAATTACAGGAAGCTCAACAAAGTGACTCAGATAGACCATTTTCCGCTTCCATTCTTGATCAGATGTTGAATAGGCTAGCCGGACGTGTTTATTATTGCTTCTTGTATGGATATTCCGGATATAACCAGATTCTTATTGCACCTTGTTTACCTTGAAAATAGTAATTACAATTATATTTGATTTTGTGGTTCTAAAAATATGTGATCTATTTTTATGCTAGTTTGTTAGGCAGTAGATGCTAAGTGTGTGACTAGAAAATAAGATAAGAACTCGAAGGCAGTATGTTAAGCAAACTGAGTGGCTGAGAATCGGGGCCTCGAGCTAGCCTATACGAGGCCTCGAGGTCGACCTAAGCGTTAGGCTGTGAATGACTGATGAAGGACAAACAATTCTAAGAGCTTTGATAAGAGCTTCTATATGATCAATAATGAGTAATAAATGAATAAAAATTAATGAAACACAATAAATGTAAGCAATAAATGTAAATAATAGAATCAAGGAAGAATGTGTTTAAGTTAGAGAGCAGGGAATGTTCTTGTATTGATGTTGTATATCCCCCTGAAATAACAAGGGTCCCCTAAATAGGAGGGAAATCTCAATATAGTACATATGCACTTATTACAAAGAAATGTAGCTGGTACAACTACTTAGAAGTCTGGTACAGACTAGCACTATTTTTGCAGGTGTTGTTAGATTTGACCATGTGCCTACGGAACTTACCACTTAACCATGATAACCGTCAATTTGAGTTGCCCCAAGGTCTGGAATAAAGGTACCTCGAGGTCGAACCTCGAACTATGACCCAGGCCTTCAAGGTGAAGCTACGGAAATACAAAATAATCCTAAAATCGAGCTCTCCGATTTTAAACGCATACGGATAGTCCCCGTTTTCATAGAGTAAAGACGATAAGAAATGATCTTGAACTCTTGCCCCTTCAATACTTCTATCACGATGGTAGTCATGCCCTACCAAACGATTGACGTGACTTTTTAATGTGAAAATGGTAACGACAATTAAATTTGTAAATGTGATTCTAAAAATACGTGACCTATTTTTATGCTAGTTGTTAGAGTAGTTCATGCTAAGAATATGAAGTTTAATGATAAAACAAAAGCTAAAACGAGACAGTAATCAAACCCAGGGGCTTGCCGCCCGAGCCTCGGGTTGGTCGATGAAGAAGCCTCGAGGCCGATATCCAACGCGATCTGGAGCTATCGGGGGTAGTCGGGAATGGGATAACAGTTAAGATATGATTAAAGAAGGATTTTTATGGCCAATACCAAGCAATAAATGAAGAACAAGTATGAAACTAATAACGCTAAGAGTAGCCTCGAGCTAGTAAGAACGAGCAAGTTAGAGAGAAAAAAGAGAGAGAGAGAGAGAGATTATTGATCCTGTGAAGAAATAGTTGGAGCAACATCAGCCTTTTACGAAGTGTCATGGATTCCCTTTAATAGGAGGTGAATCCAGTTATAGTACAACATGCATTAATTGTAAAAATGGATATGGGATGGCTAGACGTGACGCTTCGGCATAGGCTCTGGATAGGCTGGCTCTGCAGACTTAGCCATGTGTCTTGGGAACTTCCCCTTTTGCTCTAGCCTCGACCTTTGTCTTCTTTGAGTCGGGCCTCGACGAGCCGCGAGGGATGGGACTCGGTCACAACTCCATGTCCTCGGGGTCTCTAAGTATTCTTCCGAAGTGGCTTGATGGTGAGAAATTAAGTCCTCTGATTTTGCCGCATACAGATAGTCTCCGCATTTCCCAGAACGAAGCAATGGGAAATGATTCTAACACCTGACTCCACGAGATTCTTACGGTGACATCATACCAACGATGCAACCTGTGGCGCAAGCTTTTGCCGCAACCGGGGTGTCCCATGGACTTGTGTATTTGACATCATTCAATGCACTGTCGATTCCTATTCTCCAAGATGAATGCTCCTATATCGGTTCGATTCTTCAAGAATGCAGTAATTGCTTCTGCTAGTCAATCTTTCATAGCCTCGATGACCGTGTCGTTACCCCTTATAAATAGGGGTGCTTTGGCGTTTATTTTTTCTATCCAAGTACCTTCGTTGGCTCATTTGCCCATTTCTTCTTATCATCTACCTCTATCCTTGAACATTATCTTTGGGGCTCATGGCCTCAAGGTCGTTCAGCAGAGCTCCCGTAGGCTGCATTGTGGCCTGTTGCTGGAGCTTTCCTTTGTTAAGCATAACCATGCCATCCTGTTGTTGTTGTGGTTGTTGTCACGTCCGCTATTGTTGTTGTCATTGGCCCGAGATGATGATAGACTTGGAATTGGTTCTCCTCTTTTGTAGACAGTCATTCGGACTAGGCACCGCTGCTCACTCTCCTACCTAGGCTTGGTGTGGCACTTCATCCCTTGGGTTTTTCCTTTCTTAAGGGATAAAGTGGCACTACCGGCCGGCGAGGCTGGGCCCCGCTGAATCATTAACCTTTGGCTTTGGTGGGCCATGTCTCTTTTCTTTGCCTCCTCTGTATCCACTCCTTTTCCTCTTCATCATCTTTTCCTTCGGCGGGGACCCCCCGCGGGATTGAGCTAAGAACCTAAAGGAGATGGAGGTCGAAGGAATCGCCCTCGAGGATGCGAGCTCTAGGGGGTGGCACTTGAGGATACTGATACCGGAGATGGACTTTCAAGGATTGATCGGGTTCTCGGGTTTTATCACATGTACATCCTTTCGTTTCTCCGATTTTGTGTGGAGAACTTCTGTAGGCTTTTGTAATTGTATGTAAGGACCCCTTGAGGGCTTTTGTACATGGATATTTATGAATATAAAAATACTTCCTTGATTTTTGTTTTCGATTCTTTCCACACTATTGTATGTTCTCATGCCCTTCGAGGACTTTGAATGTTTTCCTTTGTTGGTGACCGCTGATATCTAACTCGGATGCGAGCATTCTTTCCGATACTCCGCCAATCTACATGGCTTTTTTTTAGCCCATCGTCATACCTCGGACCAAGCATAAATTGATCTGATAGACTCGGGCTTTCGGGCCCTTCGAGTCGCAAGGAGATAGTACACTGAGTTTTGGAGCTTTCAAGAGTGGTATCCTGAGCGAAGGTCGGCTTCGGGTACCTGGAGGTCTACTTTGAACTTGACGTAGATAACCTTTTAAAGCATAGTGGATAGACTTCCATTGAGGGATTGCCTATACTTAGGCAATGCCTCGAGCCCTCCTAGAGCCTTCATGATCGGAGCTTTGCATGCTTACTTTTCTTTTTAGAAAGGAAAACCATGAGATCGGGTACCGCCTCGAGTTCTATGATGGCGTTGAAGGCTTTCCGAAGCCTGACATCTTTTTTGGTGGAGATCATCGAGGTCGTGCACCACTTCGAGACTAGAGACAATACGGTTGACTCCTTGAGGCCTAACTTCTTGTCGATGGATGCCTCTGGGGTGAAGGATTGAGTGGTTGACTAGATACATGATGAAGATTCTAGCTCATTTGAGCACATTATCAAGCACTAGGTGTGCATTGGGATTATAGGACCCTTTTGTGAGAGATTTTCATTATCTTACACCCCAATTGCTATCTTTTTAGTTCACAACCTCCCCATACCCTATTATCTTTTACGCATGCAAGAAAATCCATTTTTATACCCATGAACCCCCAAGCTAATTACTCATTCTAGTGTGAATTTCAAAACCAAAATCAAATTCTTACCTCTTGGTGTGAAGGTCTAGCAGCTTTATTTGATAATCTTCAAGGGTTTAGGCAAGGATTGAGTGGGGACTTGATGAAGATCACCCTCTCTCTCTCTCTCTAGAACTCCCTCTCTCACTTTATTTGCAGTAAAATAACATGAAAGGGGTCTAATGGGGTGTTTTTTAATGGGATGGGGTCGGGTTTTAAAAGTTAGAAAATACGAGCTCCGATGAAATCTGCATTCGCATAATGGATATGCGGCCCGCAAAAGGGACTGCAAAAATGGCCCCAAAAACCTAAACAAACTGTCCAGGTATGTGACAGAAATGCGGTCTGCATAAATATTCTGCAGTCACATAACGCACCGTAAAACTGCCCCTTACAAAAATTCCAAGGGGATTATGCGATGACTATGCGACCCGCATATTGATTATGCGATCGCATAACTGGCTGTATAGTTGACCTCAAATTAACCATCAAACGGCCTGACTCTACGACGACTATGTGATCCGCATAGCTATTATGCGATCACATAATGGACCGCAGAAATGCACTTTTCTGGAAAGCATTATTCCTTAACTTTTTAATGCACAGATCGATCAAAAGGGTCCGAGCTCGTCGCGAAGAATTTTGCAAATTTCTAACACATATTCCTAATTTAGTACTATGAGCTTTTGAGTTTTTGAGTAGAAATTTCACGGGGCCTTACAATAACGCTGCGGGTGCTTTTCCCGGATGAGAGTATTACGGACTCAGCTGTTGGATTCTTGAACGTATACCTATATCCTTTCGCATTTGGACCCCTTAATAGGGTCATGCTTGATTTCTGCTTGAAGTATTGGGTTACTTTGGCACAAATACAATCGTTGTTCTAGCGAGAGGTGTTGATGATGAGGTTCTTTGCAGAGAAGGCTGGGCTTGAATTCACGCTTAGCCACCTCGTCAGGCTATACCGGCCCTTTCATCACCGAGGCCTGTTAACCTTGTGGTGTTGTTCATCTACGCCCTTATTGTAGATGATGAAAAAGATGGAGATCAAGATTGGGTCAGTCGATTCGTTCGGGTCCGAACAGCGGACATTATCCCCGTGGAGCTCATGCCATTTCCCAAAGGATGGAATTACACGTGTGAGTGGAGTGTCTTGTGCTTCCTTAGATTTGCTTATGGTGAAAACCAGTTGGGTAATTGTGTCTCCTCCGTTTTTACAGCAACTTCATGGACGCCGGGCGAAGTTCTCGATCTGCCCGGCTGGTTCCAGAAGTTAGTCACCCATTCGGCTAGCGATGAGCATAAGTGGAGAGTTGTGTCTTGTGATAGATGGGAAGCGAAATACCAAGGTATATGCATACGCTACTCCTATCTCGGTCTTCATATATTTGGCATGACATTTTCCACTTTCTTTTGTACTGGCTTTGCCATTGTAGGTATCGAGCGATTCCTTGGGGCAAGGTTGTGCTCCTCCGGAGAGGGGAAGGAGTCGTTGGCCTCCGAGCTGAGGGATGATGGAAATAAATGGGATTTGCACCCGCAGTTTGGTGGAGCTTTTAATGGGGTTTAACGGACCCGTGTCTTCGAGGAGAGGATGTCGCCCGAGCCTGCTATTCTTGGAGTGTTCGATTCCAGAACGGTGGTTCCTCTGAGTGAATATGCTTTGTCCGAGGTTGGTTCTTCCGAGGATAAAGGGGCAGGACCAACAGGAGTGTGCTCCGCCTTCGAGGAAGTCCGTCGGCTTCACTTCACGGTGAGTTTCGGTGCAGTCCTTCTATTTCTCACGTCTTCCTTTCTTTATTGTGTTTTTCTTTTGCAGACCTTTGATATACTCAGGTCGGAGCTTCTCTGTCATAGGTCCAGGCTTCAGAAAGCTCTGGATGAGGGTGAGTCCCTTAGGCTCCTTAGCGAGGAGAAAGAGGTTGAGTTGATGCACTGGCGATATGAGGCGTATCGGAGCTCAAATTACGAGAGCTATTTGATGGAGCAGGTAACCTTTCATAGTACGCGCTTCGCTCTTTTTGACCCTTAAGGGTAATCTTTTTGCCTATCTTAGATGCAAAAAAAAAGATGGAGGTTTTGGAGTACCATAAGGGCGAAGTCAACCGAATCAGGAATGTTTGCGGTGAATTGAGGGCTCAGGTGCAGGCTCAAGCTTTAAAGGAGAGGGGCCCCTTGGCGAAGGTTCCCGCCTTCGAGGCCCAACTCCGCTTGGCTTGTGATAATGCTACAGTTCAAGCGGATATGATTGTGAAGCTCGAGTCCGATCTCTCGAAGGTTAGGGGCTGAGATAATTGATTCCCGAGCTGAAGCAACATTAAGTCGGACCAAGGTTGATCAGGAGATGGCGATTCATATGAAGGACGCTGCTGATGCTCAAGCCGAGTTGAAGTGAGCCCTCAATCATGAGAAGAGGATCGAGGAATACTTTCTTTGCAGATCCCGAAGAGAGGTACTCGAAAAGATCGATGCTAGGGGCTTTGTTCTCCCGAAAGAGTTGGCTCGAGCAAGGGCGGACGAGCGTGATGCCTGGTAACCTCTTGCTGACATCACGGAGAGCGAATCTAGGGCTGGTAGGCTGTAGCCAGTTAGAGCGGAGCATAGATTTCGCTTCTTTTCCATTTTGTATTTGATATTTGCAAAGCATGTTTGTAGATGGAGAGCTCGCCTTTCACGCTTTCTACGTTGTTTTCGACTAGGCAGGCTGGTTTCGGTGTCTAGTGGGAACCCTGTGGATTTGGAGCTCACTAGATAGGCCCAGAGGTTCTTAAGTACGATTTTTGGCCCGAGTAGGCGTGGGGGCCTTTGTGCTTTGCCCAGCTATTTAGGCCTAGTCTCCGAGTCAGGCTTTGACTCGAGCTTGCCAGACCTCCAATCTCCTGTGCCTACATAGGCGGATGATAATTGTTCTTATTCCTTGCCCTTGGGCATTTGTTGTTTCAACTATTTTGGGTTTAGTCTCTGAGTCGCGTTGCAACTCGAGCTTTAATTAACCCTCAAATTTATTCGTACCTGCATGGGCGGATGACGATGGCTTTTGTGCTTCGTGTCGAAGCGACCCTTTAAGTGTGTGGTCCGGAGGCTTGTTTGGCTAGTGACAATGGCACTTACGATGTGCCCTTAGGCATTTGTAGTTAACTATTTTGGATCTGGTTCCCGAATTGGGTTCTGACTGGAGCTCATTTTAATCCTCAAGTTTTCAATTTTCAAGCTGGCGACAGTGGCTCTTATGTTGTTTGGTCGTTGAGACCTTTTAGTGTGCGGCCCGGAGGCTCGTTTGGCTGGTGACAATGGCTCTTATGCATTTTCCCCTGGGAATATTGTATGCTTTGTTTTCTTCTCGTTAAGGTCTTTTTGAATTGATTTTTCTAACTCGTCGTGGGTTCGGGAAGAACCTTGATTTCAAGCTATTAGCGGCGATGTTAGACCACCTCGGAAGTTTCTTAGCTCGTAGGCTGAGTAGCTCGAAACCTTGTGATTTGGAGCTGACATGGTCGAAGCTCGTTTGCCTATTGAGGGAAGCCTGTTTTAACCGATTCTTTTTGAAGTATATTCGATATAATAGCCTGCGATTTTGTTAGCAACAGCCGGGCATCCCCGAGTCACGTTAATTTGGCTGTTGTAGTCGTTTTAGTCATATGTGTTTGGCTGGAGCCATTTTTGATCCCGAGTGATAGTTTAGGCATCTACACCGAGGGTATGCCCTTTCGCGATTCTTACAAATGCGATGTATAGCCTAAACTTCGGGATTGAGTTTTATGACTGTAGTAAGGTCTTCCAAAATTTTCATGCATGTTGAGGTCTTACGGTTTTTTCATGCTTGTTGAGGTCTTATAGTTTTTTCATGCCTATTAAGGTTTTACAGTTTTTTATGCATTTTGAGGTCATACAGTTTTGTCATGCCTATTGAGGTCTTACAGTTTTTCCTGCTATGTAAAATAGATCTAGTTATACCGAGTCTGCCTGCTCGGGGTCTTACAGTTTCGGGTTTTCCAATGTATAGCGATTGACGATAGTCTCCGAGTTATCGAGTTTGTTTAGGCTCGAAGGCCATTATTCGTGAGCTCGGAGTTTCCTTGTTGGGGTCTTATGAGCCGGGAGTTCGGACCCTAGGGTCGTGCGGGTGCCAAATTGTTGACGCTTAGTCTCCGAGTATTTCGGGACGCATTCGGTGGAGGGACCCATGCTGTGAGCATGCTGAATTTCCTTTTTGGAGTACGAGATGATGAAACATGTTCTTTTATTGCTTGGCGTAAATACATGTTGTTTCGTTGTTGTAAGCTCAGCCCATGGGGGCGCGGCTCCTTGGGCTATTTGGGCCGGTGCATGATTCCCTATTGAAACTTAGTCTGCCATTCCTCGGCCCTTCCGAGCGGACGGGTGCCTTCAAGGAGGGGTGCCCTCCATCGTTTGATTGCTGAAGAAGGCGTGCGATCTTGTCGGGTCCTCCTCAGGGGGTACATTGCTCTGCTAAGAACCTTGATGGCGAGACCCTCTTCAAGGCGAAAGTCCGGCCGAGGAAAAGAGCGCGGCGGGTTCTATTAAGGACTTGGGGTCTCCGGATAGAGTTAGCACTCCCGAGTGCCCTGTCTAGGTATCTTCATGCAGGTTAGCAAAAAATAATGAATGAGAGAGGTAGTTTTTCTTTACTGCGGGATGTGCAGGCGATGTTCCAAGGTTTGGTGTGTTCCTGCTGTTTTGGGGTGTGGACTCTAGTACAGCCCTTCGCTGTGTTTAATCGGTCTTGGCCGAAGATGTGGTTCTCTTACCCTTTGACTCTTTCGAGATTGGAGATATTGGTTCCAGTGATGCGTCATGTGATGCAAAATTTCCCCTTGTCACGTATTGCTTCCTGTTGACGGTTTTAATTCCGTCCCTTGCATAGAATTTCATCCTTTTGGCAAAGTGGGGACAGCCCTATCTTCGAACGATGCGCCCTGGTAGTCTCAATAAGGCATTCGTGCCTTGCGCCTCCTTTGATAACATGGAACTTGGCATTCCGATATGGGCCAGTCATGCTGTACTGGGAGAATGGTCTTCCTCCTTATCGTAGCGATCGTCGTTTGGAATCCGTCAAAGATTCGAGAGGTGGTTGAGTTTTGACCCAACGGTCCGAACCGCCCCATCATCCTCGAACCGACAGTGCTAATCGAGTCACCTACACTCATGTGCACATGTTTTATTTAAAATGGATCGAGTGAGGAAGAAGGTTACCAGTGCATCATTATGAGGTCGAGACGAGGTCTCGGTACCCTCTTTGCAGAATGTAAGGGCGTACTTGGGGGTACATCTCCAGATCCGCCTTTCTCCGGTGACGGGAAATTTTGCTCTCCTTTTTACAAGTTCTCGGAAAGGGTTGTCTCTCCTCCATTATCATGGTAACGCGCTGCAGCCCATTTGCTTCGTTCCTCCTGGCCGCCTTCCATACTGAGGACTATTTTTTAATTCGGTCGCTCGTCAATTCTCGACGGTGATTTTTGTCGAGTGGCTTGGCGTCTTTCTTTCGATTTTATCTTCGGCCCTGCGGCCGCACTTGCTATGTAGTTCCCACGCCAGGCTGCAATTCTTTTGAGAGGAATCCAACCGAATTGGTCTGAGCCATTTGACATCCCTAGTTTTGCCTACGGTGAACATGATGTTTGGTATAGCGATGTGGAAATTGTACTCTGATGGGCGAGGCACCCTTGTCGGCCATACGTCCTCGTCGAATCTAGCTTTGTTAACCATTCCTCAAGGATATTGTCCTCAGGCTATGCTAGTTGTTAGAGCAGTTGATGCTATGAATATGAAGTTTAACGATAAAACACAAGCTAAAACGGGTCAGTAATCAAACCCAGGGGCTTCCTGCCCGAGCCTCGGGTTGGTCGATAAAGAAGCCTCGAGGTCGATATCCAGTTTAATCTCGAACTATCGGGGGTAGTCGGGAATGGGATAACAGTTAAGATATGATTAAACAAGGCTCTTTATGGCCGATATCAAGCAATAAATAAATAACAAGTATGAAACTAGTAACGCTAAGAGTAGTCTCGAGCTAGTAAGGATGAGCAAGTTAGAGAAAAGAAAGAGAGAGAGATAGATATTATTGATCCTGTGGAGAAATAGTTGGAGCAACTTCAGCCTTTTACATAGTGGCATGGATTCCCTTTATATAGGAGGGGAATCCGATTATAGTACAACATGCATTAATTGTAAAATATGGAGATAGGATGGCTAGACGTGACACTTTGGCATAGGCTCTGGATAGGCCGGCTCTGTCAGACATAGCCGTGTTTCTTGGGAACTTCCCTTTTTGCTCTAGCCTTGACCTTTGTCTTCTTTGAGTCGGGCCTCGACGAGTCCTAAGGGAGGGGACTTGGTCGCAACTCCACGTCCTCAGGGTCTTGTGGTATTCTTCCGAAGTGGCTTGATAGCGATAAATTAAGTCCTTTGATTTTGCCGCATATAGTAACAAAATGAGGTGTCTAAAGATCGCATCCACAGAGCCCTTAAAAGCCTTTGAACTCGCTACAACGTGCTTGGTAGACCTCTATAAATACTTCTTCTTTCGCTTGTTATTTTCCACTGCACCACAAAGCTCTCAAAAGAGGTCCTCTCACTTCTCTCTTGTGCTCTCTTCTGAAATTCAATTTACATTTCTCCTCTGAAATATTTTAAGAATGGCGAAAACTTCCACCTCTGTCTCTTAGGAAATGTGCCCTGCTCTTCTTCGCGCTCATCTAAAGGCAAATCAACAATGCCTCTTGCATTGGGGAATGCATTCTAGTAGCCTTTGAAATGACCTCTGATTTCAAGACCGAAAAACCTTCTTCAAAGCCGGGACGATGCAAACCTGTGTCCCAATATATTAGCTCAATAACAGACGTTGAAAGGGTGAAGACCGACTGTCGATGGGGGGACGCGGTGCTTGTGGAGATTCCTTCTCGGGGGGAGGACATAACCACATACAAGGCCGGCTTTATCAGTGTGTATACTTATCCATTTACCCTTAGCCCGGTGGAGCCATCCTCGCCTCCAATAGACCCCGTGATCCTCGACTTCTTTAAACGATATTAAGTAACTCTCAGCCAAATTCATCCTTTGTTCTGGTGCTTGTTTACATGAATAGATATTATTCGAACATGATTAAGGGGATGGCCTTCACCCTCGACCACCTGGTTAGAATGTATAGTCCCCGACACTTCCATGTGGTCCTGATTAAGCTCCATTGTCGGGCCTTGAGAGCCCTTTTTCTTGTATCAATGAGGTTAGTAACGGAGAGTGGATAAGCTGTTTTATCTGAGTTAGGACTTCGAACCTGATTCCAGTGGAGAGGATGTCGTTCCCTAAAAGGTGGAACATGAAACGTAAGTAGATATGCTAATTAAATGTTCTCTTGTTTCTTTTTGGGTACATCTCCCTACTAACTGGCTTCCTCTGCTGATGCAACCATTGCCAAGTACCCTAATGCAGTTAAGGACCTCTCGGGTTGGGTCAACCCGCTGGATTCGATTTGCCCATACATAGAGCGCGTACGACGCGATCTGTCCCTACCACGATTAGAGCCATGGACCACGGTAAGACTTTACTTCCACTGTAATTGTATCTCATAAAAGAACTATCACTGATAGCATCCTCATTCCTTGTGTTTATATTTTGCATTTGCGCAGGTTCGAGGGAGGTCTCCGTTGTGAGGGAAGCGCTGCTTGGTAAAGCGGATACCCCAAAACCTGACAAAGAGAAGAAAAGATGAAGGAGGTCGTCGACTCATTCTCTGAAATCTAAGAAAGCGGAAGTGGAAGAACCTAAGGCAGATTCATCAACCTTAACTCCCAAAGTGTCGGGGAGTCCCCGAGCTGAAGGCGAAAGGAAAGATGATTCCTCGGAAGAACCCGCGGAGGGATAAAAACCTAACGGTCCCACATATTGTAGAGTCGATGGCTTCTAAATCGAAACTTGATTCCGTTGTTGTCCTACCTCGAACTGAAGAGGCCTTCGAGAGAGCGTCGGGTGGCATCCCCGGCAAAAACTTTCCTCGAGTTGAGGTGCTTTCGTTGGGTGATCTGGGGGAGCCTAGTTCTGAAGCTCTTCAGAAACATGAGGCGGCCCCGATTGATCCAGTTTGGTTTATTGAAGTGAGCGATTCCCCTTTTGGATCAACTATTTCTCTAAGGGTGATGCAAGATGCCCAAAACAAAGAGTCTTTCGACGTGGGGGCGTCCGTCAAAGATAAAAATGTGTTTGAAAGGCTTTTTGCTGTGCCTGGAAAAAAAACTGAGCTTGATGCCTCGCTTATTTTCATTGAGATCTACAGGCTTTGTGAGCAGGTAATATTTTCATAATATCTGCTTGGTACCCAGATTTTCGTCTTGTTAACCTTGTTTATTTCATGGTTCCAAGATAAGGTGTTTTATAATTAGATCTTCACCAAGTTTCAAACCGAGCTGACTCGATACGAGGGTGAGCATAAGAGGCTCGCCATGGAAGGTGATGAGCTCAGAGCTCTTTCTACCAAGAGGGAGGAGGAACTCCGTGGCCTTCGGGATTGTTTGGAGGCGGCATCCCGAGAAAGGACTCATCTTAGTTAGCATCTTATATAGTTCTTGGTTGTTTTTTGTCTATATTTTTATCCGACTTTAGTGCTTTAACACCTTTGAGTCGATCTTTGTAGCTTGAGAAGAACGATGTCCTAATGTAGGAGGAACTCCAAGCCAGGGACTCTGTAATTCTCGAACTCAAACGGCACGTGAGTAAGATAGTATCTCAGAGAGATACCCTCTAAGAGGAGGTGGCCTTAGTCGGGCATCAACTTAATGACGTGAGGGCGGAGAGTATTAAGTGTAAGGGTCTACCTACTGAGTTGGTTGTTGTGCTATCTGAGGTTAAGGCTGATGCCAAGGCATTCGTGCCTTCGCATAAAGAGAATCCCGGAGGTCGAGCTGTGATTGACTCGAGCTGTGGAGCATGCCCGTTTAAAATCTCGGAGATAGGGTCTCGAGGATATTTGTACGGGGCAGCATCGATTTGTTCGCCGAGATCGAGAGGGTGAAGACCCTAGAAGAGGAGGCCACAGTTGTGCTTTCTTCTGAGGGTGAGTCGAGTAGTGGCTCGGAAGATGAAGATGGAGTCGAGATCCCTGAGGGAGGGGAGGCCGTTGAGAACCCGGAGGTTATGGCCGGTGTTGTTGAAAGCACAATTTTTTAGGGAGATGTCGGAGGCATAGCTCCGAGGATGATTAGGGTTTTATTTGCTTTTTGCCCTTAAAAGGGCTTCAATAATAGGCCTTGTAAATGCACCTTTGTGAACCTTTCAACATATATGTAAAGGTTTTTTTGTTTTTCATCATTTTTTACCCTTGTGACGCTTGCTTGATAATTGATCCGAAATTTTGGACCTCAAATTTAAGCCCTTAGGAAACTGCTACCGCTCAGCGGTTTGTAATGGCCGAGGGTTGATCGTTTGGGGCTTAGTCCCCGAGTCACGTTTCGTTTTGAATTTATTGACCTTTAGGTCTACCATATTGGCCTTGAGGCTATTTTGAGCAGGCTTTTGAGCTTTTGTGTATTTGGTGGGTGCGGCCTCTCATATTGGCTGGCGCTTAGGCTCTTACGCATTTGCCCTTAGACACTTTTTAGTTAACTATTTCTGGCTCAATCTTCGAGTCGGACTTCGACTCGAACTAATTGACCCTTAAGTTATTGAATTTTAAGCTAGCTCTTAGGCTCTTACATGTTGGGTCACTACAACCTTTAATATGGGCTGGCGATAGTAGCTCTTACGTGTTGGGTCGGTATGACCTCTAATATTGGCTGGCGCTTAGGAACTTGCGTGTTGGCTCGGTACGACCTTTGGTATGGGCTGGCGATAGTCGCTCTTACGGGTTAGGTCGGTACGACCTTTAATATTGGCTTTATTTTTCCCCCGTTAAAGACTTTTTTAAAGTTTTGTGTTCGCCCGGCTCTTCGACGGCTCGATAAGAACCTCGATTGTGAGTCGATAGGTAGAGATAAATGATCACCTCGGGAGGTTTTGCTCGATGGCTGAATTGTTTTGAAGCCTATTGTTTGGAGCTGATATGATCGAAGCTCTTTTGCTTATGTCGAGGGTAGCCTGCTTAACTGGCACTTTTCGAAGTATTTTCGAAGTAATTGAAGGCCTGTGATTTTATAGAAACGGTCGGGCATACCCGAGTTGCGTAAATTTGGTCGGAGCCTTATGACCATAGTCATTGTGTTTGGCCGTATCCTTTTAGTCCCCGAGTGAAGTAGTTTCAGCGTTTATATCAAGAGTGTCACACCCCCTTTTCCCCTCCCATTTTACGAGGGGAGAAAGTTTAGGTGTCGACATTTATGGGGGTAATAATGCATTTACTTTTAGGAATTGGGTATTTTGAAGAGTCTCCACCTAACGGATTATGGTGCGTTAGGGCACCTAGACCGATTAACTCTTGGATGGGTTGCATTACCAAAGATTTAGGGTAAGGGCTCGAAATAACCTTGGGGGGAAGGTGTTAGGCACTTCTCTCGGTCCACAACGGTGGGTCCTAGCCGAACTTATATTTATGAATTAGTCCTTTAACAAATAACTAGTTGAAACAAATAATTGCAAATAAATAATGTTGTACATTGCATGATTCAAACAATGAGACAAAGAATTTGACCAAGTTGTGTACTCATAAAAAAGAATAAAGTTTTAAGCAAAAGGAATTTGGGAAAGGAAGGGGTCCTAGGTTGGTTAGCCTACAGGATCACCCCGCGCAATGCTCGGTAAACACTCCTCAATGAGTGGCTACACATGACATTAGCGCGTAGTCATCATATCTTGTCCTACCCAGGTCCCTACCCTTGGTCATAACCTAAAGCGTTCTAGTAACCTTGATAATGCCTATGCGTGCACTACCAGTCTCTTCCTCGTGGTCCTGGAGGTATTTTAGGACCTCTAAATCTGGACATTCTAGACAACCCCTAAGGTGCTTTAAAAGGAGAAAATTCTAGGCGACACGTAAGAACACATAGGACATAACAGATAAGTGCAGAAAGGAGCAGTTAAGAGGCCCAAGTTTACCTCCATAAGTAATGCACATAAGCAGCATTAACACAAACAAGAGAAGTTTTTATTAGAGAAAAGACCTAAACAAGATATCTAAGTGGGTGTCAATGCACAGAAATATGCAACTTTGTTTGTTATAAACTCGATATTAAGGTCCTAATTAGTTTGGCTACTGATTTTAAACATGTTAAATCTAAAAGACTTTAAGTAGCAAAATACAGTTTCAGAGTTGCAAAATTTTAAAACGCCATGTAGGCTTGCCTAACGCAGAACAGTGATGTTCTAAGAGCATGATAACTATGTTTGATGTAGTAAAACAATGAACAGTTTTTAAAACGGACTCTTGAGTTCCTATAGGCATGCTTTCTAGTAGTAGTCAATGAAGGCAGTAGTTAAAAGATCTCTTAAAGAAGAGGACAATTGATTAAGCCAATTTCAAATGAAATAACATGAATTAGACTGACTTGTGTAACTAAATTAATTTTAATTCTATAGGCAGAATTTCTTATTTTATTCTCTATAAGCATGATATCTAGTTGTTAAGAGCTGATGTTAGAAACCTATCGGCATGGTTTCTAGTGGAAACAAATGTAAATACCCGCTGTAACAGGAACTAAATTTGATCACATTCTAAGGCATGATATCTAATTATAAAGTCATTTAGGTCCTATAGGCATGATTTCTATTATTGGAACTATTTAAACCCTATAGGCATGGTTACTAGTATGGTAAAGGAAATATAGCAAGTATATTAACAAGATCCTATAGGCATGGTTTCTACCCGTATTACCCCACAGATATATGACTACCCACCTCTTTTCACTAATCACCCCAATATTCGTTTATTAATAATTATTATAGACCAGCTGAATAAATTACATAAATAGCTAAAGGAAAAGAAGAAGTTACACTATAGGGAGCCTGGAGCAGGCCTAAATGATTTCCACAAACCTCCAATAGCCTCAAATTCCAAATTCCATAGACAATATCATTATCTAGGTATGTCAGAGTTTCCTAAGGATCTCAAGGATCCCGGGCAATGCTCACACCTAGATTTATAACTAGAATTGAGTAAGTGTTGTATGGAAAAGCCAGCTCCAGTGCATCAGAGTTTAGAGGGATTTTATAGGGATCCCAATGCATTCACACACTGGAGGAGGAGAACTTAAGGACCTAAGAGTAGAGTGAGAGTGCTTGACATGATTTTGAAAAGGTTTTAATAGGAAAGCAGTATTTGAAAAGACTCAGTAGTTTTATAAATAGGAAAATTGTTCAGTAAAATAGTTTTTAACAAGAGTTGTATAATCACACAAACAACAGATAAAACATAGAGCAAAAACAGGTTCGACAACACTCAAATACCAAACCTTCATACATAGGTCATTGGGGCTGGGAACACACAATACAAGTAAATAGAATTCTTTGCAATTAAAAGGGGGTAGCTAATAGTGCAGACAATAAGACATGGATTCAGGGGTGCTAATTAGAACATAATGACAGAACCAGACATGCTTTGGGGTTCGTGGATTAGAAATATCAAATAATACAACACAATAGGAACTCCAGAACCAACATAGAATCAACAACTTAGAGTAACAAGATTGCTTTGCAAAAAAGGTTCATGTTAGAAACTAACTAGCAAGTAAACTAGCATTTAAAGACTAGGTAGAGTCAAATTTAAACAAACTACTAGTTCATAAGACATGCTGATTTTAGAAGTTAGAAGACATAACTAAGTGAAGTAATAGGTCCATTGCATGTTGAATAGCAAAAGAAAAGATAGAAACAAATTAAGAATATGATGAACTAAAGTAGAATGAAACACATTGGTTTTAGAACTTTAATTTAAAATCAGAACATACTAGTAAAGAGAATAAACAAAAGGTAAAGAACAGGAGAGTGCAATAATTAGCCTTGGCTTGTAGCCGGCTTATTTAGTAACAATAGTAAGTAACAAAGAAAGCAGGAGAGTTTTTTAGTGTGAGAGAGATGTGAGCTAATGTATGTGTGTGTATGTGTCCCTCCTTAACACTGTAGAAGAGATCCATATATGTAGTAGTTTGAAACCAAGGTAAATAAGGTAAGAATCAAAATTTTTCAGTAATTATATAACTTAGAATAAAATCAGATCGAGTCATCCCTTGATTAAGAGAATTATTTCAAACGGTAAAGAGCACGTGACAAGTAAGGAAAGAAATCATTCATAGCTGGAATATAACAAATAAGGAAAAACTTCAAACAGTGCAAGTATAGAACAGGTAATTAGGGCTAGGTTCAGAAAGTTCTAATAAAAGAAATAATCATCAAGAATCAAGTAACAATGCAGACAAGGTAAGGGAAAATTAATTAAGGTGAGAAAATCAATCAAATTGAGTAGAAAGGTAAGAATCGAAGGTTCAAAGGAAAGTATTCAAATCAAACCAAGAAACAGGGAATTCAGAATCAATCAAAGAGAAAGTCATGAAAAGAGTTAGCATGTTTAACATAAATAAAGTAAGACAAGGATAGTCAAGAATTGACACACAACTCTAGCAAACATGAAAGTTAAACAATACTAGTTCAATGAGAAAAGACAAGTCTTGATGTGAACAGTCAAGATAAACACAAGCACATAGAATCAGTGTAAGTTTAGGCTAAGAAACTCAATAGAAGCATATCAAGGCAATACAATCATGAGAAATCACAAAAACTCAAACGAGAATCGGTCAGTCACAAAAACGAAACGAAGAACCCTAAAAAATTATGGCTTTCAGCATAGGCGAGTTAAATTTGTAGTAAACTAATAGAATCAGTCAAAATATGTGAGCAATAGAAGTTTAAACCCAAAGAATCATTTAAACAACGTTTTAAAAAGAAGTTCTGAAAACCCTAAATTTAGAAAAAGATGAAAAACAGCTGAAATCATATGATTCTTGTAATGAACCTCGTGGATAGTGTAAAACATTCAAAAAAACAAACTCAAATCATCAGGTATAGAAAGAAATTAGGGTTTCGAAAGAAACCCATATAGAGATGAAGAAACTTGTCTAAAAACCCATGGATCGTAGAAAATATAGAATGATTTCGCTTGAAATCACATTGGAATAGGCAGGAACAGGCAGGAGATGAACCCTAGATGCAACTCGGCATGGCCCTTGGCCCTGGGCCCTTGAGGGCCTTAGAGAAGGCAAGAAAGGCATGAGAGAAGCTATTAGAGGCTTAAGAGACGATGAGAGGTCACCGGAGATGGCCGGAGATGGGAGGTCAGCGTTTGAAGATTAGGGTTAGGTTGAGAGTATTTTTAGAGCAGAGAGGATTTTAAGGCGGCTGATGTATAGAAGCGATTAGGGTTGGGGGTCGTTTGGAATTAAAAAGGAAGGTTTTAATGAGGGTCGTTGATCTTTTAGATCAACGGCCATGATCTGATGGGGTCTTGGGTTGGGTAGGGTCTGGGTCCGGTAATTTGATCAGAAAATGGGTTGGGGTATTGGGTTGAATTTAGGCTGCAATTGAAATACAATTTGACTAAGTTTTAAATAGCCAATTTAACCCAATATAATTTATAATAAATAATAAGTGATTTCTAAAAAAATAATTTCATGTAATAAAATGATTTAAAATATCTATTTAACCTTTTAAAAATATAGAAGAATTTTTTCTGCATGAAAAATGTAATTATGCATTAATAGGGCTAGTATTGCAAATATATGCAAATTAGCTTAAAAATGCAAATGCAATTATAAAAAATGCACTAAAAAAACTTAAGCAATATTTTAGCATAAATATAGAATTTATATGGCTAAATTATCACAAAAATAATTTGAGGAATAATTATTGGAAATTTTACAAGTAAAAGGGGAAGGAATAAATTAATTTAAAGGCTTTAAAATTATAGAAAAATTATAAAAAATCATGTGCATGCTTATATATGCATATATGCTATTTTGAAACTATATATATGTGTATTAAAAATATATAAGAAAAAATAGGATATCAACAGCTGCCCCTCTTTACCCAGGAAGGATGAAAGGGTTTTCGGATAATGAAATTATGGCCAATTTTGACCTGGTGGGATGTTCGAAAGATAGAGGTCGGACTTCGGTCTTCTAGTTGACTACATATCCCTGGTTTTACAGGAATCAGGCCATGTTTAGTTCTGGATTCATCTGTGGAATATGCTGATGAAGTCATTGCGAGAGCGAACACGAGGTGCCGAAGCGGCTATGGTGAGCGGTTAAGTTTAGGGACAGTTGAAGGAACTGGAGCGAGATTGCTCTTGCTAGGATAGCTGTTTCTTACTGGTCACCTGCAGATAAAAGGATGCTACGAACATGTACTTGTGCAAAAATTTAAGCATAATGCAGATTCCCTTTTGGACCATGAAGGTTGTCTTTGGACGGTTAAAGATGACGTCCTTGGACCATGTCGTCATGGGCCATGAATGTTTTAGTGAGGGATTCGCAGGCCGTGAAACAATGTTCCCGGGACATAAAAAATGATGCCTCCGAACCATGACACCTTTGAATAATGATATGCAAATTGGAGGGATCCTCAGGCCATGGCATGGTGTCTTCTGGCAATGAGGATGATGCCTTTTAGACTATTACGTTTTTGGACAGATTGGCGATATTCAGCCCATGATATGCAATAACATGATATTAACAAGACAAGGCTTAGTCTTGTGAAATAGTGGGCAGAGCTTAGCCTGATCGAAAAGCAAATAAATAGTACTAAAATAGAGCAATATTTGTGCGAAAAGGGATAGTGCTTAGTCCCATGCGAATGTGGAGGCAGGAATTAGCCTCATATAGGTAGGGAGGCTGAAATTAGCCTCATGCAGGTATGGAGGCAAGGATTAGCATCATGCAAGTAGGGAGGCAGGGATTAGCCTCATGCAAGTAGGGAGGCAAGGACTCATGCAGATATGGTGGCAAGGATTAGCCTCATGCAGTTATGGAGGCAAGGATTAGCCTCATGCAGTTAGGGAGGCAAGGATTAGCCTCATGCAATTATTGAGGCAAGGATTAGCCTTGTTCAAATAGGGAGGCAAGGATTAGCCTCATGTAGTTAGGGAGGCAAGGATTAACTTCATGCAGTTATAGATGCAAGGATTAGCCTCATGCAGTTATGGAGGCAAGGATTAGCCTTATGTAGATAGGGAGGCAAGGATTAGCCTCATGCAAATAGGGAGGCAAGGATTAACCTCATGCAGATAGGGAGGCAGGGATTAGCCTCATGCAAATATAGAGGCAAGGATTAGCCTCATGCAGTTATGGAGGCAAGGATTAGCCTTATGTAGATAGGGAGTCAGGGATTAGCCTCATGCAAATAGGGAGGCAAGGATTAACCTCATGCAGATAGGGAGGCAGGGATTAGCCTCATGCAAATATGGAGGCAAAGATTAACCTCATGTAGTTATGGAGGCAAGGATTAGACTCATGCAAATAGGGAGGCAGGGATTAGCCTCATACAGATAGGAAGGCAGGGATTAGCCTCATGCAGATAGGGAGGCAGGGATTAGCCTCATGCAGAGAGCAAGTAGTAAGTAAGAATAGCATATGTCTTAGCTGGAGATGTATATTCGGTGTCTGATGGCCTGATTTATAGTAATATTGTTGCGTGCATATATTTGTGGATGTTATCATTATGTCAGATGTGTCTGTGTTCAAAGAAATATTGTGAGTTCTGTGAGGGGGAGGTTGGTTCGTGTTTTGTCTGCTGGCCTTGCTATGCTCTGTTCTGAAAGCCCTTTCGAATCCCCCTAGGTAATACCTAACGGTTATAGAAATAAAGTTTTTGAAAATACGTAATTATTGGTAAAATAAATAGAGTTATTTCAGAAATATATTGATACATTAAGATGAACTAGTGATAGTAACACATCTCAAAGGCATTGCAGCTATCTTATGTTGGAATTTTGAGGGTCCTCCTCAAAATTCTTCCCCAGTTTAGTAGATAATCTCTTGATCATTCGCGGATAATAGACCTTGTTGAACCTTCTTCGGAATTTTGAAATTCCTTCTCAAAATTTTTCCCCAGTTTGTTAACTGATTACTTACCGTCTGACACACGTTGGCATTGGTTGGACTTGCTCCAGCATTTTGAGGGTCCTCCTCAAAATTCTGCCCCTATTTCTGACCTTGGGGGAAATGAAAATTTAATTATGATATGACCGAACCCATAAGGCTCCCTAAGTATCCCTTTTTAGATGGGAATCAGGTCAAGCGTAGTTCAATTACATCAGATGAGGAAATGTAAAATAATCTAGGCATAGTATCTCTTGACTGCGTCTCAATTGATCGGTTTTGGCCAGATTTCTCCATCCATTTCTATGAGTATGAGCGCCCCTCCTATCAGTACCCTGTGAACCATGTACGGATCTTGCCAGTTTGGATAGAATTTCCCTTTGGCTTCAACTTAATGTGGAAAAATTTTCTTCAATACCAACTACCCTGGTGCAAACTGTCTTGGGTTAACCCTTTTGTTGAAAGTTTTGGACATTCTATTCTGATAAAGTTGGTCGTGACATACTGTTCATCCTTTTTCCATCGATAAGGGCCAATTGTTCATAGCGGCTTCTTATCCACTCTGTGTCTCTTAGTTCAGCTTCATATATGATTCTTAAAGAAGGAATCTCCACATCGGCAGGGATGACAGCCTCGGTACCATAAACTAACATGTAGGGAGTTGCCCTGATTGATGTGCGAATTGTAGTGCAGTATCCCAATAAAGCGAAAGATAACTTATCATGCCAGTGTTTGTGGTTCTCTACCGTTTTCCTTAGTATCTTCTTAATGTTTTTGTTGGCGGCTTCTACGGCTCCGTTCATCTAAGGCCTGTAGGCTATGGAATTATTGTGCTTGATTTTGAAAGTTTCACAAATAGCTTTCATCATATAACTGTTGATATTGGTAGCATTATCAGTAATAATGGACTCAGGAACTCCGAATGAGCAAACAATACGGTCCTTGACAAAATTTGCGACGACTTTCTTGGTCACAGCTTTGTAAGATGCAGGTTCTACCCATTTTGTGAAGTAATCAATGGCTACCAGAATAAACATATGTCTGTTTGAAGTAGTGGGCTCAATCGGACCAATAACATCCATTCCCCAGGTGGCGAATGGCCAAGGTAAGCATGTTGCATTGAGCTCATTTGGCGACACTTTTATCATATCGGCATGCACCTGGCATTGAAAGAATTTGCAGACATACTGGATGCAATTCATCTCCATGGTCATCCAAAAGTAACCCGCCCTGAGTATCTTCTTAGCCAAGATGAAACCATTCATGTGTGGGCCACACGTCCCGGCATGCACATCCTCAAGTAGCTTAGAAGCTTCCTTTGCGTCGACACATCATAGTAAACCCAAATCAGGAGTTCTTCTGTTAATTTCCATCCTCTGTGGAAGAAATGATTTGACAATCTCCGGAGTGTGCGTTTCTGAGTGTGATTTGCATGCTCCAAGTATTTTACTTTTGATAAGCACTCCTTGATGTCATGGAACCAAGGCTTTCTATCCATTTCTTCTTCAACATAAGCACAATATGTCGGATGATTATGGATCTCCACCGGAATGGGATCAATGTAATTCTTATCTGGATGTTGTATCATAGATGACAAAGTGGCCAATGCATCGGCAAACTCATTCTGAATTCTGGGCACATGTCGGAATTCTATCTTCGTGATCCTCTTTCTCAATTCCTGTACATGGTGTAGATATGGCAATATCTTGGTGGCCCACTCTCCTTGTACCAGGTGCACAAGCAAATCTGAATCACCGATCACCAGCAGCTCCTGAATGTTCATATCGACTGCCATATTGAGTCCTAGTATGCATGCCTCATACTCTTCCATATTGTTGGTGCAGGAAAATTTGAGTGTAGCAGATACTTGATAATGTTGACCCGTTTTTGATACCAAAAGTGCTCCAATGCCTACTCCTTTGAAATTTGTAGCTTCATCGAAGAACATCCTCCAGCCGTCGTATGCTACAATAATGTCTTCCCCTATGAATGACACTTTTTCATCCGGAAAATATGTTTTCAAAGGTTCGTATGCTCCTCCCACCGGTTTTTCAGCAAGATGGTCTTCCAATGCTTGTCCCTTGATTGCCTTTTGAGTCACGTAGACGATATCAAACTCACTTAGTAGTATCTGCCACTTAGCCAACTTCCCAGTCGGCATAGGTTTCTGAAATATGTACTTCAGAGGGTCTATCCTGGATATGAGGCATGTGGTGTAGGCGCAGAAGTAGTGCCTCAATTTCTGAGCTATCCAAGTCAAAGCACAGCAAGTGCGTTCCTACAGGGAGTACTGTGCTTCGTAAGGTGTGAACTTCTTACTCAGGTAGTATATGGTATGTTCTTTCCTTCTTGTCTCATTATGTTGTCCCAGAACACATCCGAAGGCTCCATCCAATACAGACAGATAGAGAAACAAAGGTTGTCCTGGTTCTGGAGAGACCAAAATTGGCAGTGTGGTTAGGTACTCCTTGATTTTATCAAAAGCTTTCTGACAATCCTCGGTCCAGCTTGTTTCGACATCCTTTCTTAGCATCTTGAAGATGGGTTCACATATGACTATGGACTGTGCTATGAAGCGGCTGATATAGTTGAGACATCCTAGGAAGCTCATCACGTCCTTTTTGCTCTTAGGTGGTGGTAAATCCTGAATATCTTTAACTTTAGATGGATCCAGCTCGATCCCTCGATGACTGACGATGAATCCCAATAACTTTCCTGCGGGAACCCCGAATGCACACTTTACAGGGTTCAGTTTCAAGTTGTATCTCCTCAGTTTGTCAAAGAACTTCTTCATGCCTGCTATGTGATCTGTGGCCTTCTTGGATTTGATAATGACATCGTCCACATACACCTCTATTTCTTTGTGTATCATATCTTAGAAGATGGTTGCCATGGCTCTCATGTAAGTGGCCCCAACGTTCTTCAAACCGAATGGCATCATCGTGTAACAGTATACACCCAAAGGTGTAATAAAAGCTGCCTTCCTCAACCACCTTGAGAACTTAGGCTTTGATTTACTTGGTAACTTCCTCCTTGATTTTCAAACTCATGTCTGGTTTGAACTTTCTGAGTTTCTGCTTGACTGGTGGACACATGGGATAAGTAGGGTGAGCCACTATGGACGTGCTCAAACCGGTCATGTCATCATATTACCATGCGAAGATGTCCTCATACTCCCTTAGGAATCGAATGTACTCTTCCTTTTCTGTCGGTGACAAATAAATGTTGATGCGAGTCTCCTTGAAGGACTCGGTGTCTCCCAAATTTACTGCTTCTGTTTCGTCCAGGTTGGACTTAGGTTTTTTCTCAAAATTCTCAACTTCCCTGACAATTTCCCCGGGTATCCCATCCTCTTTATCTGAATTACTATTCTCATGTTCCATTGCCTCATTACATGTCACAGTCACTGGTTCATCAAGAAAAGTAATAATAACACTGTAGAAGGGAAACGTATAAAAAATAGTAATGAATAATGATAAAGAACAAATGCATTTGATTAAACCTAAAAAATCATCCAAACAAAGTGTGACTCGAGGAATCGAGCATTTATTTTGAAACAAGTAAATCTTAAAACAAAATTGTTGAAAATCTTAAATGCCTAGAATGGATATAGAAGTAAAATATGTCAGGCTACCCAGGGACTCGGCGGGCTCGGGATGGTGTGGCAGTCCAGTTGCTGAGAATAGCTCCCTTCTCCATGGTCTGAATAGTGAGGTCTTCTTCCTCCTCCTCCTCAATTTTGGCACTACAGTCCATGTCTTCATCTTCCAAGAACAAAATATTTAACCCAGCTAGTGCTTCCTCTTCTATGGTCCCCCATATCATATAAGCTTGGTGAGAAGCTTGTTCCAAACGTGGCACTGGCTGCTCAAGAGGGTAATACAGTCCACTCCATAGAGGTGACCAATTTCTATACTCTTGCCATGTATACTAGTATCCGAGCCCAAAGGTGGTACCATGATTTTTTAGTTGTATCGGTTTAGTGATACCTTGGAGGTTCTTTTCCAATCCTTTGCCGGGTTCATATCCAAGACCATGTCAATATGCTTTCTATCTTATTACTCCACCACTTATCCTTCTCGATGGTGTTGACCCGTTCAATGTGATGATAGGTTTCCCCTCCTAGCCTTCTTCTATGTCTAATGGTTGGGATGGTCTGACTGGTGTAGATAGGGTTACTTCCATCCCCGTGAATGATCACCTCCTGGCGGTTCCATTCAAATTTCATGGCTTGATATAGTGTGGATGGCACATCTCCAACAGCATGGATCCATGATCAGCCCAACAGAAGATTATATGAGGCTGGTATGTCAAGCACCTGAAACTCGACGTCAAACCAAGTTGGCCCCATCTGCAAGCAAAGGTTGATTTCCCCGATCGTGGCCCTTTAGGACCCATCGAAGCTTTCACATTCATGCTTCATACCCGTATTTCATTAAAACCTTTGTCCAAACTTTTCAGAGTGTCCAGCGGACAAATATTGAGGCTTGAACCTCCGTCAACCAGGACCCTAGCAATGAACTTGTCTTCAAATTTCACCTTAATATGAAATGCTCGATTGTGATTCAATCCCTCGGGCGACAGCTCATCTTCATGGAAAATGATCTTATGACTTTCTAGTACTTGCCCAACCATGTTTGTCGTTTCTCCGCCAGTGATGTTATGGGGTACATAAGCCTCACTCAGCACTTTCATTAAAGTGTTCTTGTGTTCCTCTGAATTATGCAACAGTGATAGGATATATATCTGAGCAGGGATTTTGTTCAGATGGTCAACAACAGAATACTCCTTTGCCTATACTTTCCTCCAATAGGTCATCTGGCCCGGTCTCGATGATAGGCTGCCTAGTAGTGGCAACCTTACTTGAACCTCCCAAATGTTCAGGAGTATAGATTCTTCCAGTTCTAGTCATTCCTTGTACAACAACAGATTCTTCTACCTTTGCCTTCCCTTTTCATCGAGCCTCGACAACATAATCCCACGTTATTGCTTTTGAATCGTGTTTACCGTGAAAATGGTAATAACAATTAAATTTGTTAATAGGACTCTAAAAATATGTGATCTATTTTTATGCTAGTTGTTAGAGCAGTTGATGTTAGGTGTGTAAAGACAAGAGATGAAATGCGAGCTAAAATAGAGCTATGGTCGAACCAAGAGATCAGTTATTCGGGCCTCGGACTGACCAATGAGGGGCCTCCAAGTCGATGCCTGGGCTCAAGCTCGAGCTGTCGGTGGTAATAAGGAAGGGAATAACAGTTAGGATATCATTAAAAGGGGGCTATTTATGGCCAATATCAAGCAATAAAAGAAGAACAAGTATGAAAGCAATAAATAGGAAGAGTAGCCTCAAGAGAGTAAGTTAGAGAGAAAAGAGGGAGAGAATTGTTATCGATCTTATGAAGAATAGTTGGAGTTACCGCCGCCCTTACAAAGTGACGGGGATCCCCTTTATATAGGAGGGGAATCCCGTTATAGTACAAAAGGCATTAATTGTAAAAGTATGGAAATGGGATGGCTAGATGTGACGCCTCGATACAGGCTTTGGGTGGGCCGGCTCTGTAGGACTTAGCCACGTGCCTTGGGAATTCCCCATTTTGCTCTAGCCTCGATCTTTGTCTTCTTTGAGTCGAGCCACGATGAGCCCCGAGGGAGGGAACTCGATCGCAACTCCGCGTCCTCGGGGTCTCGAGATATTCTTCTGAAGTGACTTGATAGCAAGAAATTAGGCCCTCTGATTTCACCATATATAGATAGTCTCCGCATTTCTCAGAACGAAGCGATGGGAAATGACTCTGATACCCGACTCCTCGGGCCTCTCATGACGATGTCATACCGATGACGCAACTTATGGCGCGAGTTTCCATGATAACTGGGACATTACATGGATTTTCCCTTTCGACATCATTCAATGCATTGTCAACTCCCGTTCTTCAAGGTGAAAGTACCGCCGTTGATTCAGTTTTTCAAGAACGCAGTAATTGCATCCGCCGATCAGTTTTCCAAAGGCCTCGATGACAGTGTTGTTATCTCCTATAAATGGGGGCGCTCTGGCATTATTTTTCTATCCAAGTTTCTTCATCTACTCATTCATCCCTTTCTCCTTGCCATCTCCCTTTATTACTGATCACCATGTTTGGAGTTCATGGCTTTAGGGTTTTTTGGAAGTGTTCCGATAGGCCGTGTTGTGGCCCTTAGCCTAAGCTCCTCTTTGTTGAGCGCGATTATGCCATTTTGTTGTTGTTGTGGTTGTTGTTATGTCTGCTGTCACTGTCCCTATTGGGTCGAGACGATGAAATACAGGAGTTGACTTTCCTTGCTTGTAAAAAGTTCTTCAGATTATATATCGCTGCTCACAAGGAGGCTCGGATTATACACCGCTGCTCACCTTCATACCCCGGCTCAACGTGGCACTTTTCCCAAGCCGGTAGCTTGCAAGCCTCAATGTTTTAAAAAGTGAATTCAAAGTAGTCGTGCAAGCGAGGCCGATGTTCGCCGGGTCTGCTGTCTCTCTGGGGTTCTCTTGTCCAGTGAGGGTCCTCAACCTTTGGTAGGTTATGGCATTTTTTCATCCCTCCCTTCTTCTCGACCTAGCATTTAGGGATATTAGTACGGACGGCCGGGATAAGGCTTCTGAGGATGCGTGCCTGGAGGCATTTGTCGCAGGAGGTGGACCTTCGAGAATAGACTAGGCTCTGGGCTTTTACCACGTGTGTGCATCCCTTTGATTTTTTGTTTCTGTATAAGGACCCCTTGTGGGCTTTTGTAATTGTATGTAAGGACCCCCCGAGGGCCGTTGTAAGCCAATATATATGAAATATGAAGACATCTTCTTTAATTTTGCTTTTGATTTTTGCCGTGTTCTTGTATACTCTAGTGCATTTGTGGAAATTTTGAATGTAGGCCTTTGGTTGATAGAAATGGCTCCTTTCTGAGCTCATCGTTGTTCCAGGGATCATGCCTGAAGCGATCCGATAAACTTGGATCATCAGGGTCGTCGAGCCTTGTGGAGATAGAGCATCGGAGTGAAAGTCAACTTCAGGCACTTGGAGTTTTTACTTTGAGCTTGACGTGGATAACCTTTTATGGTCTAGTAGGTGGGTCTCTGAGGAGGGGTTATTCGTACTTACGTGACTTCCTGAGGTCGAGCCCTCGTGGACGGAGCTTGAAGTGCTTATTTTTCTTCTTGAGAGAAAAACTCTAGGTCGGGTACCACCTCGGAACTGGAGACAATATTGCTGATCTTTTGGGGTCTAACTTTCTTCTGACGGAGGTCCTCGGGATCTGTACCAAAGTCGTTGGCCTCCCCGAGGCTAGGCGAATCGTTGTTGTTCCTCATGCATATATGGGGTGGCTCCCACTTCTTGGAAGATCCTATTATTTTAGGTAGCTATCCTCCTGCCCTGGTATCGAGTCCTTTGTTACCTTAAGCACAAAAGCATTCGCGTAGGTTCTTGCTTCAGTACGCTAGTTCTATCATAGCCACTACTGCTACTTCAGGGCCTGCCCGACAGGGAGGGAGAGCTCCACTCCCAGTGCTCAGGATCCACGAGAGTTTACTCTGAAGACTATGTCTTCGGTAAGAGAGGAACATCTGGAGATAGTGAGGAGAGACTACGGATGGGGCGAGAGTTTAGTGTTGCAGGCCCTCTCCCCGGATGAGGGTATTACGGACCCCGCTAATGGATTCCTGAATGTATACTTGTACACTTTCGCACTAGGCCCCCTTGATAGGGTCGTGCTTGATTTCATCTTGAAGTATCGGGTTACTTTGGCACAAATACATCTGTCGTTTTGTCGAGTAGTGTTGATGATGAGATTCTTTGCGGAGAAGGCTGGGCATGCATTCACGCTTAGTCACCTTGTCAGGCTGTACCGGCCCTTTCATCATCAAGGCCTGCTAACCTTGCGGTGTCGTTATGATGTGGAGCATGATTTATGCAACAATTAATAACATGTAGTCAAGTATTTGCACGTAGGAAAAAATAAATACAGTATTTAAATAATTGAAAGATAGTTACAAGAAAAAAAAAACAAAAGACAAGTCAGTTTCAGGGATAAAGAATCATAAATGCTTAAAAAAACAGATAGTTAAATTCAAATAAGGGGAAAGGGTACGGGACAAAGCATGCTTGTACTAATTATAAAATAAGTTCGTTATGGCAAGATCCTAAAGGTATCCCTAGTAGAGTCGTCATGCTATCGCACCCCTTTTTTCCCTCCCTTTTTACAGAGCGACGGACAGAGGTCCGGGTTTTGACATTCCATGAGGTGTGATAACTCATTTCCTTTTAGGAATTGGGATTTTGAAGAGTCGCCACCTAATGAGTTATGGTGTGTTAGGGCACCTAGAGTGATTAACTCTTGGATTGGTTTGCATTACCAGAGATTTAGGGTAAGGGCTCGAAATAACCTTGAGGGGAGGGTTTTAGGCACCCCTCTGGGTCCACAACGGTGGGTCCCGGCCCAAAAAAGCATGTGGGACATTGCATGATTCAAATAATGAGACAAAGAATTTGACCAAGTTGTGTACATATAAAAGAGTAAAATTTTAAGCAAAAGGAATTTGGGAAAGGAGGGGTCCTAGGTTGGTTAGCCTACAGGATCACCCCACGCAATGCCTAGTAAACACTCCTCAATGAGGGGCTACATGTGACATTAGCGCGTAGTCATCATATTCCATTCTACCCAAGTCCCTTCACTTGGTCATAGCCTAAAGCGGTCTAGTAACCTTGACAATGTCTATGCGTGCACTACCCGTCCCTTCCTCGTGGTCCTGAAGGTATTTTAAGACTTCTAAATTTGGACAGTTCTAGACAACCCCTAAGGTGTTTTAAAAGGAGAAAATTCCTGGCGACATGCAAGAACACATAGAACTTAACAGATGAGTGCAGAAAGAAGCAGTTGAGAGGCCCAAGTTTACCTCCACAAGTATTGCACCTAAGCATTACGTCTCAAACACAAACAAGAGAAGTTTTTATTAGAGAAAAGACCTAAACATGATATCTAAGTGGGTGTCAATGCACAGAAATATGCAACTTTGTTTTTTATAAACTCGATAGTAAGGTCCTAACCAGTTTGCCTACTGATTTTAAACCTATTAAATTTGAACCGCTTTAAGTAGCAAAAATACAGTTTCGGAGTTGCAAAATTTTGAAATGCCCTGTAGGCTTGCCTAACGCAAAATAGTGATGTTCTAAGAGCATGATAACTACGTTTGATGTAGTAAAACAACGAACAGTTTTTAAAACAAACTCTTGAGTTCCTACAGGCATGCTTTCTAGCATTAGTGAATGAAGGAAGTGATTAAAAGATCGATTAAAGAAGCGGACAATTGATTAAGCCAATTTAAAATGAAATAACATGAATTAGACTGACTTGTGTAACTAAATTGATTTTAATTCTATGGGCAGAATTTCTGATTTTATTCTCTATAAGCATGATATCTAGTTGTTTAGAGCTGATGTTAGAAACTTATAGGCATGGTTTCTAGTGGAAACAAATGTAAATACCTGTTGTAATAGGAACTGAACTTGATCACATTCTAAGGCATGATATCTAATTACAAAGCCATTTAGGTCCTATAGGCATGATTTCTATTATTGCAACCATTTAAATCCTATAGGCATGGTTACTAGTATGGTAAAGCAAACATAGCAAGTATATTAACAAGATCCTATAGGCATGTTTTCTACCCATATAACCCCACAGATATATGACTATCCACCTTTTTCACTAAGAACCCCAATATTCGCCTTCCATGGTAGCGAACTTTTAGGACCCTTTACCGATCCGTACAAGGATGCGGTACGGTCTTCCCCAATTTTGGCCTAGCTTTCCTTCACTAGGGTTTCGAGTGTTTAGGGTGACTTTACTTAGGACTAAGTCCCCGACTCCGAAATGTCAAAGATTTTCTCTCCTATTATAGTACCTTTCGATCCTTTGTTTTTGGGCAGCCATTCATAGTACTTCAGGTAGTATCTCACTCCATTTTCCCATAGCACTTTCCAACCTCTTTTGTAAGTTTTGAATGATGGTCTTGTTCATATATTCGGCCTGACTGTTTGCACACGGGTGGTAGGGTGTTGACATGATTCTTTTGATTTTGTGATCTTTGAGGAACTATGTTACTTTGATTCTGATGAACTGCTTCTCATTGTCACATGTTATTTCGGAAGGAATCCCGAATCAGCACATAATGTGGTCCCATATGAAGTTAATGACTTCTTTTTCTATTATCTTCTCGAAGGCCTGCGCTTCCACCCATTTTGAGAAGTAGTCAATAATAAACAAAATAAATCTAGCTTTACCTGGTGCCGTTGGTAGAGGTCCGACGATGTCCATCCCCCACTTCATGTACGGCCACGATGACAAGATCGAAAGTAGCTGTTCACTAGGTTGGTGAATCATTCGGGCAAATCTCTAACATTTGTCGTACTTATGGATGAATTCTTTGGTGTCCTTTTCCATGTTGTCCCAATAGTAGCCTGCTTTGATCACCTTTTGGACTAAGGACCTAAGGAGTCGGCACCGGTGTGATTTCTGCAGGTGGCCTCATGGATTTCTTGGAGCACATAATCTGTGTCCCCCGGCCCCAGATATACCGCTAGGGGCCCATATAAAGTTGTTCTATATAGATTTTTGTTTCCATTAAAAGAGCCCTTAGGTTTATAGTACGGCCCTGAGGCTCATTGATCTGGCCCGTAGTCTCTTACGCATTTTGGTCGATACGACTTTTTAGTATAAGTCGGGGTTTAAACTCTTATGATCTTGCTCAAAGGCATATTCAGTTAACTATTTCGGGTTCAGTCTTTGAGTCGGGTTTCGACTCGAGCTCATTGACCCTTAAGTTTTTAAATCTAAGGCTTGCTCTTAGGATCTTACACATTCAGTCGCCACGACCTTTTTATATGGGCTAGCGGCAGTGACTCTTACGCATAAGGTTGGTATGACCTTTTATATGGGCTAGCAGTAGTGACTCTTACGCATTGGGTGGGTATGACCTTATATATGGGCTAGCGGCAGTGGCTCTTACACATTGGGTCAGTATGACCTTTTATATGGGCTTTATATTTCCCTTGTGAAGGACTTTTTGAAATTGTGTTTGCCTGACACTTCAATGATTCATGCCTTGCTTGAGATCTTATTGATTTGATATTGCCTTATGAAGGTCTTACGCGCTCGAGGTTGCCCGCATGGGGCTTTATGGCCTCAGGTTTTTGACAGATCGATAAGGGTGGCAGTTGGAGGCAATCCCCGAATCATCGAAAGTTTCTTGACTCTGGAGCCATTCCTTGTAAACTTGGTGTTGCCTCATTGAGGGCTTATGAGTCCGAAGTTTCTGACCCGGAGGTCATGTGGCCTTGAGATTTAGACAATAGTCCCCGAGTATTCGGGACGTTTTTGGATTCTGGAGTCGTTTTTTGTAACCTTAATGTTGCCTCATTAAGGGCTTACAAGTTTGAAGCTTCTAACCTGAAGGTCACATGGCTTTGATTTTTTTCATGTTAGTCCCCGAGTGTTCTGGACGTTTTTTGGCGTTGGAGCCATTTTTGTAAATAATATATAACTCCTTTGAAACGCGAAATGCTTTGATGGAGGGGAAAATATTCTTTGATTACTTGGTATAGGTGTACACATTTTGCTATCAAGGGCTCGGTTATTCTATACGGACACGGTTCGTTCGACCGTTTGGCCCAGTACATTGTTTTCGTATCGAGATCCCATTTAGCACTTCTTGGCTTCTCCGAGGAGGTGACCTTCCGGGGGGATTCCCTCCAGTATTCGAGGTTTATTGTTGAGAAGCCTTATATACTTGTTGAGTCCTCCTTAGGTGGCATATGGATGTTTCCTCGTTAAAAATTTTGCTGGTAAAACCCTTCTTGGGATAAAAACCCGGTCGAAGGAAAAAAGAGCAACACATGCTTTTAGAATTTAAGGCCTTCAAGTTGGAAAGAGCTTAAGCTATTTCGATCAGATACCTGAACACAGGTTAGTGTAAAATGTAACTAAAAGGGGAGATGATCTTACCTTAGTGCTGACGGTGCTTCGGGCCTTGATATGATTCAATCGTTTGGTATGAGGACGCAGTACGCTCCTTTGCTTTATTTAGTCGGGCTTAGGCAAGAATGGATCTTGTGATCGCTATTTCATTGTTTGTTTATCCTTTGGATCCCTCGACTGTGGAGGTATTGGCATCGGTGCCAAATCGTGCAACGCAAACATCTCTTTTGTTGCATGTTGTTCCGCCTAGATAGTTTTTATCACATCCTTTGTAGGAAATTTCATCATTTGGTGGAGAGTGGCTGGTACTACTATCATACAGTGTATCCACGGCCTTCCGAACAATGCGTTGTACCTCATGTCTCCCTCAATGACATGGAATTTGGCATTTTGGATAGTGCAGGCCACATTGACCGGGAGGGTGATTTCCCCTTTTGCTATTTAGCTCACCATGTTGAACCCATTGAGGACTCAAGATGCATGCACGATCTGGTCAAGCAGTCCAAGCTGCTCCACTACCCTCAACCTGATAATATTGGCCAAGCTACCTGGATCCACAAGTACACGTTTAATTTGAAATGTATTTATAATAAAAGAGATTACCAGTGCGTTGTTGTGAGGATGAGACAAGGCAATGTCCTTGTCGTTGAATGTGAGAGCGTCCTCGGGTATGTAACATCGTGTTCTCTTTTCCCTAGTGATGGATATTTTTGTTCTTCTGACCATGGGTTCTTGTGGAGCATCGATGCCTCCTATGATCATATGGATGATGTGTTGTGGCTCATCTGTTTCATTCTTCTTGGTCTCCTCTATTTCTCGGAATAGATTCTTGGCTCGGTCGCTAAGGAATTCTCGGAGGTGACCTTTGCTGAGCTGTTAGACTACCTCTTCCTGTAGTTGTCGGCAATCCTTGATCTTGTGACCGTCTGTTTTGTGAAATTCACACACTAAGTTGTGATTCCTTTGCAAAAGATCTGATTGTACAGGCCTCGGCCACCTGGCATCTCTGATTTTACTGATGATAAATACGATGTCTAAAATGTTGACGTTGAAGTTGTATTCCAACAATTGAGGTGCCTCTGTCGGCCCTGTGTGCCTATCAAATCCTATTATACTACCAAGTCCCCAAGAATTCTGGCCTCAATCCATCCTTCGGTCATTAAGGGGTATGTTGCGCCTTGGGGCATTCCTTCTATCCTTAATGTATGGTTGGTATCTTTATTTATTTGGTTTTGGCTCCTTTGTCGGAGCCTACTAGGATATACCGAGCCCGAGAAGACTCCTAGTTGGTCGTCTTCGACCCTGATCTTTGATTGGTATCGGTTGTGGACGTCCGACCAAGTCACAATGGGATATTTGACTAAGTTCTACTTTAGCTGTCGCTCGTTCAAGCCTTGAGTGAAGGCCTGCACTGCCCAAACGTCAGAGACTGGTGGCAGTTTCATTCTATCCATTTGAAAGCGAGATACGAATTCTCGCAGCATCTCGTTCTCCCTTTGCCTGATTTTGAAGACGTCGGATTTCTCTGTAGCTACCTTGATGGCACCAGCATATGCATTTATGAAGGAATCTGCCAGTATGGCAAATGTATCTATTGAGTTTAGGTCCAAGTTGTGATACCACATCATCTCCCATTTCAAAAGTGTCTCTCCGAACATTTTTAGTAGGACAGACTCAATCTCATCGTCCTTTAGGTCGTTGCCCTTCACTGCACAAGTGTAAGCAGTGACGTGCTCATTGGGATCCAAGGTTCTGTTGTACTTCAGAAGGTCGGGCATACTGAACTTTTTTTGAATGGGTTTTGGAGCCGCTTCCTGTGGAACGGTTTTTGTACAAACTTCTTCGAATCCACACCCTTCAAGATCGAGGGTGCACCCGGAATTTGATAGACCCTAGAATTTTAGGTTTCCACCTTCTTGCCGTGGGCTTCTATCTTCTTCTCGCCTGACTCGATCCTCTTTGTGAGGTCCTCGAGCATCTTTATGATGGTGGAGTCGGTTGCCGACTCGTTGTTGCTTGATCTTTATGGCGCCTACTCCGCTTGGGGAGCTGTTTCCGGTGCTACCGTATTGGGAGTCTTCTGGTCGCTTTGTAGCTGAGTAGTTGCCAGCTGTTGTGCCTGTAACATTTCAAAAATAACGTGAAGGTTAACCCCTTGTTCTTCCTGAGCTGGGGTTTTTTGAGCTTGTCGTCGATCTCCTTGGTGTATTCTCCTGTTGGTGTGGGAGCTTATTTCGACATGTTGAGCATTGCGCGGTGTATCCTTAGGGTTGAGCTTATTCTCCTGGTGTATCCTCAAGGTTTTGCGGTGGTACACCAACACCTGAGCAGCCACACCATTTTCTCCATGGTCCTCAAGATTGTTGTTTTCATGCGCGTTTACTGAGTTAGACATTTTGACCTGAAATCAAAGATCTTGGACAAGAAAAGGTGTGAAAGGTAACTTGCGTTATGGAGTGAATCAGCAAGAAAATAATCATTATTATTTTTAGCCCCACGGTGGGTGCCAAATTGTTTTCCTTGAAATTGGTAATAACAATTAGATTTTATTTTGTGGTTCTAAAAATATGTGATCTATTTTTATGCTAGTTGTTAGGCGATAGATGTTAAGTAAAAAACTGGAAAATCAGATAATAGTTTGAAAACAGTGTAATGACCAAACTGAATGGCTGGAAATCGGAGCCTAGAGCTTTTGTACATGGGGCCTCAAGGTCGAGTTACCCAGCCAAGGGTAGTCGATGAAGGACTAACAATTATGATAACTTTTGTGGAGGCTCTTTATGGCCAATAATTAGAAACAAATGAATAATAATAAATGGAACAAAATAAATATAAGCAATATATGTAAGTAGTGAAATCAAGATAATTTGTTAAGTTAGAAAGCAGAGAGAATGTTCTTCTATATTCAATGTTGTGTATCAGATCCTTTACAAAATCACAAAGGTCCCCTTTATATATAAGGGGGAATCCCAACATAGTAAAAATGCATTTATTACAAAGATACATGGTTGGTACAGTTATTTAATGCCACGGTACGGGCTTAAACTAGCCAAATAGACTAAGTCAGCTTTAGTCACATGCCTTGGGAACTTCCCACTTTTTCATCATAACTATCAATCTACATTGCCCTCGAGGTCGGACGTCGATAACCCCTCGGGTGTTAATCTCAACCATAATCTCGAGCCTATAGAAACGTGCTTATGGAGCGTCGTAATGACCGAAAATTAGACCCTCTGATTTTACCGCATACAAGATGATAATATGTGTTATGACTCAGTCATTGTGGACTTTTGGAAGGTTATTTATCTATTTGTGGGTGACCAGATCTGATTTGGGGGGTCCATTGGCAGGCCCAATAAGGATGTGTATTCTACATCGAGTCGGATTGGTTGGCTCCATATTGCTATTATTGAGGGATGTTCCATTCGGTGTTTGTTGAACTTATTCGTGTTCTGAGATGATTTGTGAGTTACTCTTCTTTTCTACGAGGAGTATGATTCATTGGTTATATGCACACATGGTGTGGTTCTATTAGGGCCTTATAGTAGAATTTGAGCGAGATGAGTATTTAGGTATTGCATTATTGATTGCGTATCTGTTATGATCTATCGAGTTTTGTGTGGCCTTGTGTCATTTGCTTCTCCATGGTTATGGTAATGTACATTGGGAACTTGATGTCGGATTTCGTGCAATTATTAATTTCGAGCAGGGTGTCTCGAGGCGTATTATATGGCCAGTATTTGGATGGGGTCACGCATGGTAGCGGAGTTATGAACCTTTGTGTTAGATTCATGTGATGTTTCTAAAGCAGGTGATGAATTTTCATCATTTCGTTGTGGTGGTACATGTTGAGCTTGCGAGACGGCTCTCTTGTTTGAGTCATTTTCCGTGTTTGAGTACATTTGGAATGTTGCTTATTGGTGCACAGATTCCACGGGATATGGATTTAAATTTTATTGATGTGCCATTCCACTAGAGTAGTCATGTTGGATGAGATGAGGTCATTGGACTTACAATGGATACTATCAGAATTGATTACAACATGGTTAGAAGGATAATATCGAAAGTCGGCTTAGAAATTTGTTGTAGTTCTTGTCAAAGAAGAGTGAGAACCATGACTTGTTGATCTGACGAATGGCTATGAGTTTCTGCGTGCTTCTTTCATCCTCGGCAGTATACGAAGGCTTTAGAACGAGACTTTGTTTGATAAGAGATTTATTGCCAGCATTGGGTTGTTTTGAGCAGCTATTGTGATTAGAAACTATTGCTATGAGTATTTGAGTTAGGTGGTATGTCATTCGATTGCATCTTAGATTGCGGTTATGGTTTCGTACAGCTTGTTCAGACTTATACAGTGTGTAGATGCGAGATTTTGATTTTATAGTAAATTCCAGATGTTGGAGATTGGATGCTTAGGCTTAGGGGCTACGGTTGAAGTGATGATCTTCAGTTATATTGTGTTGTCAAACCTACACAGGTAGGGTGACGTGGGATCACCCCCGGATATGTGTGTCGTAAGGATACACTGCGGTTTGAGTGCTTTGAGAACAACTCTGGGCACGTTCGAGGACGAACGTATGTTTAAGTGAAGGATGATGTAACGACCCGACCTATCGTTCTGAGCAATTGCACTTCTCTCGGTAGTTTCGGGCATGAGTAGCACCGTATGATATATTATGACTTATGTGAATTGTCGGTTTTGGTTTTAAGTTATTTTATAGTCAGTTTGGAAGAATGAAATTCAATGTTTAAAACTTAAGTTGAAAGGTTGACAGTATGTTGAATTATGTTTAAACGGCCTCGGAATAGTATTTTGATGATTTCAATAGCTTCGTATGGTGATTTTGGACTCAGAAGCGTGTTCAGAAAATTATTTGGAAGTTCGTAGTGTAATTAGGCTTGAAATGGCTAAAACAGAAATTTAAGTTTGAAAGTTTAACCGGGGAGCTAACTTTTTGATATCGGGATCAAAATCTGATTTTGGAAATTGAAAAAGCTTCATTATGTCATTTATGACTTGTGTGCAAAATTTGGGGTCAATCGGATGTGATTTGATAGGTTTCGGCATCGGTTGTAGAAGTTTGAGGTTTAAAGTTCATTAAGCGTGAATTGGTGTGCAATTTATATTTTTGTTGTTGTTTAATGTGATTTGAGGGCTAGACTAAGTTTGTATGGTGTTTTTATGACTTGATGGTACCTTTGGTTGAGGTCCCGGGGACCTCGGGTGTGTTCGGAGGTGAGTTTTGAGCGAATCCGGGCATTTCTGCCCTTTCATATTGTTCTAGTACTTTTGGAAGTGCGGACCGCACATTTTGGAGTGTTGAGGCAAAGGAGAGGTGCGTACCGCACATAAAAGTTCAGGCCGCAACAGAAATATGCGGACTTCAGAGGAGGAGTGCGGACCGCACAATTTATGTATGGCCGCACATTAGTGTGTTGTGCAGATTTGCTGGTCAGACTTCGGAAGCTTATATCTTTTGATCCACAAAGAATATAGAGATGATTCAAAAATTAAAGTTGTAGACCTTCGAGTGTAGTTTCTAGAAAGATAAATAAATCATTATTTAGACCCTTGTAGAGAACTTTTCAACCAATTTACGGAAGACTATTAGTAGAGAAGCTGTGAAGTGCGGCCGCACAATTTTTGTGCGACCGCGCTTAGAAATGTGCGGACCGCACATTGGCAGGTCAGAGGGTGTAAATATAACGAGGTTATGGGTATTATTTTACATTTTTGACCTTGGGAGCTCGGTTTGTGACGATTTTTAGTGCATTTTTCAATAAATTCATCTAGGTATATGATTCTAACTCAGATTTGGTTAATACATGTATATATCATTGTTTTCATTATTTAATTAGTATTTTGAGATGAAAATTGGGGGTTTTGGCCTAAAGATTCATAATATGAATTTTTTAGTTTTGAACACCGATTTGAAGTCGGATTTGAGTGAAACAAGTATGGTTGGACTCGTAATTGAATGGGTTGTCGGATTTTATGAGTTTTGTCGGGTTCCAAGGTGCGGTCCCGAGTGTGATTCTTGGTCGGATTTGTGATTTTGTTTTGGATTCAATATTTATCAATTGAAATTGATTCCTTGGGATTTATCTTATGTATTTGAGTTGTGTTTGGCTATGTTTGAATCGTTCGGAGGTCGCTACACGTGGGATGGAATTTTTTAGAGCATCGCTTGCCTTGCTCGGTGTTGGAATTGGCTTGTTCAAGATAAGTAACTCTAGTAAACTTAGTGTTGAAGGTATGAATTAGTATTGAGATGACGCACATGCTAGGTAATGGGCGTGTGGGCGTGCACCCTGTGAATTGTGACTTCATTGTTTCCATGGCACTATTTAGTGGCCCTATTTTGTTGATATTTTTGTTGCCACAATATGAATAAGTAACTGAGCTATCAATCATGCGAGATATCATGTTTAGGCTTTATGTTGATATTGTTAGGACCCATAGTGGTTGTTTCTTATTGTCATCTCACTGATTTCATTGATATTTCGTACTCAATCATATTCATGCATTCATATCATATCTCAGTCTCAGTTGTTGTTTATTGATACATCATATCATTGTTGTCGGGCTAGTTTGATGACATTCTGAGCTCGTCAGTGAGACTGGAGAGATTGATGACTGCGTGAGGCTGTGGGCCAAATTATGAGGTTATTGACACTATAGCATGTGAGTTGTCTGTACAGCACGTGAGTTGTCTGTGTCGATTCTGATATTGACACAATAGCACGTTAGTTGTTCGTGAAGCACGTTAGTTATCCGTGCGGATTCTGATATTGATACTATAGCACGTGAGTTATCCATGCAATACGTGAGTTGTTCGTGCAGATTATAGCACTTGGGCTGAAGGATCCCCTCCGGAGTCTGCACATCCTCAATGAGCGCAGTCGGCTATATATATATATATATATGGATCGGATTACGCGTCGCAACGAGTATTGTACAATGTTTAGTGATTGAGTATGCTGAGTATCGAGCACGGTAAGAGATAATGCGAGACAGTAAGGTTGAGTACTCTGAGAGTGTCAGTACATGAGTTTTTCACTAAAGACATGGCATTTGTCATACGTATTTGAGAGACATGCATATAGATGCATTTTCCTTTTTCTTGCCCAGTTTTGGTGACATTCATAGTTTTTACATGTATCTTGACATGTACTTTCCTCATGCTATCTGAAAATGAAACATTTACCTGATGAAAAGTTTTTGGGAAAAAGTTACAGTTTTCAAACTTACTCATATTTTTGACGATTTCGGTAAAGAATTTGAGTTTTCAATGATATACTTGAAAGCGGAACTATTTTCGGAAAACTATAATAAGGCTGAGCATTTTATCACTGAGCTACTTCTTTATTTTCTTTATTTACACTGTTATGAACTGCTATTGGTTATTGGTGTTGGACCCGAACTATGTTCCAGCTCGTCACTGCTTTAAACCTAAGGTTAGGTTTGTTATTTATTGAGTACATGTGATCGGTTGTACTCATACTACACTTCTGACACACTGCATGCAGACTTTGGATGTCGATGTTGATGTGCATTGCGGGAGCCAGATTTCACTTGTAGCTGCCTCTTGTTCATAGTAACCTCATATTATTAAACTCTGTTTATATACTTTTCAAACAAAAGATGTATTTCTTCATATCAGTTTATTGAAACTCTATTCTTAGAATATCATGATTTGTACTACCATTCCTTGGGAAATGTATAAGATTCAGATAACTTCTTTATTTAATTTTCTTATTAATATTATTGAACCTGAATAGTTATTAGTTGTCTTATCTAGAAGGTTGGGTTAGGTGCCATCATGACTAGTAAATTTTAGGTCGTGACACCTAGATGTAGTGCTTTAGCCATATTTTCTTCTAGACTAAATTTGGCAATGAAAAAGTCTCATCCTAGATCTATCAAAATTAACTAGTCGGATGGTTTCCATAAGTCAATTAGTTTAGAGAAAAGTTAATGGTGTGGCATTCTATGTCCAAAGACCTTTATAAATACAGTAAAACGTTAGGGGAAGTAAAGGTGTTTCATGTCGTCTTGTGAAACGGGAATTGAGCCTTCAATGTTTTTCCCCTTATCATCTTTGATGATTGTGATGACATCTTTCTCATAGTAATTATTTTGGTGACTTTCCGGTTTATCGAGCAGCATTTCCTTTTAGGCATATGGTGGAGTTTCTTCCACGTCCATATGGTTGTTCTTATCCGGTAGTTCTGGTGGTATGAGTGGTATAATAGTGGTTGTGTTCATAGGAGTAGTATTGGTTGAAAGTAAGAAACTATGTTATGCACTAATATTTATGAATGTTGAAACTTAATCTGTATCCTTCTTGGACAAGAGAAAAAAAATGAAGCTTGAAGTTTTATGTAAATTCATTCAATTGTCTAATGAATTATCCAAATCTTTTTTTGAACATGAAAATGTACCTATATTAAAATATAGGTAGGGCTAATGCCCGTTAACATTGTCATTAGTACATATGCCATCAAAAGCTAATATTATGCCTTGTAAAGCACTATCATTACCTAAAGCAGTCATACGACCACACTGGTCCCTAGAACAGTTTCTAGCATATATATATCTAACCTAATATTTGTCATAGACATCTATAACAAATTTAGGTGGATAAACAAAGGTACATAATTTATTATAGCTATGTTTCATTAGTGTTGCTTTTGCCAAAAGATGAACCACCATATTCCCTTCGCGGAAGCTATGCTTCAATGTGATTGTCCCCTGTCTGGATGCCTCCTCCATTAACCACCTGCATTCATAAATTAAGTTATTGTAAGTTGGGTAATCTTCCTGAAGGAAACGTATGACCTATGTGGCATCAGTTTCTACTTCAACTGGGAATGCGTGTTCCCTAATAATTAGTCAAAGTGCATTCCGAAATGTTTCAAGTTCTGTTTGTATTGGTGATGTTGCTTGAATTTTCTTGTGGAATCTTGTCTGCCATTTCCCTTTTTAGTCACGAATGACTCCGCTGATACCCTCTTCCAGGTAGTTGCTTCTGAAGGCACCATCAATATTTATCTTAAACCAACCTTTTGGTGGCGGCTGCCATTTTACATCAATCTTTATGATTTAATTGTAAGTATGGATCGTACATGTGAGAAAGGTGTATTCAAGTGTTTGATCAAAACCCTTTTTAACATTAATGTAAGAGTTGGTATTGTTGTGGTTGTTATGGTTTCTGTTGTTCAAAATGGCCCAAAGAGCAAATGGTAGTGTATTTTTCCAAGTTACATAATTATATGTTTTAATAGGGTTGCATCCCGTAATAACTCATACCAATTATTGGTCAGCCCCTGATTGTTAATTGACACTCCTATGGATTGCCAAAACGCCAGAGCTATCTTGCATTCCCAGAAGATGTGGTATATAGATTTAGTGTTGTCCTTACATATTGGGCAGCTTGGATTTATATTAAGACCAATTTTAACTAGGTACCCTCTTGTCGGAAGTCTTTTATGGTAGAGTTTTCAAATGAAAAACTTGATCTTATTATGACAATGGAGTTCCCAGATCCATTTAAAAGTAAGGGTATGGGGTGTTTGCTCATGAATTAGGTTATATCAAGAGGCAGTTGAGAATATACCGCTAGCGTTAAGACTCCAAGTGAGATTGTTAGGGTGATTGACTTGGAAATTGGGATTTAAAGCATTAATATTGTTCGTGACTATTTGAGGGAGATCAAAAGAGATGTTTCCTAAATTCCAACCCTTATTATCCAAAAAATATTTAATTGTTAATTTATCTTCATTTTGAGCTAAAGGTCCTGAAATATTATTACGCAGACTTTGAATGTTTGGGATCCAGTTTGAGTCTCATACATTCATATGGGAATGTCTATCAATTGGCCATCTAATGCCTTTATTACAAATTGTTCAACCCTTGAGGAGACTTTTCCAAGTGTTTGAAGTGTCATTTGTTCTCTTACTCTTCCTATAAATGCTAATAGGAGTTTTAGCCCATAGGGAGGTTGTATTAGTAAGGATCCTCCATGCCAAGCTTGTCAAGAGGGCCATGTTTTTAGATTTTGCTTTCTTAATACCCAAACCACCATTAATCTTTGTGTTGGTAACCATACTCCATCCAATAAGGTGGATTTTTTTCTTTTCCCTCGTAGTCCCCCAAAGGAAATCTCTTTGGATTTCATCTATTTCTTGAAGTGTTTTGGTGGGAAGTAGACTTATTTGCATTAGGTCGTTTGGCAGCGTATTTAAAGTAGATGTTATTAGTGTGCACCTCTCCGCCATACTTAGCCACCTAGCATTCAAATTGTTTAATCTAGCACGTATTTTGTTAAGTAATGGATGATAATCCTTGTGCCTAGGGTATTTATTCAGCATTGAAAACCCTAAATATGTACCAAAGGTCTTGCTAATGATAATCCCAAAAGTTTTAGTAGCTATGTATTTCGTGTGTTTATTACAACTCTTAGACATGATCAATTTAGATTTTTCTTTGTTGATATTTAATCTGGATACGTAACTAAAATTCTCCATACTTCCGCAAATTGTTTTTCAATTAGCTTCACCCATAAGGGTTAGATCATCAGCTAAAAACAAATGAGATAGGGAGGGGGCAATAGGATTAAGCTTTTTAGGTACCCAATTCCTTGTATCTACTTGGTGGTTAATATTTTTAGAAAGAATATCCATATAAAGTATGAATATGTAAGGTGACATGGAGTCCCCTTGTCTAATACCTCGTGTGGGAGTGAATTCCTTAGTTTTGTTGTCATTGACCAGGATGGAAATAGTACTTGTGGTAATACAACTAAGGATAAGGGCAGTAATTTTCCTAGGAAATTTAAAATATTTAAGCGTCCGATAAATGTAAGACCATTAGAATTTATCGAAAGCTTTTTCCAAATCAAATTTTAATAAGAAATTTTCCTTTCCTTTGTCTGAATTAAATTTTTTTAGAACTTCTTGAATAATGATAGCTTTATCACTAGCTTTCCTATTCTTTAGGAAGCTAGCTTGTTGTATATTGATCAGTTAGTTAAGAAAGAGCTCGATTCTATTCATAATTACTTTAGTAATCACCTTATAAATCATGTTACAAAAGACTTATCGGCCTAAAATTTTTCAAGTTATTAGTATTATTTATTTTAGGAATTAGGCAGAGATTGGTTTTGTTGACCCCATGGGGCATTACTGATGTGTTAAAAAAAATTTGGCATAGATTGATGACCATGCGTCCTAGTATGTGCCAAATTTTTTGGAAAAAAAATGGGTGTAACCCATCGGGACCTGGTGTCTTGTTGGGCTTGAAAGAAAATACAGCTTTTCTATTTCTTGGTTTGTTAATGGCTTATCCAGGTTAGAGAGGTCAATGTGTGAGAAGTTGGCAACATCATTTTTAATGGATTTCCAGTTAGACCTATCGTGGGAAGTTGTAAAAATTTTAGAGAAGTACTGTGTAACATGGCTAATAAGGGAGGATTGGTCCTCAAACCAATTCCTTGAGTTATCTTTAGAAAATACAATATTATTTCTTCTCCTCCTAATGGTGGCTTTTATGTGAAGAAACATGGTATTAGCATACCTTCATTTAACCAATTGACTCTAGAACGAATCTTCTAGTAGTCTTCTTCTAGTTTAAGAATTGTATTATACTCCTCAATCAGATTAGTTTCTAAGCCTTTAAGGAAGTAGCTTGTCGGGTAATTTGGAGATTTTTGAATTCCGTCAATTCTTCTAAGGATTTTTCTCTTTGTAGCAAAAATATTACCATAGGTTATTTTTTGCAATTCTAACACATTTTTTTGAAAGGACTCAGTTCCTTCTACTAGGTCTTTATTTTCCTAGCTATTAGAAACAATCCTAGTGAAATCCATATGTGAACACCAATATGTTTCTATTCTAAAGGGTCTATCATTACTGGAATTAATTCTATTATTGAGGTTAATAAGGATAGGGTTATGGTCTGAATGGATTTTTGGTAGATGAGTTATGGTTACATTAACAAAGGCTTGTAACCACTCACCATTAGAGTAAACCCTGTCCAATCTTTCCATTATTAAATCCTTTCTTCTCCTACGATGGTTTGACCATATGTATTTACACCCTTTAAAACCTAGGTCTACTAGATTACAATAGTTTAGGCAGTCTATTAAAGAGTTTGCTCGCTTCTGATTAATACTTCTACCCCCATACTTATCAGCAGAGTTTATTACTTCGTTAAAATCACCTCCCACTAACCAAGGACTTTTGTAGTGATCATAAATATTCCTAAGGTTATCCCATAACATAATTCTATTATGAATATCATTACTAGTGTAAATGGCAGTAAATAACCAAGATAAGTTTTTAGGCTTTACCTCGATCATTGCATGAATGGCTTGTCCATTTCTAGTGAAGTTGTTGACTGTCACCACTTCATTATTCCACAGAATTACGAACCATCTATTTGGCCAACTGATGGAACCTCTATCATCTTAGTAAAGCTAAATCCCTCTAGGATAAAGATGTGACTCTCCATTTTTGTTTCTAATAGTGCAACTAAACAGGGTCTGCGAGTGTCCATAAGTTCCCTAAAGTGCCTACCAAAGTTGGCATTATTAGCACCTCTAAAATTCCAAATTATAATATTATTTGGCTGATGCATGGAATTATTATTTAGGGGGTTGTTGTTGTGAATCCTCTTGAGCAAGGGGACTAGTATCACTTCATTCTTCCCCATAGTTGGGTCTTGTGGAGGTCGTATGTCTAGTGAGCACTTGTAGAGTGTCGCTGGGCAACTGAAGATAGACTTCTTGTATAGAATCTCCCTGAATATGTGTATTTTACCTCGCTTAGGCTTCAAAAAGCCACTGCTGGCTCCCCCAAGTGTGGCAATATTTCCTCCTCTTCTTCTTCCTCCTGGAACCCTTCCTGGTTTGGCATGTGTTGGATTGGGGCTTGCTTTTCCATAGGATCTAGTTGTGGGTTGTGTTGTTGGTTGTGCATGGGCTGAGCATTTCATTGTGTGAATACTGGATTCAAGAGCATTAGATCCTCTAGAGAAAATAATGGAAGATTTAGAGGTGGGTTTTGAGGCATCTGCTGGTTGGAGTTGCGTGGGATATTCCACATCTGTTGCATGTTGTTTACTAGATTTTGGTTCATTGACAGGGCTAGTGGTTGGAGAATGTTGCTCATCCACATTTGATTAACATAGTTGTTCATAGCTAAGTTCATCCCCTCTGAGATTAACTGAGCTAGGAAATATGTGTTTAGGATTATCAGATGGACTCCTGCCCATTTATCTCCATGTTGAAGGACACTGCATGACCTTGAAGCCCCAATTATATCCATGATTGTGGTACATGACTGGGTGGGATTGGTGGTTGAGCATAGATCACTGGGTTGGAGGGGAATTAAGGTGGAAGATTTGGGAGGTTGTTCATTATTGGATTGCCAGAGAGATGGATCAGTTGTATCAATCGAAATCTTCTCTTTGATGCTAGTAGAGGTCTTGGCATTTCGATGAGCTTGGTGGTTTAAATGAGGAGTGGTTGGAAGGTGATTGGGGGGTTGCTAATAATTGTATCTATTTTTATAGGTTGGGAAGGAAGTTTCGTGAGTTTTATATCAAAATCTTGCATGGATATGTCCTCCGCCACTTGGCTATTTTTTTTTACCAAGTGTTTGAGAGAGGATTGATTATTAAAGGTTGTGTTGTAATTATTGTTAGAAGAGAAATTGATTGGTTCTTGGCTTTTCGGATTGGTTATTGTGTGGATTATGTCCAATTCCATTGTACTAAGCAAAGATTTTGCTTATTAATTGTGCTTGGACAATGTGCCATGTCTATGACATTTGTAAGTAGGACAGCTTGTGTTTCATGCAGATTTTTGGCTTTTTGAATTTATTTTTGTTTTCCTCTTTTTCCAAAACTGTGTGCTGCTTAGATGGTTTAGCAAGATGCTTTCACCTTCATCATTAGGTTTAGCAAGTTGAGTTTTGTCGATGATGGTTAATTCATTACTATGATCAGATTGTGATGTGCTTACTATATGGTTGGGAATATTAGTTAGAAGTTGCTTGTTAATATAACTTAAAGGCTATGTATTGAGATACTTACCTGACATAACATCATACATTCGAACATTCACTATAAGAAAATCACATATTACATGTGGATTTTGTTCGAGATTATATAAGAAAATTCGCAGAAAACTAAGTTTTCTGCGGATTTTCCTTCCGAAAATATTCCGATGGAAAAATCTTCATAGGTAATTATTACCTGCGAATTTTAAAAATCCCCAAATATGTTATTTGGGAATTTCAAATCCGCATATAAATTACCTGAGATTTTAAATTCGTGTGTAAATTACTTGTGGATTTTTTCTTATGAAATTTTTGGTGGAATTTTAATGAAAGTCGAGAGTTTTCTTGTGGATTTTGATAGGGAAATAGTTGCAAGTAAATTCCCATGAAAATTCCCAAGTGCATATGTCAGACATTTTTAGATAAAAATTTAAAATTACTATAACAGTATTTTTATATATTATTTTTTTGTACGCTCTATATGTGGCCTCTCCCCACCCACGGCTATGACTTAGGATACTATATTTCACCAACAATATGATATTTACTGTATTACTAATTATTAGTTAATTTTTCTATTCTATTATAAATGTATATTTTTTTTGTGGGAAAGATAACTTGCATTAAACATAAATAGAGTAACTACAGAGAGGGAGATGTAGATGCATTCATATGATAGTTGTTTGATATGCGAGAATTAGAAGTAGTGGCAGTAGCTATCCTATGATACTTGTCTATTACAAAAGAGCTATTTGAAGCAGCCATGCACAGATCATCTGAGTTGTTATCCAAAAAGTCCCAATCTACTTCTTCCAGTTGTTGCAATAAGCATGTTGTCTTCCTTGTACGAGTTACTCTAGCTTGGTCCTTTTGCAAAAAAGTTTGAACAAAATCCGGTGGTTCTTCAAAAAACAATAATTTATCGGAGGTTGGTAATTTGTATCCAGCTTTAGCTAAACCATCAACCACCTCATTTCCCTTCCTGTAGGTGTGCTCTACTATCGCATTATGCAATTGGTCCCGGAGGTACCTGCAGTCATCGATCAAGTTACAATAAACCATATTATCATTTTGTAACATATGTAGTACCTGCAGAACATCAATATTTATTTCCAGTGGAACGAAACTGCGTTTGTGTGCCAATTCCAGGCCAGTGAATAGTGCCTTAAATTCTGCTTGGACGGCGTTTGCATTGTCCAAGTTACTAGCAAACCCTATGATCCAACGTCCATGGCAGTCGCGTATGACACCTCATATACCTTCTTTGATAGTTGATGATAACACTGCCCTATCCGTGTTTTGTTTATAAAAAATTGGCTTAGGAGGTATCCATTTTTTATGCTATAGTACATAATTTTTTTTAAGGACAATTTTGCAGTGAAGTAAGTGAATTCCAGTGCACTGTTGGTAATTTGCCTAAGAGAAAGTCTCTTTTTTACATTGTTAAAAAGATTAGTGTTACAATTTAGCCAAATGTGCCATAAGGTGTAAGAAATAAAGGTTTTAGCATTAATAAGGTGAGGCATTCGGTTGATGTTTTTGTTTATTAGCTTATTTAGCCATTGAGTTGGGTGTGAGTTTGGAAGAATGGTATTAGTAGTGTGACTTATTCTCAATTGATGCCATATGTTAACTATATACAGACAATGTAGAAATTGATGAATGGTAGATTCTGAGTGTGTGACATATTGACATTGATCAGTTGATGTTACCCCAATGTGATTTAGGTATTTTGTTGTTGGTAATTTATCGTGCATTATAAGGCAAAGAAACGTTTTTAGTTTGGGAGGTATTTGTATCTTCCAAATCCAATTGTAAATAGGTGTGTCTGCGTGCAAGTTTAGTTCATATTGAAGTAGGTTTGAGTACATTGATTTGGTAGTGAAATTGCCCTGATTGGAGATTTCCCAATAGATAGTATCCACTTTTTGAGTGTAGGTTGGAACATTGATCCTATTTATTAGGTTTTTGATATTATGGGGAATTTGAAAAGGTATATCTTCCCAATTCCAATTTTGTTGGTGTCTATAGGTTGCAACATTACGGCTAGTATGGTTTGAAGGGATTGGACTAATTAGTAAAGCGCGTAGAGTGGTGTTCGGAGCAATCCATGCATCATTCCAAAAATTTAATGTAGAGTTTGTACCTAAGTTCCATTGTATTCCCTGCTGGCATTGACCCCAACCTTTAATAATGTTGTTCCAAGTGCCTGAAGAGTTTGCAAGAAGACTTTTGTCTTTATGTTTATTTATAAGAGTTTGTGCCCATAATTGAGTAGAGGAGTGGAAAACCCTCCATGCTAATTCAGCCAGTATGGCCTCATTCTTTAAATCTAGCCTCTATATACCTAGACCTCCTAAATATTTTGGCATAGTAACTGTTTTCCAATTAACTAGGTGGATCTTTCTTTTTTGTTGAGTAGTTCTCCATAGGAAATTACACATGTATTAATCCATTTTATGCAAAATTTGTTTAGGGATAGCTATGTATTGCATTATGTGGTTAGGTAAAGCACACAGAGTCGATTTAATGAGAGTAATTCTTCCCGGAAAGGATAGGAATTTGGTTTTCCATCCTGCAAGTCTAGCCTTGAAGTTGTCTAGCAAGAATTGGAAATCAGACTTGTTAGGTCTTTGTTGGAACATTGAAAAACCTAAGTATTTTCCAAATTTAGTTCCTTCTTTCATACTAAAGAAGGAAAGTATATGTTGTTTTTGTTCAATATTACAGTTATTGGAGAAGAAAATTCGTGATTTTTGAAAATTAATAGATTGGCCTAACAGCTTTGTAAAAGTATTGAGAATATCAATTATGGAATGACAACTTTTGTCATTTACTTTTCAGAGAAGGATGATGTTGTCAGCAAAGAATAGGGGTGAGAGTTGAGGTCCATTTTTGGAGATTTGTATTGGATTCCACAATAGGTAATTGATTGATTGAAATATGGTTGTTGAGAGTCTTTCTAAGCACATTATAAAGATGTATGGAGATAGAAGATCATCTTGACGTATACCCCTAGATAATTTAAAGAAGTCCGTGCGTGATCCATTTACTAGGACAGATACGGAAGATGTAATAATGCAAGACATTATTAAGCTAATGAGTTTTGTTGGTAAATTAAAATATTGAAGTGTATTTTTGATACACAACCATTCTAGCTTGTCAAAAGCTCTTTCCAAATCTAATTTTAGTATCATTTGATCCATTTTTCCTTCCTTCTTTTTTTGAAATAGGTAAGTATTTCTTGAACAAGGATGGCATTGTCTGAAGCATGTTTACCTTGTTGGAAGCTTGATTGTGTAGGTCCAATTATCTTATGAACGAAGGGTTTTAGTCTGTTAACAATAATTTTAGTGATTAATTTATATATGGTGTTGCAAAGACTTATGGGACGATATTGAGTGATTTCTACAACACTCTTTACATTGGGGATAAGGCACAAATAAGTTCTGTTTATTTCTTCAGGAATTTTCCCTTGATTGAAAGCGTCGTAACAGCAGTTGGTAAGTGGCTGACTTACTTCATTCCAATATTTTTGGAAAACATAAGGGTGTAGGCCATCTGGCCCTGGTGACTTAAAAGGTTGAAATGAGTTTAGTGCATTGTATATTTCTATTAATCTCAAAGGTTGTATCAGTTGATGTTGGTCTTCATACGTTAAATTAATATGCATAGGGGGATGATCTCTTATTTGATTTGAAAGAGATTGTTGTGTTGTGAACAAATAGGTGTAGTATTGATAAATTTGATGCTGAATTTCAAATGGGTCATAAGTCTAGTTGACTACAATGTCTTTCAAAGCATTGATATGATTACGTCTTCTTCATTGTAATGTTCACATGTGGAAAAATTTAGTGTTAGCATTTCCGTCATTTAGCCATTGAATCCTTGATTTTAATTTCCAAAAGTCTTCCTCTTGTCTAAGTATAGCACTGAATTCAATATTTAATTGAATCTCAAGGTTTTGCAAGAAATTACTTATAGGATAGTGTATGGATTGTTGAATCCCATTGAGTCTAGCTAGTAGTTTTCGTTTTCGAGCAAAAAGATTACCAAACGTGTGTTTATTCTAGTAAAGTACATGATTTTGAAAATTTTCCATGGCCTCAACTATTGAAGGACAAGCTGTCCAGGACTGTTGAATTACAGTGTGGAGGGATGAGTCTAAGGTCCATATTTTTCAAACCTAAAAATATTTTTTCTAGGTAATTTGTTGGGGGCCAGCATGACTAGTAGAGGGCAGTCATCGGAATACGTACGGGGGAGGTGTTGCACTATTGTTTCAGAAAATAATTGAAGTCATTCATAATTTGCTAAAAGCCGATCTAGTCTTCATAGGATTGTATAGCCATTCCTCCGCTTAGTAGTCCATGTATATTTACCTCCCTTAAACCCTAAGTCCACTAATTTACAATAGTTAAGACACTATGCAAAAACATCCACCCGTGAGTTATTAACAGGATTACCACCAAATTTTTCATTATGTTTAATGACCTCATTAAACCCCCCCCCCCCAATTAACCATGGTCCCGTATAAGCATCATGTATACATTTCAAGTTATGCCACAGTATATTACGTAAAGAGGTGGAGTTATTGGCATAAATAAAAGTAAATAGCAATTTAGTAGGGTTAGGCCATACCTGGACCATGTCGTGCACCTCCTGTGAAGCCATTGTAATATCTTCCACTGTGACCATGTATGCATGCCACAGTAATACTATACCACATGACATTCCTTGTGCCTCGACTTGTGCCATATGTGAGAAGTTGAAATCATCTTTTAAAATAGTGTGATCATGCATACGTGTTTCCAGTAAAATCACTAGGACTGGCCTGTAGTTGTCAAGTAGTGATCTAAATTGCCTTCTAAATTCTGCATTATTTGACCCTCTACAATTCCAAACTACTAAATTCATGATTGGTTGGGAGTTTAGGGGTTCAGCTAAGTCAGCCACCTCAATCATGGCTCCCAGTGAAGCCTGATTGGTCTGGAGTGTTTGAGGGTTCTGCCTCAATGATGGGATTACCACCATTGAGTATTTCCCCTCCTGGTGGCTCTGATTTATCTGAAAATTTACACTGCATGAGATGAGTTCTGGAGGGCATTTCAATATGAACTTTTTTGCATACTACTCCTTTAGGCTGTAGAGATAAAATCCCTTTAGCCAGATGAACTCTGTTCATGTTTCCCTCATCTCTTTCATTATGTAAGCCAGTTCTAGCCTTGTTTGATCTCCTAGTGTGTTTATGATGGAGGTGGAACTGGTGGTGGGATGGGTGAAGGTGATATTGGTTCCTAGACAGTCGTTGGAGATAGACACAGTGTTGGGGGTGAGAATAAGTTTATGTGTTGAAACCACGGGGCATAGATCATCCCTATGTGATGTTGTGGGAAGAAAAGGAGGGGACCTATGGCTTGGTGGAAGCTGTATAAAAGTGGAAAGTCGGATGAGCCCATGGAGACTGAGTTGATGTTGATGGCCTTGTGTGTTCCAACAGTAGGAGAATGTGGATGCTGGTCCATTGGGGCTGTTTCACTACCTCCATCCCCAACCTCATCCCCTCTGTTACAATTTCCGCCAGATGAGTTGGATTTTGGACGAGGAGTATGATCTCCTGGTTGTTGAGTTCCATTGCGAATATTAGGAAGTATCCCTGTAGCCCCATCTCTAACTATGATTGGAGTGGATATTTCAGAGGTGGTGTTTCGTATATGTTGATCAGTAGAGTTGTGGGCTGTAGTTGGGGTGGCCTGCTCATTATCAGACGTGGGAAGTGAAAGTGGTGGTGATTGATCTGGTGGCTTTGTCTGAAGGTTGTGAACCAAGATCTTTGCATTGCATGGCTTTGTAGTTGTTGTTGTTATATTATGGTTAGGCAGGTTGATCGGAGGTTCAGGCGTGGTATTATTGTGAAATGTTTCATTGTGTATAATAGGGGTAAGGTTGAATAGGGGAAAGGGCTTATCATATAGCAGGTAATGATGAGCAGCCATTGGAATTGAAAGAGTAATGATCAGTTGGAGAAGGTAGTTTTGTGATTGGCTTGTGCTGGGTGGCATTCAAAGAAATCTTTTGGAGGTGGTCAGAGATGGAAGGTGAATGGATTGTGTCAGAAAGTTTGTCTGGTAATGCATATAGTGGTAGAGGAAGGGTTTTGGGTGAGTAAGCTTCCTTGGGTTCGTGTGTGGAGTTTATTATAGTAGTAGTGTCCATTAGGTCAGGTGTGTGTGAGTCAGCAATTTTCGTGATACAAGAGGACTTATTGGTTAAATTGTGAATATTATTAATGGTTTCATGGTCTGTTTTAACGGACTTAATATTGGGATATTTTATAGTGACTGAATTAAGCCCAGAATGTGTTGTTGGCATTGTAGTATTTAACGGACCAGCTATGGTGTGTGTTGATAGGCCCATGCCCAGTTTGTTTGTTTGCATGGGTTGAGTCCAAATTTGTCAATTGGACGAACGAGTTATCCAGCAATAATTGATTAGGGTTAGGGATCTACCTGTTACCAGCTGTGCATGTGTGTTCTCCACTGCCTTCCCTTTCCGCATTGGTTCCTCCAACGTAGGAAGTGTAACGTTCGTTGGAGCTCGACGTTGGGGTGTTCTGTTGTGTCTGTTGGATGTCCTTTTTAGGAAAACTACTGTTTTCCATTCCGATTCCTCTTTAGATGGGGTTATTGGATTGGTGGAGGTAGGCTGTGGAATAGTTGTAGTGACAGTAGGTATCGAATTTAGTGGAGAGGTGGTAGAAAGTTGACAACTCCAGTTAACATGCTTAAAGTGTTCACATTTGGTGCATAGTAAGTTTAGACCTTCATAGAGGATAACCTGCTTGTGGTTTCCTAGATGAACATGGATCTTCAGTTGTTTTTCCAATGGGACTTCTATGTATATTCGTGCATATCTCCCTCTCGTGGTAGAGGTTGTACAAGTATCAACCTTTAAGAGTTTGTATTTAAAAATCGTAGAACTCCATTGGAAGTTGAGGGAGACATGCCCAAATAGCGGCATATGTTAGTTGGGCGGTAGTAGCAATAAATTTAGGCTCCCATTGTCGAACGGATAGGAAATAATTAAATATGAACCAAGACCCTTCATTCAAAGCTTTGCACATATTCTACTCGTGGCGGAATTTGATCAAGAAGAAATTGCATCCCAAATCTATGAGACGAATCTCTTTCGTTGGTTTCCATAGCAAACATTACCAGCGTATATGCGCTCCAAGAAGCTCACTTCATAAGTGGAAAAGTTTACAGTTATTGGCCGACGTGGGACAAGAATCCACTTGCCTATTATTATTATTATTATTATTATTATTATTATTATTACTATTATTACTTTTGTAAAAGGATACATTATTAAGGATTCATAAATCAAATGAAACTCTATTTTCCAAGTAATAGCAAATTACGTTTATATTACATTTAATTTTAATATATTCTTAATTATTTTTTCAAAATTTCATTTAAATTTTTTGAATAACATAATAATTTATTAATTATTATTATTATTATTATTGTTTTTAAAAGGATACATTAATTAAGGATTCGTAAATCAAATGAAACACTCTTTTCCAAGTAATAGCAAATTATGTTTATATTACTTTTAATTTTAATAAATTCTTAATTATTTTTTCAAAATTTCATTTAAATTTTTTGAATAATATAATAATTTCTTTTTTATACAAAGAAATTAGTGAACATTAGAACACATTGTATGTGATAATTAGTGAAAATTATTTCGCTAATCCTAATAAAGTATGCAAGATTAAGTTATTTTAATAATGGTATAATTTAATCAAAGTGATGATGTTAGAAAGTTGAATCATAAGATCACTCGATATTATGTTTCAATATTAAAAATCTCACACTATATTATTTTATACATAGCATAATTAAATTTTATATTATTAAATAAGTGTCAAAAATAAAATATATAATATAGAAAGTTAATAAAAATTAGTTCATTTTTATAACTGTAACATAATTTTTCTCAGCGTAGAAATTAAAATTAAATACTTTTGAATCATTTAGTTATATTCAATATTTTTTTTGATGATATTAGCTGAAATATGTCAAATGTAGTCGTATCTTCGCTTTATGATGTCCTTTATATCAGCCATATTAAATTTTAATTCTTAAAATAACTAGTCATGTGATGATTATTTTGTTAATGAATTTTTTTTTAAAAAAGTAATAACTGACTATGTTATGCTTAATGACTAATAATGTTCAATCCACACACATATACATCATTAAATTTTATATAGATTCAACATTTTTTACATTTACCAATAAAACATAATAGATAAAATTAATTCCTATGGATATTTTTTTTTTAAATTTCAAACTTAAATATGTTGTTATAAAATCTTCAGATAAAAGCTCAAGTATTATATATCCAACTAAGAAAACAACAATAAAATTTCTATCTACATCCTAAGAACAGATCCTCAATTAAAATCGTATTATCAAATACTCAGGTAAATTCTCAAAAAACAATTCCCTCCTAAAATCACACAAATAATATGTTACATCTCGTACTTTAATATTAGGATAAGTCGTAGTAATCCATGTGAGGTTGAGGGGATTAAGATCCTGAAAGTTTAACAACCTTAATATCGTTAGATATTATGTTAGTGTGGTATTTTTTTTTCAACTTTAGTCTGTCTCAAAACTATATCACTATTATATATTAAGAAATAATTACTAGTAATTTTTATGATTTGTTTTACCGTTCTCTCACTTTCTCTCTTCTAATTTTTTGTGTATGTAACGTCATTACATAGCATAGTACTTCTCAACTCTCAAATAATAGTTTCTAATTTGTCTGCCTCAAAAATCTAGGTGATAAACATATTTGGAACTATAAAATGTTTATAATGTCAAGTTGGGAACTAGCTAACTGTTTAGTCCTAATCCTATAGTTTCTTTTTAGTCCTTCAGTTTAATCATGAAATACATATGCCTTATAAATTGTTTTTATTTAAAAATTCCTTCTTCAAACACCAGTTCGCATTTACTTGGGTTGGAAATCCTACGCATCATATTCTTGAAAAGAATCAGCCCTTATGGCTACAGAAAGATTGATTTTAAAGGAAAGATGAGGCAAGAATTCCCTTAAAAGGTGCCATTTAACTTACTCCCTACATTCAAATTTACTTGTCCATGTTCACTTTTATTTTTCTAACTAGTTTGAAAAACCAATAATTTGCCATTTTATACATGTTTTACCCTTTTACCATTTTAAAAATTAAGAGTACGATAATTTGTATTCTTTATATGAGATTGGGAAAATGATAAGTTAAGAAAAAAAAAATATTTTTACATGGATATTTTAATGAAATAATAGTATATGTATTTATTTTATATTGTACCACATGATTATGGTAGTAAGTTATATAACGTGTATTAAAAATGAGCAGTATTTTAAGTAACTTGAGATAATTCTTAATTATGTGAATATTTGGTTAATTGTGAATTTTTTTTTGGCAAAACATTAACCATATAATTAAGGAATTAGTGGATAAAATTTAGATAAAGTTTAAGTATGGAAACGTGGCAGCAAGCCACTAACCAAACAATGACTCTTAAGTCATACTTGATTAAGTGGCAGGAAGGTGTTTGCTTTGTAGTCATTCTTAATTTCATTTTCCTCGTGCCTTCAACTTTTGGGGGCAAAGACAGCAAGCAGAGGCTTAAGGTGTACTGATGCGGACAAGATACCCTGTTTAATTAAAAAGTAGAATTTCGGTTAAAGCCTTAATTTAGAAGAACTCGGGTTACTGATAATCAAAGAAAGAATAAAGGAAAGTGATTTTGCCAACAATAAGATAAACAGAAGAAAACAACGTAAACCAATATATTCAGATAGTATTTCGTGTCCTTACAAATGATCCATTCTCTTTCTTTTATAGCTATCTCCAAGTTATACGTTATGCCTTTGTCATAATAAGGTCATTATAGATAATTAAAGGCATTAAATGCTACGTTACATAATCATTGGGATTCAATACAGATTCCCTAACATTTTTAGTATTTAATGCTTATTAAATACTGTATCTATACTCTCTTGCGCTGTCGGATTCATTCTCCTTGATTTTTGGATTAAATAGGTACGAGCGTTGAGTCTTCTGAATAACCGCTCGTGTCTCTTCATATGCCTATACTCGTATCTGTTGCAACTCGTGCCTCTTTCCCAATCATAACTCTTTGACCAGTCTACGTGTCATGACACGTCATCTTCCAATTACTTTAATATGTAAACTCAATTTTTTCCAATACAGATAGTCCCCCCACTTGCCATTTATTCATCAATTGAATATTTAGGAAGTGGAATTCATTAAAACGGAAATTTTTGTCACCATTAATGCTATAGCAGAATCAACGCTTCATTTGTCACTTCCATTTAATGTTCTTCACGCGTGGTACCCCTTTTATTGGTTCTGCAACTTTCCAGCGCTTTTTAGGGCTTTTTCACGGCTTCGCTAACCACGAAGCATCAGTTTTGATTATGACTTTTACATCATTGCACCTTTTCCTTTGACGGTTGCTTCGCAGTATAAATATAGTTTTCGTCTTTATCACGTAAAGTTCACAAAATATTCAGTTCTTGAATCTTTGTTTGCTTTTTCCTCGTACTATCATGTCTTCATCAAACCCTAACCCTAGAAGGGTCACCATAGTTGATAACTTCCCTAATGTCCCCAATAGGAGCAGAAGAGGTAGTAGGCTTCGTAATTTAGGATCTTCATCTTTGCGTGGTTCTTCTCTTCCCTCACCTAGTTCTGGCCCTTCTTCTAGAACTATACGTTCTCTTTCACACAGATCTTCTTCTAGAGGTAAGGAATCTTATGAACCTCTTCGTGAGAGGAGATAGTTCCTGCAGAACTATCTTTCTATAATGACAAAGAATCTCTTAGAAATCAAGTATCTTCTTTAGATCGTGCTGATATCTATCCCACTCAAATCACTGAAGGTTTGATTTCTTTAGTTCGTAGAGACTGCCATTGGAGTCATGACTTTCCTATCATTATTCCCAATCCGAATCAAAGAATTACCTCTTACTTAACCGGTTTTTCCTTTGTCTATACATACCCTTTCACATTAGGATTCAAACCTGCTATTGATCCTGTTATTCTCGAGTTCTGTCGTTTCTTTGATGTTTTCTTAGGTCAAATTGGCCCAATAATATGGAGGGTTGTTGCCTGTTTGAGGCATTTGACCAACATAGCCAATGTGCCTTTTACTTTCCCACATCTAATTCATCTTTATTCTCATAGACTCTTTCGCAATGGTGTTTTTACAGTAGTAGCCAGGAGCAAAAGAGTTCTAGCGGCCCTGAAGATGACAAAGACCGTGGCTGGTATGCCAGGTTTGTTGTTGCCCCCACTATTGGTTTAGTGGGTGATGAGAACTTTCCCTTCCCTGAGAAGTGGAATATTTCACGTGAGTCTTCTAACTTTCTCGTACCTTTTTCTTCAATTTTGTTGATTTTTCTAATTTTACTTTTCTTTTCTAGAAACCATGAGAGTTGTGGAAGATGTTCCAAATTTCCTTGACTGGGTAGGAAAGCTGTTGAGTATTGCACCAATGGATGGTAGATCTTGGAAGACTCTTTCCCAACGTTTTGGTTGGAAAGTAAAAACTCATAGTAAGAGCTTTTATTTTATTTTACATATTGTTTTTTCCTGAACTTATCTCAATCCTTCTTTCTATCAGGATTTGCTATTCGAGGAGTCTGCTGAGGCGGTTGCGGCTTCTCGTATCTCTTTGGAAAGGGCTCAAAAAATAATTCTGGGCTCTTCATCGAAAAGAAAAGCCGTTGATGACCAAGATTCCTAAGAAGAGGAAGACGGGAGTTCCTTGGTAACAAGTCCACGTGCTCGTAGACACATTATTTCCGACGATGAAGCAGAAGCGTCCCCCCGCAGTTTTACCGAATTTGTTGAAGCCCTAGTAGTGATCCCTGATGATGTTGATGATGCTCCCACTGCTGCTCATGATTCTGTTGAGCAGCTTTTTGACCGCGGGTTTGGTAGTGAAAGTTTAGGTCCCGTTTCTGATGAAGCTCCATTGTCTTCTTTTTCTTCTCTGGTGCCTTTGACTCCTACTTTGCCGATTACGGCTGCTTCCGTTCCTCCCCAGGCTATTTTTACTACTTCTACTATTCCTCCTTCATCAATTCCTCCCCACCTGCTCACCGTGTTGAGGTTGGATCCTCAAGTAGGAGTGGTGCTATGAGGCAAATGACTATTGAAGTCCCCGCTGAGGGCAACCTTTTAAGGAAATCGGGTCAAGCAGATGTATGGCTAAAGCCTTTAATTGGTCCTATTGAGAGGGCCAAGCTAGAGAGCCATAGCTCTTTGACTTTGATGAATGACATTGTGCATGCTTCTTTAAATGTATTCCTTTTTTCTAACTTTTACTTTGTCATTTTTCTATCTTTGGGATTCTCATTTCCTTCCCTTTCCCCCTTTTTAGGCCAAGCTCATCGGCACGGAGATGATGAAAAGGGTTACCCTCTCAGAGCACTTTGTGCGTGATTACCAATTGGAGGCATATAATTGGAAGGAACAATATGAAAGTTTTCAGATCGACGTGGAGTACTTAGAAGAAAGTAAAACTACCTTGGAGCAGCAGTTGCGGGCTTTGACTTCGGAATTGGCAGTTGAAAAGGCTTCCTCCAGTCAAGCAAACAAGGAAAAGGCTCGTCTTGAAACTTCTTTTTTCGAGCAGCTTTCCAAGGCAAGTGAAGATATTAGAGAGTTGAAGGCTCTCTTAGACGCAAAAGAAGCCTATGCTGGTGAACTCGTGCAGAATTTGAATCAAGCCCAAGAAGACCTCCGGGTTTCTTCTGATAGGGTTTGTTCCTTAGAAAATTCCCACGCCTCTCTCCAAGCTTCTTATGAATTTGCCTTGGCTGAAAATGAAAAGCTAAAGAACGAAATCGCTGACTGGGAAAGAGATTATGAGATCCTTGAAGATAAGTCTGCCATTGAAGTCAGTTGGGCGTTTTTGAATTCTCGCCGTGATACCCGTGTTGAAGCTAGCCAAGAGAATTTTAACTTGGAATCTGAGTTAGCTAAGATCAATGAAACTATTGAGAAGACTCAGCAGAACCAAGATTTTCCTTCTCTCGTGGTCGAAACTTCCGCAAATGTCGAAGATGATACGGGTATCCCCACTCCTTCAATCCAAGTTGAACCCACTGCTGTTGATGTACCTGCTTCAGTTCCTTCGTCCTCTCAGTAACAAGTTTAAGTTTTTTGAATTCCTTTGTGTCTCTTTTTTTTTTCTGGAAAATTGTGCTTAAAACCTTTGGTCTCATTTGAGGGTTTGTTTTGGAAGCTTAAGTCCCAAGACCTTTTATGGGGCAATATGTATAAACAATTTTCAGTTTATGACTAAGCTCATACTTAATAAGCTTTTTAATATTAAGAAGTTTTTCGTTACTATTTGTACTTTTATTTTGTTTATTCTTGCCTTTATTTCTAAGGACTTACTGAATAATTTGCATTTTTACTTTTCACAAAATGCTTCTATTAACTTCATGAATACTTAAATTAATCATGAATTTTATAAAAGAGAGCCTTTTTATATTCGACACTTAATGAAGAAGACGTCTCAACTTCATAAAAGTGTTAATATATGATAAAAGAAATAGGAATACACATGTTTATTGAAATAACTTTGACAAGTTTTTATTTGAACTTTGTCTAGTTTTGAATAACACTGTACATGTATTTAAATTACATCTATAACTTTCTCGTAACTGTTTTTCTTATAACAGATTTAAAAAAGAAAAGTAGACACAAGGTTTTTATTTATAACCCGTTTCAGTACATTGCCTTTACCCTAACTATGGTAAGGTTTTTATTTGGCCTTAGCCCGTGACTTTGCTCTACACTTGACTCATTCAATGAGTGAACTTTTCAGGCTTGATCTTTGATTATTTTCCAATCTTCTTTGCCTTCTTTATACACATGCCTGTGTATATTATATAGTCCTCCAAGTGTTTGAGTGTTGAAGTATGAAGCCTCGAGCACTTGATTGTCCCTCTCATTTGGTCCTTTCCCTGAAAAGGAAAAACATACGGGACTCTAAGGTGCGATTATAGATGAAGACTGCTTAACCCGTTTGAATTTCTATCAAAATAATTGTAACCCTAGATTAGGAGGTTTAATTTATTCCACGTGCCTTGCAGGTCGTGACTCATCATTTAGTATGGGCTAGCTTTTTGCCTATCATCTAAAATCGCAAGTAAAATTTTAACAATTCATAAATAGAATTTTAAAAAATAGATACCTGACCGTGGTATTCCTTAGAAATAGTATCTCTTCAAATGAACAACATTCCAGTCCGAAGGTAGTATCTTGCCATCTATCGTTTCCAGCTCGTATGCTCCTTTCCTGCAATACCATGAATCCTATAGGGTCCTTCCCAGGTTGGCCTTAATTTTCCCGCATTGGCTGCCTTCGTAGATTGAAAAACCTTTTTGAGCACAAAGTCCCCAATCTTGAAGAATCTTAGGCGTGCTTTTTGATTGTAGTATCGTTCTGTGACCTGCTTTTGTGCTGCCATTCTTATTAATGCAACTTCTCTTTTCCCTTCAAGTAGATCAAGATTTATGCGCATTTCTTCACCATTAGACTCTTCTGTTGCTTGTGTAAACCTTGTGCTTGGATCTCCTATCTCAACTGGAATTAAAGCTTCAGCTCCATAAACCAATGAAAATTGTGTTGCTCCCGTACTTGTTTTTGTTGTTGTGCAATATGCCCATAAAACACCAGGTAACAATTCTGGGCAATTACCTTTGGATTCCTCCAAACGCTTCTTTAAATTGTTGATAATGACTTTGTTAGTTGACTCAGCTTGTCCATTACCCACTGGATGATAAGGTGTGGATGTAATCCTTTTGATCTGCCAACTTTGAAAAAACTCTGTGATTTGCGTGCCTATAAATTGAGGGCCATTATCACACACGATTTCCTTTGGCACACCGAATCGACATATGATATTTCGCCAAATGAAATCTCTAACTTCTTTTTCTCGCACCTATTTGAATGCTCCTGCTTCCACCCATTTAGTAAAATAGTCAGTAAGTACAAGCAAGAATTTTACCTGTCCTTGTGCTTCTGGTAGTGGACCCACGATATCCATTCCTCATTTCATAAATGGCCACGGTGCAATGACCGGATGTAACAACTCCGCAGGTCTATGCATGTTATTACCGTATCTTTGGCACTTATCACATTTAGCCACAAAATTTTCCGCTTCTTCTTCCATTTTAGGCCAGTAATAACCTGCCCTAATCATGGTTCTTACAAGTGATCTTCCTCCGGCATGATTTCCATAATACCCCGCGTGTATCTCTCTCATTACATATTCCGTTTGTGAAGGCCCAAGGTACCTTGCTAAGGGTCTACCAGGCATTTTTCGATAAAGATTTCCTTGCTTTAAACAATATTGAGAAGCCTTTTTCCGAAGCGCGTGAGCTTTTTTCTTGTCTTCAGGGACGGTTCCATACTACAGAAAAGCAACAATATCGTTTCTCCAATCCCAGGTTAAGTTGTTAAAATTTACCTCATTTTTGTCTGGATCGAGCACTAAATGAAACAAATGAATTACGGAAGCATTTTCATTGTTTGCCACGTCTGCTATAGATGCAAGATTAGCTAGGGCGTCCTCCTTGACATTTTCATCTCTTGATAGTTCCATAACTTTCCAGGTTTGGAATTGCCTGATCAAATCCCGTACCTTCTCTAATTACTGCTGCATCCGTGCTTCCCTAGCCGTATAAGTCCTCAACATTTGATTAACTACGAGCTGCGAATCGCTTTTGATCACAATTTGATTAATGTCGAGTTCTCGTGCTAGTTCTAAACCTGCAATCATAGCTTCATACTCTGCCTCATTGTTAGTTATAGAATGATATTTAATGGCTTGTCGAATGCTTTCACCCGTAGGTGGTACCAAAACAATTCCCAAGCCTGCACCCCTCACATTAGAGGAACCATCAGCGAATAAGGTCCAATTTCCCGGATTAGAGCTATTGAACACTTGCAATTCTTTTTCTTCTTCCAATTGCATTCCTTGGCTAAAATCAGCCACAAAATCTGCTAACACCTGAGATTTTATCGCGGTTCTAGGCTGGTATGCGATGTCATATTCGCTTAATTCTATAGCACATTTGGCCAACCTACCTGACAACCCATGCTTGTGTAATATATTATGTAATGGATAAGCAGTTACCACAGCAATAGGATGACATTGAAAATAAGGCCTTAATTTTCTAGATGCCATGATTAATGCAAGTGCAAGCTTTTCTAATTGAGGATGCCGTGTCTCCGCATCTAATAAAGATTTGTTGACATAATAGATCGGAGATTATTTACATTGGTCCTCTCGGACTAAAATAGCACTTACCGCTACTTCTGAGACGGCAAGGTAGATGAGCAGTCTTTCTCCAACCTTTGGTTTTGCGAACAATGGCGGATTTGATAAGTATATCTTCAAATTTTTGAGTGTCTATTGAGATTCCTCATTCCGTTCGAAATGATCTTGCTTTTTAAGAGCTGAAAAGAATTTAAAGCACTTTTTTGATGATTTAGAAATGAATCTTTCCAAGGCTGGAATTCTTCCTGTCAACCTCTGCACTTCTTTCTTACTTGTAAGTATGTCAGGGATTTATTTAATGGCCTTAATCTGTGTGGGATTCACTTCAATTCCACGGCTAGAGACAAGAAAACCTACAAACTTACCTGATGCAACACCGAATGTACACTTCTCAGGATTTAATTTCATACTAAATTTTCACAAAATCTGAAATGCATCAGACAAATGTGATATATGGTCCCTTAAATGTTGAGTTTTGTCAAGCATGTCGTCTATATAAACTTCTATAGTTTTCCCCAAATGTTCTTAAAACATTTTAGTCACTAGTCTTTGATATGTTGCACCAGCATTTTTGAGACCAAAAGGCATTACTTTATAACAGTAAGTCCCCCTGTCAGTTATGAAGGAAGTTTTTTCTTCATCTATCGGATCCATTTTCTTCTGATTGTATCCTGAATAAGCATCTAAAAAAACTTAATAATTTATGTCCTGCAGTAGCATCAATTAGTTGATCTATATGTGGTAGTGGAAAAGAACCTTTAGGACAGGCTTTGTTAAGGTCTGTGTAATCTACACAAACTCGTCACTTACCATTCTTCTTTGGTACCACAACAGTATTGGCGAACCAATTAGGATACTTTACCTCGCGAATAGACCCAATCTTTAGTAATTTTTGAATCTCATCTTAAATCACCTGATTTTTAAAAGTTCCTTGCTTTCTCTTCTTTTGTTTGATAGGTGGATATGATGGGTCTTCATTTAATTTGTGAGTCATTTTCGGTGGTGTTCTTTTCATATCAGAGTGGGACCAAGCAAAACAATCCACGTTAGTTTTCAAAAATTCAATCAACTAATCTTTCATGCCCTGGCTTAGATTGGCCCCTACGTAAACTTTCCTATCAGGCCATTGTGCAAATAACACCACAACCTCTAGTTCTTCAATTGTTGTCTTGATATTTTCGTTTTCCTCTGGTTCTGGAATGGTATCTGGCCTTGAGTCCACATCTATTTGCCCTTGTTAGTTGAGGTTTGTATTGTGGTACCCTCAACTAGATTCTATGATTGCTATTTGTCTTCGTTTCTCGTACTTGAATCCGCTACAGAGTTAATATTCTTGGATGTATGTTGGTCCCCACGGATTTGACATATTCCCCATGGTGATGGAAATTTAATAACTTGATGCAAGGTTGACGGAACAACATCCATCTCGTGGATCCATGGTCTCCCAAGAATCATATTGTAAGCCATCTCCATATCTACTACTTGAAATTTTGTATCTTTGACAACTCCTTTTGCGAATGCAGTAAACATTACCTCTCCTTTTGTCACGACATTGGAATTGTCAAATCCAGATAGAGTATGCGCCTTTGGTATTAATTTATCTTCAACTTGCATCTCACGTAATACTCTTAACAGAATAATGTTTGTCACACCTCCTTTTTACCTACACCCCGTAAAGGGTATAAATACAAGGGATTTTTTCTAATTAAAGGACAATCCAAATGGGATCGTTTATTTATTAAGAATCAGAGTTGTCATTTGGGATAATTTATGGTGTCCCAAGTCGCCAGTTTAAATCCCGAATCGAGGAAAATTGACTATATTTATGGTCTGAGAACACAGAAATTCGGGTAAGGAATTCTGTTAACCCGGGAGAATGTGTTAGGCATTCCCGAGTTCCGTGGTTCTAGCACGGTCGCTTTGATTATACTTGGCTTATTAAAATTGTTTAATTACTAACTTTAGATCCTATGTGTATCTACCCCCTTAACCGCTTTTAAATTAAAAATTATCTTGAAACGGGTCACGCGTACGTGTACCCATTTGCTTGGCGCTTCACAAATCATATCACACGAACGTGTCCATAATTAATAACGCTTTATTATTGCCAAAGGTTTGGCCAAAGTTACGCAGACATATACGCAATCACGATAGTGTATTAAATGTGCCTGGAGCAAACTACCAACATTTGTCATATTTTTTATCAAGATTATTAACATGACGGGAATGAATAATTAAATTGTACACGACACGCTTCAAAACTCCTAAAATTGATTAGGGGCCTATTAGCAACTGTTTCTATTGTTAAAGGAAATTGTTCGAAGTTGCGCGAACGCATACTCCAATTTATTTTTTAAGAAATTGTAACTGTGTCACGCGAACTTGTCCACAACCACGATAATATTTTAGACGGCCCTAAAGGTTTCTCTACGATTAGTTTCCTTACCGTCTAATTAAAACATGTGAGGGTCATATATTGGTGGATATTACACCATAAACCCATTAAGGGACGGTAGTTAATGAACTTGAGCCACGACATTAAACATACCCTAAAACTGAAGTTCGGATCACTTCTTTAGTCAAAAGTTTGAATGTGATAGAAAAAGCATTCATATCACATGAGAATGGTTTTGGGCTGACTATAGGCCCAATATCATTTGAAGAATTTGGAGTAAGGTGGAAAGCAATACAAATATGAAAACCTTTTCCTAGAAAGCTGTCTCATGCGGTCCAACTGGGCTCAATTCCTTTAAGTGATTCCATGAAGATAGTCATACATGAACTAACATACATCCAGATTGCTAGCTTAAATTCGTATCTATTTACAAGCAAATACAAATCCAAGATTACTCTTTGTTACATGCTAAATGTAAATACTAAATTCGATAAGATCTAATAGTCCGTGAAATAAACAATCTTGAGTCAACAATATCTAAATCAGTCCGACTACTGACCTCGAGACAAACGAAAAATGACTACATATAAAGAACTTATACATGAAGTAGACATTTAGACTAAGCTACCAGGTCGTATGACATTCAGGGATTAAAAGGTTGATCCCATTGTTCACAGTTGAAAAGTAGTAAGTGAAATTTCCAGCAAAACATAATAGACAAGCAAGCTATATTCTTAATTCAAACTCAAATTGAATACAACTCAAAGCTCCAGATTCCATTTTTGATTTCCCACATCAAGCTTTACATTCAAATAGAGTGCAGGGAGGTGTACGTGGGAATGAACAAAGACAACAGGAGCAGCAACAAGAATCAACACTGAAACAGCCAACAAAAACCAGTCCCGACCCCAGAAATGATGTGCAGCAGCTCAATACAACAAACTCAAACATTCAGCAGCCCAACAAAACTTTAGACCCAACTTTGGAGACAAAATTCAGCCCCTTTCCCCCTCAGATGAGTAAAAGTAGTTTCAGAAGTTGAAAAAGAACCCACACTCACTGAAATTCAATGAAACAGTAAAATTCCTTCATTTTTGTATTTTTCTGAGCTTTTCTTCTTTTAATCTCTTGGGTCTTGCCTTGAAAGGCAAGAAAAGCTGCCTTTATAGGCAAGCTATTAGGGCAGACTTAGTTTTGCACTTTGCCCCCTTTCCAATTTTTATTATAGCACAGATACCCTTATAAAAAAACAGAAAATCAGAACCAACCCCTTCCCCAGCTTCCTAGAAGCTTCCTAGTCTGTTATAGCAAGATTCCCTTAGGTGACTTACCCAATTTACCCCTATTACCCCTGTATTTTACCCTGAAACCCTGCTAGACTTGAACATGGGCTTTGAATCCCCAAACGGGCTCAATGCTTAGCCAGACATGGGCTTTGAATCAAGCCAAACAGAACTCCTTTAATCATGAGATCTTAGACTAACCTAAGAGCCCAAAGACGAAACCCAAACAAAGACTAAAAACCAAACAATTGAATTAACAATCACAGACAGGCGGGGAACTTACTAACTAATTAAGCCCAGTGACTAAAACAAAGACAAAATGAGAAATTTAAGCATGTCACTAATGAAAGTTAACCAGACCATAAACTTCAACAAAAGAAAGCTGAAAGGCCAACAGAACAACTACGAACGCAAAATCAATCTTAAGGAAACTGGGTCCAAAACCTTGTTCAAATTTCAATCAAGGTAAAAACTTAAAGAAAGGGAGAAGAAAGAAGAGGAGCAGAAGGTGAACTCCGATAGAAAAGAAAAAGAGAAGGAAACTTACCCTAGCAAACCCGAAATGGCGTCGAACACCTTGATTTAAACAGAACTGATGCTAATCACTTGTTCTTTGCCAAGAACAAATGAGCAGTATCAATTCTTGTTGAATCAGGCTTTAAACTCGAGCAGATCAGATGCTTAAGGTCATGCATGCCCAGCTTTGATGGAATTTTTAGGGTTCGAACTCAGATTTGTCATTCGGAGAGTTCTGGGTTGATTCGAAGGAATCTAAGTGTGGATTTAGGGTAAGGGAGAAACGGGGGTTCAGGGGTATGATTTTGGGGTCGAACCGAGGTGGCTCCGCCACCAGAGAACACATGGGCGGCGCTAGGGTTTTCTTTCAAATCAAGATTTGAGACTTTTTGGGCTTGTTCGATGGAAAGTGCTTGTAGATTTGGACTGAGGGAGTTGAAGAGGGTATTTGGTGTTAATCTGAGGTCGGTCCGTGGTGGCGCCGCCTCTGGCTGTGGGGGAATTTAGGGCGGCGTCATTAGGATTTGGCAGGGGCGGGTTTGTGAGGGAGATGAGTGAGGGGTGGGGGGCAGGTTTGGACATTTAAATACTAAGGGACCTACGCTTCAGGACTGTCCGATCAAGAAACCTCGACAGTCCTGATTTGTTGCTCATGAAACGACGTTGTTTCATTTGGGGGGGGAAAGCTGGACCGGGTTAGGGTGGTTTGGGCCGGGTATTGGGTCATTCCGTTTGGGCTTGGGTGATCTACTAAGCAATCAGCCCAAATTGGCTTTCCATTTTTTATTTTTCATTTCTTTTCATTTTTCCCAAAACATTCCCTTCTTTTCTTTTTCTGTCTTTTTTTCAAGCTTTGAAACTAAAATCCTAAATTAAATTATAAAACCAAATTAACATTATAAAAATACTAGCTAATCCTAAATAATTACCAAAATTAGTAAATTAAAGGAAAACTACCCAAAATTAAAATTAAAAGGTGCAACATGACTATTTTTTTGTGATTTTCCATTTTATGCAACAATTAATTTTCTAATTAATCCTAAAATGTAAAATTAAACCTAAATGCCAATGCAACATATTTTTGTATTTTCACTAACTAAAATGCACCAACAAAAATGCAAACAATTATCAGAAAATGCCACAAAAATCCTCAAAATTGCAAACACTAAAAGAAATTATTTCATTTTGAATTTATGGGAGTAATTCATGTAGGGCAAAAATCACGTGCTCACAACTGCCCCTCTTTGCCCGAAAACACGAAGAGTTTTCGTGCAAAGACAAGTGAGCGGATACGAGCGATTTATGCCCGTTTGAATATTCCGTGGGAAGCATTTTTGAAAAAGTTGACCGCACCCTACTTCTGAGGTTGCCTACATATCCGTGGGTAAAAAGGAATCAAGTCAATGTAGTTCAGGAATGTTTGGTAGCTGGGACTACCATGAAGCTGGGCTTCCACTGTTGCTGCTGCTGCTGCTTACTGAACCCCCTTATTACACCATGTCAAAATAAAATAAGAAGCTAGACTAGACTATGATCTATGGATTACAAAAGTCCTATCTATATCTTCAAACTTGTTCTTGTGTTTCTTGTTGCCTTGTTGTCCTCCATTCTCTCGGAAACATCTGTTTGTTGCCACCTTGAATTGTAAACTGAGATGTTTTCCCCTTTTTCAGGTGGGTGCCTGACTGCTGGACTTGATATGTATTCCCATGCTATCCAGGCGGGCTCCTGACTGCTAATCTGAAAGTGTTCCCTGCTCTCTAGGCGGGTTCCTAACTTCACAAAGAATTCGACAGCTAAAATTTAAATTGTACTCCCTTATTCTCCAGGCGGGCTCCTGACTGTAGACATGAAATGTATTCCCTTCTTTCCAGGCGGGCTCCTGACTTCAACATTTGAAAGTATTCACTACTCTTCAGGCGGGCTCCTGACTTCAACATAGACAAAACAAAGAATTTGAAAACTAAAACTTAACTTGTACTCCCTTGTTCTCCAGGCGGGCTCCTGACTGCTAAACCTGAAAGTATTCCCTACTTTCCAGGCAGGCTCCTGACTTCAACTTGAAAGTACACCCTGCTCTCCAGGCGGGTTCCTGACTTCACAAATAATTTGACAACTAGAATTTAAATTGTACTCCCTTGTTCTCCGGGCGGGCTCCTGATTGCTACGCTCGAAAATATTCCCTGCTTTCCAGGGGGCTCCTGACTTCAAAATAGATAAAACAAAGAAAATATTTTTCTTTCTGCCCCAGTTTGGTGGATGGGCACAGATGTAAATGTTAAACTGAATCCTATTACCCGATATTACTAAGGATTTGAAAGCTAAGTCCCATTATGCAGGGAGGTCCTGACAACTCTTGACTAAACAACAATTTTAAATCTAACTATATCTTTTAAAGGCATGACTTCCGCTATATCTTGTTATCTAAGATGGTCTTAAACTACTCCCCATTACCCAGAAGGGTCCTGAAAATCAAAAGTCGAGTTTTATCTTAAGAGTGACAACTTTCATGGCTGAATTATACTACCCTACAACAGAACTTACGCTAAATGTTATTATCCAATCGAAATCTTAAAGCTAAGTCCCATTATTCAGGAGGGTCCTGGCAATTCCTAATTGAATCCCATCTCGAACCTACAAACTTCTAAACCAACTTATATTCCTTTGGGATACATTTATTCTAGATTATATTATTTCTTAACTTTAAACTAGGTCCCATTTTCTAGGAGGGTCCTGAAAAATCTTAAATTAATCTTGTTCAGTGACTGCCTTTCTCCACGAAGAGTTCCTCTGAAATGAACGAACTTTTCTGCCCCTGTTTCAATTAAAGAAAATTTGTCAGTTTAAAGTGGTGGTTAGCTGATGGCATTCTTGCTGAAGATCTTTCCACTATATTTTTTTGTTCTGACTGGCTTCTCCGAACTGGCCCTGAACCGCTTTGACTTTCTGACTGACTTTCAAACCCTATGGCCTTTGACGAGCTGAGTGTTCTATACCCCCGCCGTTGTTTTACCTCTGACCCCTTTATCTAAACTTTTGCATCTCCCATGACATTACCAAACCATTCCACCGATGAAACTTCCTGCGATTCCTTGTATCCCCCTCTTACATCATGTTATCCTTAGTATGCTCCGACCATGATGTGGTTTGCAATTTTGGAAGTTGGTAGTGAGCTTCGACTTGCTTTGAACAAGACTGGCATTGAAACATCTTTAGATAAATACCCAAAAGAAAATAAAATGCAATGACTTTGCGGGTTAAGGATAAGAAGAATACAAAACCAGATGACTGCTACAAAAGGAAAAAGAAAAGGAAACTTATCTGAGAGGAACAGCTAGTACCAATGATCATGACATGAATTTCGAATTAATTGGCCCAATCTGTCCAACCAATCAACTTTTAGTTGTCGTACTTCGTCACCCCAAAATTTCCATGACCTGATTACTTTACCCAAACCTTGACCTTGTTCGTCCTGCGGTGCCTTGAAAGGTTTTCACCAGCAGACCTCTTTCATTAGTTCATCTCTCAACTCACTTTCGCCTTACGGTGCCCATGAGGGTTTTCACCAATAAGACTCTCTCATTTTTATTTCTCTCAACTCTTGTCGCCTTACGGTGCCTATGAAGGTTTTCACCAATAAGACTCTCTCATTTTTATTTTTCCTACTTGAACCAGAGTGTTGCCCCTGACATGCATTACATTTATCTGCTCGACTTGGCATTTCTCAAATACTGATCAGAAGGTCTTTCTTTGGACCGTAATGTAGGCTTCTAGACAGGATTAGAAAGAAAGGGTATAAATGTCTCAAAACAATACAAATGGGTTAAAATTACAACTTTCGGAATCAGGTTTCTCACAACAACCACAACTTCTGCCCCAGTTTCTTGCATGGGGATTTTTGGCTTTTTGTTTTGATGAGATCGAACCGTGAGGCTGCCTACGTATACTTAAAAGGAATCAGGTCGAACGTAGTTCATGTCATAGAAATTACTTTGTTGTTGTGATTTTTCTTTTCTCTTTCTTCTTCTCTTCTTTTTTCTCTCTTGTTTTTCTCTTTCTTTTTTTTCTCTCTCTTTTTTTTCTTTTTTTTTCTTTTCTTCTTTTTTTCTTCTTTTGCTTTCCTCTTTTCCTTTCCTTTTCTTTCTCTGTTCCTTTCTTCCTTTTCTTATCTTTCATGCTTGTGTTTCTGATATTCGCTACTGATTCCGAAAGAGGGGTAAGAAAGAAAATAAATAAGGTTCAAAAGGGGTGACAAGGGATCAAGTGTTTAGATAGCAGAACAAAATGTCTTCATCATTTCAATCTTCAAAATATGCCAAATACAAACAAATACAATCAAACAAAGAAAACATACATAGTATCTTTTGACCACATCGGAATTGATAGCCATTTCCACACATTTCCCTTCTACATCTATCAAATATAACGCGCCATTGGACAACACTCTAGTTACGACAAATGGTCCCTGCCAGTTTGGGGCGAACTTTCCTTTTGCTTCAGCCTGATGAGGCAAGATACGTCTCAATACTAACTGACCCACTTCGAACTTCCGTGGACGTACCTTTTTGTTATATGCTCTCGCCATTCTCTGTTGGTACAATTGGACGTGACATACTGCTGCCAAACTCTTTTCATCAATCAGACTTAATTTCTCCAAGGGAGTTTTGACCCATTCAACGTCATCAATTTCTACCTCAGCGACAATCCGAAGGGATGAGATTTCAATTTCTGCGGGTATTACTGCCTCAGCGACAACATATAAGGAGTGGCCCCTACTGAAGTACGGACAGTAGTGCGATAACCCAGCAATGCAAACGGCAGCTTTTCATGCCACTGCCTAGAACCTTCCACCATTTTTCGAAGTATCTTCTTTATATTCTTGTTGGCTGTCTCGACTGCTCCATTCGCCTTAGGGCGATATGGGGTGTAATTACGATGTATAATCTTAAACTGCTGACATGTCTCTGTCATCAGATGACTATTGAGATTAGCGCCATTGTCCGTGATGATTACCTTCGGAATCCCAAACCGACAAATGATATTTGAATGCACAAAATCGACCACTGCTTTCTTGGTCACAGATTTGAAAGTTTTCGCTTCAACCCACTTGGTAAAATAATCAATGGCTACCAGAATAAACCTGTGTCCGTTTGATGCTGCTAGCTCGATTGGCCCAATGACATCCATGCCCCAAGCAACAAAGAGCCATGGTGCCGACATTGTATGTATGTTACAACCCATATCCACATGTGTTAGTTCATGCCATATATTAGTTAACATAAATACAAGAAAGAATTATCTTTGAGATGATAAGAAGTCAATCCTATTGGTCTTAAGTGATACAAGAGTGTATAAGGGTGATTAACAAGTATTAGAAGTTAAATGAATCAAGGATGTTGTAACTCATATTTTTAGGTAAATCTAGCGGTGCTTAATACACTGAAGAGGTCATGTATTAAGGTATTTTAATCATATAATATCCGTATCATAAGTCTTGAAGTCAAACGAGTTATGAAACAAAAGTCGACAAAAGTTGTTGCAACTTAGGTTCATAATTTTACTTAAACATTAGGTCACATGTTTCTAATCTTTTCTCCTAATTTAAGAGGAATTATGGGGTGATATACCAACAAAATTAAATATCTATGAGTCTAGTTTCCAACGCATTAAACCGTTCATCGATACGATCTCGGATTAGAGAGATATTCGCATTTTCGCGAGACTGCGCCAAGCATCTCTCTATGGGGCCCACTAAGGCAGTTTAAGATATTTGGACCTATATAGGATGCCTCCAACCCGTTTAAGTCATTTCTTCTCACTATTTTCAGACCTTAGAACCCTAGGAACATCCTATCAAGGTTCTCTAAAGATTCAAGACCCAAAAAAAGGGCAAACAACACAAATCAAGTGTCGGAAATTCCGTGGCGCTAGTAAGTTTCTTGTTCTTCTTGTTGTTGCTCATTTTTGTGTCGTTTAAGCTCGTGTGGGAGGTTGTTTTAAAGTGTTTATATTCTATAAATACTCCCTAATGTTCTTAATATCAATCCTAGGTGATTTCAAGCCTTCTAAAGTGATTCTAGTGCCGAAAAATACTAATTGATCGCTAGTTTCGCTTTTTTGTTGTTGTGGCAGCATTGGAGGGATATTTCATGGAAATTTAAGGTCAAATTGGAGTTGTTCTTTCTGTATAAAGGTAATTAACCTCTTACTCTATATGTATTTAAGATTATCCAAGTTGTGGCTAAGCCATTGAAGCTAGAACTTGTGAAATATATATCGAAATGCTTGGTAGTAATGTTATTGTTTTGTGGACTGTTTTGCATTGTTGTTGGGCTGCATATTTTACTACTGTTTTGTGGAGTTTTGGAGGAGGAAGGGTTTGGATAAATACCATATATATGTAGGGTTGTGGGATGATAGTTATTCGTAACATTTCCGGGTCGTTTGACACGACTACGGTGGTCGTCGTATGTATGGAGTGATTAGGCTGTGCGTGGACTATTTTGGGAGGCTCAATATGTTTATTATTGATGTTGTTTGGGCTGTTTGGTGATTGTTTTGAATGGTGTGAAGTCATATATATAGGGGAGGTGCTGTCCGTTTCATTGTAAAATAGGTTGTGGTCGATACATAATAGTTATGACGCTTAAATGATAACGGTAGTATCGTTTCTCTTATTGTAGACTAAGGAGTTTTGACAATTGCATAGCTTGAGATTGGGGCAGTATATACAAGGTATGTGAGGCTATCCCTTTCCTTCTTTTGCACGACTCCAATTGAACATAATGTAATGAACGAGCTTCCAAATATACTCTACTCTTAGAAGCTAGCAGTACTTACATTGCTTTCCCTCTTATGGAACGATTGATGTTAATGTTGCTTCTCTTATTCTTATGTTATCAATGTTGTTGGTACTTCCTGATTCTTATAAGGTTCGTAATGAAGAGTTGGTCCTAATAACGTGTACAAAGGATACCGACCTTACGTCACCCTGAAAGGTTTAGAATGTGATTCCATGAGTCGAGCATGCATTATATATATGTATCTATTTTACTCTACCGAGTCGCGCTATAGTTGGCCGGGTACGACACCTATTGTGCAACCACTAATCAGTTGGGTTTTACCGAGCTTCATGTGGTCGGGTACGATTCTACCGAGCCTTATGATGGCCGGGTACGTTTTTTACCGAGCCTATTATGGCCGGGTACAATATGATGATGATGATGCCCACAGAGGCGAATGTTTTAAAGGTTTATATATTTATACATATGTATCATGCATTTCATGTCAGTTGCCCTCAGAGGTACTAAGATGTTATAGGTTGTATATTCTCTATCCTTACTTATATTACTGATCGTATTTATGGTTCCCTGCCTTACATACTCAGTACTTTATTCATACTGACGTCCTTTTATTTGTGGACGTTGCATGTCGTGCTGTAGGTCCTGATAGACAGGCAGGTGCATCTCCCTCACTACAGTAGGCTGTCCAGTTCAGCGGTGATTGGCGAGATCCCTTCTCCGGACTTGCCTTGGTCTTGGTATGCATTTTTGTTATAGACATTCTGGGTATGTCGGGGCCCTGTTCCGGCTATGTTGCAGCACTTATGTTCCTTTAGAGGCTCATAGACAGGTGTCGACTCATGTATAGTTTGGTATGCCTTGTCGGCTAGTTTTTGTTGTATAGTCTTTCATGGTAGCGTGGTAGCTCATATCTTATATATAGTTTCTTGATTGTCTGGTCATCCCATATTATATATGTTCATGCCATCATTTTTTATTGTTGGTTGTCCATGATCCATGTCTACCATTTATATTGATCTCGTCAACTATAAAAGATAATAAAGAAGGTTAGATAAAATATACGTTGGTGCTCGGCAAGTATGGTCGAGTGCTAGTCATGACCCTCCAAATTGGGTTGTGACAAACTTGGTATCAGAGCAGGTTGTCCTAGGGGTTGTCTATGAGCCGTGTCTAGTAGAGTCTTGATTATGGATGTGTAGCACACCACATTTATAATCAGGAGGCTAAATGACATCTAGGGTTGTTACCTTCTTCCTGAATCTAGATCGTGCGTAGAGTTGAGTCGTAAGTGTTCGTCTCTAATATTCACCTTGTTTTCTTTTAGTGATGCCTTCGACTAGGAAGCAAACGATTAGTAGACGACTTGAACAGCAGCGGGAGAGGGTACCAGTCAGGTGCCCCAAGCCAGAGCATGACAAAGTGAGGCTTAGAGTGAGATGCCCTCTCATACCTCATCTACCCCATCTCCTCCAGAGGATATTAGGAGGCACCCAACACCTCCAGTTCCTCCGTATAGCACTACAGACCAGGATATGCGGAGTGCTTTGTAGTTATTGACTAGCTTGGTAGCTGCTCAAGCTCAGAGGCAGAATACAGGTGCTGCTGAGAAACCAGTTAGTACGAGAGTTCGTGATTTTATTAATTTAGACCCTCCAGTGTTTACCGGATTAGACCCCAAGGAAGACCTACAGATTTTTATTGACTAGGTTCATCGTACACTGCGGGTTATACATGTTAGTGATATAGGGGCAGTAGAGTTGGCTTCTTATCGGCTACGGGATTTAACGGTTCTCTGGTATGATAGTTGGGAGAGATCCAGGGGTCCGAACCCTCCTCCAGCTGTGTGGAAGGAATTTTCTGAGGCCTTTCTTTGTCACTACTTGCCAGTTGAGATACGACGAGCTAGAGCTGATAAGTTCTTGAACCTTAGACAAGGTAATATGAGTGTGCGAGAGTACAGTATGCAGTTTGATTCTTTGGCAAGGTATGCTCCCCATATGGTGGCCGAGATGAGTGATAGGGTGCATATGTTTGTGAATGGGTTGGGACCACATCTGATAAATGAGTGTATGACAGCCTCCTTGGTGGAGGGCATGGATATTTCCCGTATTCAAGCTTATGCCCAGACCCTAGAGGATCGTAAGCGCCAGCAGAGGGTAGTTAAGGAGTAGGATAGGGTCCAGCATAAGAGGGCAAGCTTTGCAGGGTATTCTGATGACTTCTGAGGCAGCGTCAGGCCACAATTTTCGAGGAGTTCGGCGCCACCTGTAGCTAGTGCTCCTCCATAGTTTCAGAGGCCTCGATATGATCGATGCTATTCTGGTCCAGGTCAGAGTTCGCGGGCATCTGGCTCGCAACATCACAGGGATACTAGTCAGATGAGACCCCCAACACCACATTATGATCAGTGCGGCAAGGCCCACTTTGGACTGTGACATCGAGGTTCTGATGCGTGTTATTCTTGCGGACAGCCTGTCCATATGATGCGTGTTGTCCTAACAGGGGAGGTGATGGTATGGCTCAGCATACTGGATCTATGTCTGCTTCTTCCTCATCAGTTCGACCTACAGCACGAGGTTTTCAGCAGTCGACAGGTCGTGGTAGAGGTAGAGGTGCAGTGTCGAGTTTGAGGGGTGGTCAAAATTGAACCTATGCTCTAGTAGGTCGACAGGATCTTGAGTTGTCTCCAGATGTTGTTACAGGTATATTGTCTCTGTTTTCTTATGATGTATATGCGCTAATTGATTTGGGGTCTACATTATCATATGTTACACCCTTTGTGGCTAATAAGTTTGGCATTAAACCTGAATTGATAAGTAAACCCCTTGCGGTATCTAATCTGATAGGAGATTCTGTGATTGTTAGAAGGGTATATAGAGGTTGCCCTATGATGATTTGTAGTCGTCAAACCTCGGCAAATTTATTTGAGTTAGAAATGGTTGATTTTGATGTGATAATGGGAATGGACTAGTTGGCCTCATGCTATGCAAATGTTGATTGTCGTACGAAGATTGTTTGGTTCCAATTTTCGGGTGAACCCGTCATTGAATGGAAAGGGAACATTGCTACACTAAAATATGGGTTTATTTCCTATCTTAAGGCAAGGAAAATGATCTCAAAAGGTTACATTTATCATCTCGTTCACGTTAGGGATGCGGAGGCGAAGCCGCCTACTCTACAATCAATCCCCGTGGTTAACAAATTTCCAGATGTTTTCACAGATGAACTCCCAGGCCTTCCTCCTGAAAGGGAGATTGAGTTTAGCATTGATGTGTTGCCTGACACTCAACCGATCTCTATCCCTCCATACAGAATGGCCCCGACAGAGTTGCGAGAGTTGAAGGTGCAGTTGAAGGACTTGCTGGATAAGGGCTTCATTAGGCCTAGCACTTCACCTTGGGGTGCGCCAGTCCTATTCGTGTGGAAGAAAGACGGGTCATTATGGATGTGTATCGACTATCGACAGTTGAATAAGTTTACTATAAAGAACAACTATCCACTTCCAAGAATTGATGACCTGTTTGACCAACTCCAGGGTGCCAAGTATTTCTCCAAGATTGATTTACGTTCAGGGTATCATCAGGTGAGGGTTAAGGAGAAGGATATTCCAAAGACGGCCTTCCGGACAAGATATGGGCACTTTGAGTTCTTGGTGATGTCGTTCGGGCTAACAAATGCCCCATCAGCTTTTATGGATCTCATGAATACTATATTCAGGCCCTATCTTGATGTGTTCGTGATTGTATTCATTGATGACATTCTAGTGTATTCTCGTTCGGAGGCGGAACATGCGGGCCACTTGCGGATAGTATTACAGACGCTTCAGGATCGTAAGTTATATGCTAAGCTCTCCAAATGTGAATTCTGGCTGAACTCAGTAGCATTCCTTGGCCATGTGATATCTGATGAGGGTATTAGTGTCGACACTCAGAAGATCGATGCAGTAAAGAATTGGCCGAGACCTACAACACCATCAGAAGTCCGCAGCTTCCTAGGGCTAGTAGGATATTATAGGCGGTTTGTGGAAGGGTTTTCCTCTATATCATCACCATTGACTAAGTTAACACAGAAAGCTACCAAGTTTCAGTGGTCTGACACTTGTGAACGTAGTTTTCAGGAGCTGAAGAATCGATTGACATCTACACCAGTGCTCACTCTTCCTGAAGGAACAGAAGGTTATGTGGTATATTGTGATGCCTCAGGTATAGGTTTGGGGTGCGTATTGATGCAGCGTGGGAATGTGATTGCTTATGCATCAAGACAATTGAAGAAGCATGAAAAGAATTATCCAACCCATGATTTGGAATTGGCTGCAGTAATATATGCTTTGAAGATATGGCGGCACTACTTATACGGCGTCCACGTTGACATCTACACAGATCACAAGAGTTTACAATACATCTTTAAGCAGAGAGAGTTGAATTTGAGGCAGCGTAGGTGGCTTGAATTACTGAAAGACTACAATGTCGAGATATTATATCATCCCGGTAAAACTAATATTGTTAGGCTTCATGGTGTGCCCGTATCAATTATATCAGACCGAGGAGCTCAATTTACGGCTAACTTTTGGAGGTCTTTCCATGAGGGTTTAGGCACACAAGTAAATCTCAGCACTGCATTTCATCCGCAGACTGACGAACAGGCTGAACGTACCATTCAGACACTGGACGATATGCTACGGGTATGTGTTCTAGATTTTAAGGTGAATTGGGATGACCATCTTCCACTCATAGAATTCACCTACAATAATAGCTACCATTCCAGTATTAAAATGGCCCCATACGAGGCACTATACGGGAGGAGATGTAGATCACCAGTTGGATGGTTTGAAGTTAGTGAAACAGAATTATATGGGCCAGATTTGATTCACCAAGCTATTGAGAAGGTGAAAGTGATACAGGAGCGATTGAGGACGACACAAAGTAGGTAAAAATCTTATTCTGATGTCCGACGTCATGATCTAGAGTTTGAGGTTGGTGATTGGGTTTTCCTGAGGATCTCACCAATGAAGGGTATTATGCATTTTGGGAAGAAAGGTAAGCTGAGTCCAAGGTATATCAGGCCGTATAAAATTCTTCAATGAATTGGACAGGTTGCTTATGAGTTAGAATTGCCATCCGAATTGGAATTTGTCCACCCGGTATTCCATGTATCTATGTTGAGGAAATGTATTGGAGACCCTTCTCGAGTCATCCCTATCAAAGATGTACAAGTTACAGAGGACCTATCATATGAAGAAGTGCCAGTGGCGATATTAGATCGACAAGTCCGCAAGCTGAGAACAAAAGATGTAGCTTCCGTCAAAGTATTGTGGAGGAACAAAAATATGAAAGAAATGACATGAGAAGCAGAAGAGGAGATGAAGTCTAAATACCCTTACCTAATTCATAATGAAGATAACAAGGATGCTGGTGGAAGACAGGATACATTGGAAGGTGAAACGGCTCTATGAGGTAAGCAATAATTTGAGAATACTCCTCCTTAATACAAAATGGTGATATGTAGATAATGTAAATATCCATAATGTTTTGTGTAGCCTTGTAAAGCCATATGTTGGGCTTAATTGCTTGCAAGTTTTGCTAGTGACCATTTTATAGGGGAAAATTGATCGGAAATTTCCATTGGAATCCACAATGATTTAAACTCCCCATGAACCCTTACATTCGAGGACGAATGTTCCTAAGGGGGAGGGTGTTACAACCCATATCCACATGTGTTAGTTCATGCCATATATTAGTTAACATAAATACAAGAAGGAATTATCTTTGAGATGATAAGAAGCCAATCATATTAGTCTTAAGTGATACAAGAGTGTATAAGGGTGATTAACAAGTATTAGAAGTTAAATGAATCAAGGATGTTGTAACTCGTATTTTCAGGTAAATCTAGCGGTGCTTAATACACTCAAGAGGTCATGTATTAAGGTATTTTAATCATATAATATCTGTATCATAAGTCTTGAAGTCAAACGAGGTATGAAACAAAAGTCGACAAAAGTTGTCGCAACTTAGGTTCATAATTTTACTTAAACTTTAGGTCAAATGTTTCTAATCTTTTCTCCTAATTTACGAGGAATTACGGGGTGATATACCAATCAAATTAAATATCTATGAGTCTAGTTTTCAATGCATTAAACCGTTCATCGATACGATCTCGGAGTAGAGAGATATTCGCATTTTCGCGAGACTACGCCAAGCACCTCTCTATGGGGCCCACTAAGGCGGTTTAAGATATTTGGACCTATATAGGATGCCTCCAACCCGTTTTAAGTCATTTCGTCTCACTATTTTCAGACCTTAGAACCCTAGGAACATCCTCTCAAGGTTCTCTCAAGATTCAAGACCCAAAAAAGGGCAAACAACACAAATCAAGTGTCGGGAATTCCGTGGCGCTAGTAAGTCTCTTGTTCTTCTTGTTGTTGCTCATTTTTGTGTCGTTCCAGCTCGTGTGGGAGGTTGTTTTAAAGGGTTTATGTTCTGTAAATACTCCCTCATGTTCTTAATATCAATCCTAGGTAATTTCAAGACTTCTAAAGTGATTCTAGTGCCGAAAAACACTAATTGATCGCTAGTTTCGCTTTTTTGTTGTTGTGGCAGCATTGGAGGGATATTTCATGGAAATTTAAGGTGAAATTGGAGTTTTTCTTTCTTTATAAAGGTAAGTAACCTCTTACTCTATATGTATTTAATATTATCCAAGTTGCGGCTAAGCCATTGAAGTTAGAACTTGTGAAATATATATCGAAAGGCTTGGTAGTAATGTTATTATTTTGTGGACTATTTTGCGTTGCTGTTGGGCTGCGTATTTTACTACTGTTTTGTGGAGTTTTGGAGGAGGAAGGGTTTGGAGAAACACCATATATATGTAGGGTTGTGGGATGATAGTTATTCGTAACATTTCTGGGTCGTTTGACACGACTACGGTGGTCGTCGTATGTATGGAGTGATTAGGTTGTGTGTGGACTATTTTGGGAGGCTCAATATGTTTATTATTGATGTTGTTTGGGCTGTTTGGTGATTGTTTTGAATTGTGTGAATTCATATTATAGGGGAGGTGCTGTCCGTTTCATCGTAAAATAGGTTGTGGTCGATACATAATAGTTATGACGTTTAAATGATAACGATAGTATCGTTTCTCTTATTGTAGACTAAGGAGTTTAGACAATTGCATAGCTTGAGATTGGGGCAGTATATACAAGGTATGTGAGGCTATCCCTTTCCTTCTTTTGCACGCTTCGATTGTACGTAATGTAATGAACGAGCTTCCAAAGATACTCTACTCTTAGAAGCTAGCAGTACTTACATTGCTTTCCCTCTTGTGGAACGATTGATGTTAATGTTGCTTCTCTTATTCTTATGTTATCAATGTTGTTGGTACTTCCTGATTCTTATAAGGTTCGTAATGAAGAGTTGGTCCTAATAACGTGTACAGAGGATACCAACCTTACGTCACCCCGAAAGGTTTAGAATGTGATTCCATGAGTCGAGCATGCATTATATATATGTATCTATTTTACTCTACCGAGCTGCGCTATAGTTGGCCGGGTACGGCACCTATTGTGCAACCACTGATCAATTGAGTTTTACCGAGCTCCATGTCGCTGGGTACGATTCTACCGAGCCTTATGATGGCCGGGTACGTTTTTTACCGAGCCTATTATGGCCGGGTACGATATGATGATGATGATGCCCACAGAGGTAAATGTTTTAAAGGTTTATGTATTTATACATATGTATCATGCATTTCATGTCAGTAGCCCTCAGAGGTACTAAGATGTTACATGTTGTATATTCTCTATCCTTGCTTACATTACTGATCGTATTTATGGTTCCCTGCCTTACATACTCAGTACTTTATTCGTACTGACGTCCTTTTATTTGTGGATGCTGCATGTCGTGCTGCAGGTCCTGATAGACAGGCAGGTGCATCTCCCCCACCACAGTAGGCTGTCCAGTTCAGCGGTGATTGGCGAGATCCCTTTTCCGGACTTGCCTTGGTCTTGGTATGCATTTTTGTTATAGACATTATGGGTATGTCGGGGCCCTGTTCCGGCTATGTTGCAGCACTTATGTTCCTTTAGAGGCTCATAGACAGGTGTCGACTCATGTATAGTTTGGTATGCCTTGTCGGCTAGTTTTTGTTGTATAGTCTTTCATGGTAGCGTGGTAGCTCATACCTTATATATAGTTTCTTGATTGTCTGGTCATCCCATATTATATATGTTCATGCCATCAGTTTTTATTGTTGGTTGTCCATGATCTATGTCTACCATTTATATTGATCTCGTCAGCCGTAAAAGATAATAAAGAAGGTTAGATAAAATGTACGTTGGTGCTCGGCAAGTATGGTCGGGTGCTAGTCATGGACCTCCAGTTTGGGTCGTGACAATGTAATTCAGATGGTGGGGAATGAATCAAATCTCCGTGTACCTGGCATTGATGACACTTGCACACAAAACTGATGCAATCTCGCTCCATAGTGAGCCAGTAATAACCTGCTCGGAGAATCTTCTTTGCCAGAACGTACCCACTCATATGCGGTCCACAAACTCCGGAGTGTACCTCAGTCATGATAATTGTGTCCTGTCTAGCATCTATGCATCTTAGCAATCCCAGATCTGGAGTTCTTTTGGACAATACCCCTCCACTGAAGAAAAATCCACTTGCCAATCGCCGAATTGTTCTTTTCTGATAACTTGTGGCCTGTACCGGATATACCACCATCCGGAGGTATTCTTTGATATCATGGAACCATGGCTCCCCATCAAGTTCTTCTTCTACCATATTACAGTAAGCATGCTGATCACTGACCTGAATCTGCAAAGGGTCCACATAAGCCTTATCTGGATGGTGTAACATTGATGCCAGAGTAGCCAAAGCATCGGTGACTTCATTATGTATTCTTGGGATATGCCTGAACTCTATTGACTGAAATCGTTGATAAAGATCGTGCAAACATTGTTTGTACGGTATGAGTTTCAAATCCCGTGTTTCCCATTCTCCCTGAATTTGGTGCACTAGGAGGTCCGAGTCACCCAAGACCAAGACTTCTTAGACACCCATATCCACAGCTAACCTCAAACCCAGAATGCATGTGTCGTACTCAGCCATGTTGTTGGTACAGTAAAAATGAAGCTGAGCTGTAACAGGGTAGTGCTGCCTTGTTTCAGAAATAAGTACTGCTCCTATCCCCACACTCTTCATGTTTGCGGCCCCATCAAAGAAAAGTTTCTATCCAGGCTTCTCGGCTTGTTCCAACTCATCAATGTGCATCACCTCTTCATCAGGGAAATAAGTTTTCAAAGGTTCATAGTCTTCATCAACCGGGCTCTCGGCCAAATGGTCCGCTAAGACCTGTGCTTTCATTGCAGTTCGAGTCATGTAGACAATGTCAAACTCTGTAAGCAGGATCTGCTACTTTGCAAGCCTCCCTGTGGGCATAGGCTTCTGAAAGATATACTTCAATGGATCCAAGCGAGATATGAGATAGGTAGTGTAAGATGACAGATAATGTTTCAGTTTCTGTACCACCCAAGTTAGGGCGCAACATATCCTCTCAAGCTGAGTGTACTTAACCTCGTATGATGTGAACTTCTTGCTGAGGTAATAGATGGCCTGCTCCTTCCTGCTAGTGATGTCATATTGACCTAATACAAAACCGAATGAATTGTCCAAAACTATCAAATATAGGATCAAAGGTCGCCCTGGTTCTGGCGGGAACAATATGGGTGGATTTGACAAATACCCCTTTATCTTATCAAACGCCTCTTGACATTCATCTGTCCACTTGACCGCAACGTCTTTCTTTAATAGTTTGAAGATAGGCTTGCAAGTTGTCGTGAGCTGAGCGATGAACCTGCTGATATAATTCAATCTCCCCAACAAACTCATCACCTCGGTCTTGTTCCTCGGAGGTGGCAATTCCTGGATGGCTTTGACTTTTGATGGATCCAGTTCAATGCACCGGCGGCTGACTACGAACCCCAACAACTTTCCAGACGGCACCCCAAAAGCACACTTTGTAGGATTAAGCTTAAGATTGTACATGCGAAGCCTTCGGAAGAACTTCTTCAGATCCCTGACATTGTCAGACTGCTTTCTAGATTTCACGGTTACATCATCCACGTACACCTCAATTTCCTGGTGTATCATATCATGGAATATTGTTGTCATTGCCCTCATGTAAGTTGCCCCAGCATTCTTCAAGCCAAATGGCATGACCCGATAGCAGTACGTTCCTCACGGCATGATGAATGTCGTCTTTTATGCATATTCCTCGTCCATTAATATCTGATGATAACCCGCGTAACAATCCACAAAAGAACCAATCTCATGTTTGGTACAATTATAAATCAAGATATGGATGTTCGGTAATAGGAAATTGTCTTTTGGACTCGCCTTGTTGAGATCCCGAGAATCAACACACACCCTGGTCTTGCCATCCTTCTTCGGTACAAGCACAACATTGGCTAACCAGGTGGGATACCGGGTGACCAGAATGACTTTGGCATCAAACTGCTTGGTGACCTCTTCCTTGATCTTTACACTCATATCTATTTTGAACTTCCTCAGCTTCTGTTCGACAGGAGGGAAAGCCGGGTCAGTGGGCAACTTGTGGATCACTAAATCAGTGCTTAGACCCGGCATGTCGTCGTAGGACCATGCAAAAATATCTTTCTCTTCGAACAGTACTTTAATTATCTCCTCCCTGAGTTGAGGTTCCAGATGGACACTTATTTTAGTTTCACAGACATTATCTTGGTCCCCAAGATTAACTGCTTCTGTATCGTTCAAATTAGGTTTGGGCTTTTCCTCAAAATGACTTAGTTCCTTACTAATTTCTTCGTAGGCCTCATCATCATCAAATTCCAACTCATCATAACACTCAATTTCTTGTATTATTGTTTCAGAGTTAGATTGGCTTTTAAAACTGGGCCGAATATTCCTCATGCATGTCATGTCATTGATATCAGCATAAAAAGAACTGTACAAAAGAAGAAGAAAAAAATTAGAAGAAATGAAGGAAAAGGAATAATTGCATTTCATTGAATTTAAAGATAACACTGTTTTAACACATCTGACTGGATGAAACATAATATCTGATTTACAGACCCTGGAATAATCCGGACAACTAAAAGAAAATCGAAACCCACTACCAAGACTCCCTCCGGGTAGGAAGAGGAGTAGCTTCCCAGTTCTTGACTTTTGCACGTGGTCCCACGAATTGAACATCTGCCATGCTGGACCCTTACCCAGCCTGAACCATGTTAACCTCGGCAAATAACCTTTCGAACCCCTTCTCCAAGTCTCTATCGGCACCAATTAGTGGTCCAGGAACCTTTGACAACAAATGCCTTTTGATACCCGGCTTGACGAATGACCTAGACAGACGCGGGATTGGCTTTGGCAATGCCCATGCTTTCTGTTTCATTTTTCTAGCTCTTCTCATGTCTGCAACGGTAGGCTTGAACCCCAGACCAAAATTGTCCAGATTCTTTGGAAGAGAAACTGGTTGCACAATACCTTGCAGAGATGCACCCAAACCTTTGCCCGGTACAAAACTATTTTTCAACATTTCAACCGCCACCATAACTGATGCAGCCGTCATCTTTGGAGTTGGAACGCACTTTCCTTCCGGAATTTTCTCTACCGATATTGTGTCGAAAACCTGATAAACCCATGGTCCCTTGCCATCGTCGACCTCTATGAACGGAACAATGGCGCCATTGGGCACACACAAATTATCTTCGCCGTGTACAACAATTTCCTGTCAATCCCGTTCAAACTTGACCATTTGATGCAGGGTAGACAGGACTTCTTTGGCTGCATGGATCCAGGGTCGTCCCGACAGCAAATTGTACGAAACAGCCACATCGAGCACCTAGAATTCCATAGTAAATTCAACTGGCCCTATTATGAGCTCAAGCACTATGTCCGCGACTGAATCTTTCCCTCCACCATCAAATCCACAAACGCAAATAATGTTCTTGTGAATTCCTTCATTCTTCACCTGCAGCTTATTTAATGTGGAGAGAGGACAAATGTTCGCGCTGGACCCATTGTCAATCAGTACCTGAGTAACCACGGAATCTTCGCATTTTACCATCAGATATAGGGCTCTATTGTGCTCGGTACCCTCCACGGGCAACTCATCATCGGAAAAAGTGACTCTATTTACCTCAAATATCTTGTTAGCTATCTTTTCCAAGTGGTTTACTGAGATTTTGTCAGGGACGTGGGCTTCGTTCAAGATCTTCATCAAAGCGCGACGGTGCTCGTCAGAATGGATCAATAATGACAAGAGCGAGATCTAAGCTGGTGTCTTCCTTAACTGCTCCATAATGGAATAGTCTTGCACTTTCATCTTCCTTAGAAATTCTTCTACTTCTTCCTCAGTCACTGCTTTCTTCACCAACACTAGATTATCTTTTGAGGTCTTAGCTTTTCTAACTCTTCGGGGGCAAAGCATCTCCCCGATCGAGTCAAACCATGAGTCTTACACACTTCTTCTTTAACCTCTTTCCCTTTGTAAGTCACGATCACTCGTTCATAATTCTATGGGACTGCCTTGCTGTCAACTATCGGTAATTGAGTTACTGGTTTGATGAAGACAGGATCTGCGGGGCGCCCTTCACAATTACCACAAGCTTGTTCGTCATTCCGGGCACAACCACTTTTGCTCTTTCATATTTTCCTGCAATGTCACTTGAGGACCCCCTCTTGACCTCCACAGATGGTTCATTGTTTGCCCTAATCAACTTGATCACAGACTTCTCATTGGTTGACTTTTCAAATAGCCTGGCTTTACTAACCCGAATCATCATGACGGTCTGCGAAGGCTTCTTGGGCTCCCCTCCCCTATGCACTATCTCAATCATATTTGTTTCATGATGGGCTGGCAAGGGATTCTGATTGATATTGGGCGCCTCCGGGGCTTAGATCTCAATCCGATTGGTGTCAATGAGTTCTTGAATGGCTGTTTTCAATTTCCAACATTTCTCTGTGTCATGTCCCGGGGCCCCTGAACAATACTCACAACTCACCGAGTGGTCAAGATTTCTGGGAGGAGGATTCAACAATTTAGCCTCGATCGGATTCAACATACCCAGTTGTCTCAGTCTGTGGAATAGACTAGCATATAATTCTCCCAGTGGAGTGAAGGTCTTTTGCTTCTGCTACCTCTCATTATTAAAGGCTTGGTTGGGTCGAAAACCCGTTCTAGGAGTATTTCTGTAGGCTTTTGGAGGTGGGTCATTATTTTGTGGAGATTGGTATGGGTTTTGTGGAGCTGGCGCATGCCATTGTGAGTGAGCGGGCGGCTGGGTATAGGTTTGTGTATGCTGGACAGAAAAATAGGGATCTGGCGGTGGGTAATAGTGTTGTGGCGGGTTATATGGAGTGTGGGGGTAAGTTTGGAGATAGCGTCGTGACTGGTTGCAGTAACGGGGAAGGTTCTTGGATCCAACCCAAGCTCCCGACTCAACTGTCGCAACGTCCTCCTTCTTCTTCTTCCCGAGCACACCCCAGTACCATTTTGAATGGCCTGAGTGGTCTCCTTGATTGCTGAATAACTCATGATCTTGTTGGATTTGAGTCCCTCTTCAACCATGCCTCCCATTTTCATGACTTCATTAAAGGACTTACCTATTGCTGACACCAAGTGACCGAAATAAGTAGGTTCCAAGGCCTGCAAGAAATAATCAACATCTCTCTTTCTTTCATCGGAGGGTCAACCATCTCTACTTTCTCTCTCCAACGGAATCCATATTCTCTGAAGCTCTCACCGGGCTTCTTCTCAAGCTTTTTCAATGAAAGACGATCTGGGATGATTTCGAGGTTGTACTGAAAATGGCAGGCGAAGGCTTGGGCCAAGTCATCTCATGTGTACCACCTGTTGTGATCTTGTCTGGTGTACCATTCTAAGGCCGATCCACTCAGAATTTGGCTGAAATATGCCATCAGCAATTCATCCCTTCCACCTGCTCCTCTCATTTTGCTACAAAATCCTCTCAAGTGTGCTACTGGGTCACCATGCCCATCATATAGATCAAACTTGGGCATTTTGAACCATGCGGGCAACTAAACATCTGGGAATAGACATAAGTCCTTATAGGCTACACTCACTTGACCTCCCAGCCCCCTCATATCTTGGAACGATTGCTCTAAGCTTTTGACCTTTCTGATCATCTCTTCCTGCTCGGGATTTTTGGGCGGTTTCTCGGTCTCTGCCGGGAGATCGAGACGAGGGTTGTAAGGGTATGGTTCTGGAACTTTGAAGGTGGGTTCAGGGGATAGTACTGGTTGTCGTGAGTTTGGAACAGGGGTTCACTGGAAGATCGGTGTAATATAGCAGGTGGAGGTGCCACAAAAACAGGTGTAATTGGTGGAGGAGGGTATGTGACTTGTTTGGGTGGTGGAGCTTGAGAAGTTTGGGAAGTGGCCAAATGGCATTGTTGGTAGGGGGGAAAGGCTGGAGATGAGTTCACAGTGGGAGGCTCCGGAGGTTGGGCTGATGGTGGGATATAAGCAGGGTTGGCGGGATAAACTGGTAGTGGATGCCCCTTCGCCCAAGCTTGGTACATTTCAGCCATCTGCTGCTTCAGCTTATACATTTCTTCCCTCATCGCATTAACATCCATTTCTTCCACCTCTTTCGATGGGTCGACAATGCTTGTTTCCGGTTCCTGGTCGACCATATTCAGCTTGTCTTTGGATCAGGTGTTGTAGGAGTGAGTTGCCAGAATGCCAGTCAACTAACCACCTGCCTGGACTTAATATATCAAACAACAACCTTGTTGTGATTAGGCTTTAACAAATTGGTAACAGACTCGAGATACAAAGTCAAAAAAAAAACCCGCATACTCTGATAACAGAAATACAGACTCTAAAACAACTGGAAAACTTTAACGGAAAGAAAATACAGACTCAAGAAATCACGAATACATCAATGCCTCAATTGTCCCTGGGACCCGCGGGGCGTCATTCGACCTTGCTGCGGGCCGACTCGCTAAATCCCCCTGAAGGTGGTAGAGATCTTCCATTACCTGGCGAACAAAAATCATCACAGTAGCAAAGAACATAGATCTCGTCATATCCTCGCAGCTACTGCACTTCATTGCGATATAGTTGGCGACCCTTTTGACTCGCTCTCATATGATGCCCTTCTCTTACAACAAATGCCCAATTTGTTCGGTTCTGGCTTCCAAAGTTCGTTCGGCTACCTGGTTCTTCTCTTGGAGTTATTGCAAGTCCCTTTCTAGCCGTGCCATTAAGGCGTAACAATGTTCTCTTTCAGCCTTAAAATTTTTGGCTTGTTTACCCATTTAACCCTCGAGGTTGCCAATTGCCTTTTACCAACCTGCGACCCCTTTTTCATATCTTTCTTTTATCTATTGAACGAAAGTTGCACGCCCATCGGCGTTTTTAGCCACCCTTGCCCGTGCTTTTGCTAGTTCAGACTCAGTTTTCTGCAGGTCATCTTCATAGTCACGTACCTTTTGAGTGAGGTTGTAAATGAGCCTCTCATCTTTCCTGCTTCGACCTGGGTTTTCGACTTCAATTTTCAACTGTCGAACCTGAACTCTGAGGGCTTCATTTTCTCGCACCAATCTTCTCCTTTCACCTTCGGCTTCTTGTGCCTGCAAATCATTGTTGAAGGTGACATTTCTCAATTCTTCTCGTAGACCTGGATAATGGCCTTATATTCCTTTTCCTTCTTCCCCCAAGCTAACCTCTCTTGAATTTTATCATCAAAGGTTTAAACATGAGGCCGATGTCTTGTACCTGGGTGCCATTTTTTAGGCGAATTTTCTCAAACCAAACAGCATAATTTGGATCTACTTTCCCTTTGCCGATGTCTTGTACCTGGGTGCCATTTTTTAGATACCGACAGCTATTCCAATCCTGCTGAACTACAGCCTCAGGCAATGCAGCTTCTGGATGCAACTCTATGAACTGGGTGCTTAGATCATCATCTTCAGGCACAATCTGATACCTTCCCAATTGCCTCAAGACCCTCCGCGGTGCATATGGCTGAATACTCCTTACGCCCATTATCCTCAAGTATCCTTTGGTAGCAGTCATATAGATGGCTTCTGTCCTCGGGAGCCATCCTATAGTCCACTCGACCTGACCATCGTCAAGAACTTTCAAATGAGAAACCCATGCTTCAAATCCTTCTGGTGTGTTGTAATCTTTTATCCTTTCCTCATAACTAATGATGAAGTTATTTGGGCTCGAACCATAACTCATAAATCTGGGATGATGGCGAAGGTGCTCGATCAACCACATTTGCATAATGATGCTGCAACCTTCAAAAAATTGAGCCCCTGCTTTGCATAAAGTCAATGCTCGATAGATATCTGCCATCACCAATGGGGAAGTGTATGATCTTCCTTGGTAGTGAGGATTTGTGCAATTCTAGCCATACTAATATCCACCATTCCTTTCTCATTTGGAAAAACCATGATCCCCAAGAATGCCACAATAAATGTGCACCGACGATGAATTTGCCAAAGGCCCTTTTTTTGTTTGTTGCTCAGACCCTTTTCATGTGTTTCAAAACCAGCAGAATGCCCAAACCTGAAGTATAAGAAATGGAAATCACAACACCCGTTGCTTACACGTTCCTTATTCGTTTGTTTACTAATATTCAGGAGGTCAAAGAACTTGTGCACCGATGGAGCCCTTGGAAAATGAGTTGTTACTTCCTCAAATCCCGTCCGAATTCAATGTACCCGGCTATCTCCTCCAAAGTAGGGGTGATCTCGAAATCCGAGAAATGAAAGATATTGTGGACAGGATCCCAGAAAGTTACCAAAGCTTTGATCAGATCTTCCCGTGGTTTGATTTAAAAGATGTCTATAAGAGCACCCAAGTGCTTTTCCACCCATTTCTGTCCATTTTCGTCTAGATCATTCCACCACATACGCAAGTGTAGCCGAGCCAATTCCCTGACCACTTCTGGCGGTTCTTAGATGGTGTTCATTTGTTCCTGTGGAAGATTAAGGTTAGGGTTGACTCGAGTTGACACTTTTTTAAACAGTATTTTGAAGAAGAAAATAAAAAAGAGAAAATAAAAGAAGAAAAGAACCATAATCTTTTCCCCTTATATGCCAACTTTAGCCAAATGGCTGTTTTTGCAAATGCGGCCCCATTCCAATTTCACGCGAATTTTGAGGCCGGGGGGAATTATTTTATGACCCCTCACAAACTTGTCCATTCTTTTACGAAAATAGCCTTTCGACAACTGAAAAATACTCTGAGGCTACCTCGACAAGAATGGTTTAAGACATAGCCGAAGCTGGATCGGGTTATTTTTACCAAAAATCAAGATTGCATTCACTCGACCACCGACTCTCTTTTTCCTGTTTTTCCTTCCCTTTTTTTTCAAAAATAAGGCATAACCTTATGTAGGTTTCCTACGTATCCCACATCCGGTGAGAATCAGACCTGCGTAGTTCGGTCAGTTTTGACACATTTGGAAGAACACAGTGTTTGACTCTTTTGAAATAACGTTTACTAAAAAAACTTTGGCAGAGCTTTGGGACACTTTTTCAAATACCGGGGTTTTCTTTATAACCTGTCTTTATTTCCTTCCCTACATCACTCTTGGTTTTTCTTTTTGCTTTATTTTCCCTAGCCGGTCATCATGCAAGCCAAAACAAATAAATATTCACATAGCACATAGAATGCATCAGGATGGTTTGTTATTTCGGGCACACTTGTCTTAGACGAACCCAACCCCTGTGTTGAGTCCCCTAAGCCAAATGCACATGATGCAAACAAACGTTCTTATTAGGGATCCGCCATGAAGCTGTGTTTTTCTAGGTTTAAATCCTGGGGTTTTGGTCTAGACTTGGGGTACCCGAGCGGACAACTGGGGCCGAAGAGGGGGCGACGTATCGGGAGCACTGAAGTCTACTCGGCCTTGTCACTTGCCCAGCCTCGTTCTATTTGGTATAATTTCTACAGAAAAAGCGGGCCACGCGAACGTGTGCGCCATTTTCAGAAGACACAGAGAGGTGGCGTAAGAAAAAATTTATACAATTCAAACAATAATAAAGCAGTAAACAAATAACATTTAGCACAGAAGATTCACAGAATACAGTAATATTAACAATAAATGAAGCCAAGTAAAAATCATTAACAAGCTCGAATTCTTGAACCCTGAACCAGAGATTCTGGGTTTATTCCCCAGCAGAGTCGCCAGAGCTATCACACCTCCTTTTTACCTACACCCCGTAAAGGGTATAAATACAAGGGAGTTTTTCGAATTAAAGGACATTCAAAATGGGATCGTTTATTTATTAAAAATCGGAGTGTCCACTTGGGATAATTTATGGTGTCCCAAGTCACCGGTTTAAAATCGAGGAAAATTGACTCTATTTACGGTCTGCGAGCACAGAAATTCGGGTAAGAAATTCTGTTAACCCGGGAGAAGGTGTTAGGCATTCCCGAGTTTCGTGGTTCTAGCATGGTCGTTTTGATCATACTTGGCTTATTAAAATTGTTCAATTACTGACTTTAGATCCTATGTGCATCTACCCCCTTAACTGCTTTTAAATTAAAAATTATCTTGAAACGGGTCATGCGTACGTGTACCCATTTGTTTGGCGCGTGAAAAATCATGTCACGTAAACGTGTCCTTAATTAATAACGCTTTATTATTGCCAAAAGTTTGGCCGAAGTTACGCGGACGTATACACAATCACGATAGTGTATTAAATGTGCCTGGAACAAACTACCAACATTTGTCATATTTTTTATCAAGATTATTAACATGATGGCCATGAATAATTAAATTGTAGACGGCACTCTTCAAAACTCCTAAAATTGATTAGGGGCCTATTAGCAACTATTTCTATTGTTAAAGGAAATTGTTCGAAGTTGCGCGAATGCATACTCCAATTTATTTTTTAAGAAATTGTAACCGTGTCACGCGAACGTGTCCACAACCACGATAATATTTTAGACAGCCCTAAAGGTTTCTCTACGAATAGTTGTCTTATTGTCTAATTAAAATATGTGAGGGCCATATATTGGTGGATATTACGCCACAAACCCATTAAGGGACGGTAGTTAATGAACTCGAGCCACGACATTAAACATACCCTAAAACTGAAGTTCGGATCACTTTTATTAGTCAAAAGTCTGAATGTGATAGAACAAGCATTCATATCACATGAGAATGGTTTTGGGCTGACTATAGGCCCAATATCATTTGAAGAATTTGGAGTAAGGGGGAAAGCAATACAAATATGAAAGCCTTTTCCTAGCAAGCTGTCTCATGCGGTCCAACTAGGCCCAATTCCTTTATGTGATTCCATGAAGATAGTCATACATGAACTAACATACATCTAGATTGCTAGCTCAAATTCGTATCTATTTACAAGCAAATACAAATCCAAGATTACTCTTTGTTACATGCTAAATGTAAATACTAATTTCGATCAGATCTAATAGTCCGTGAAATAAACAATCTTGAGTCAACAATATCTAAATCAGTGCGACTACTGACCTCGAGACAAACTAAAAATGACTACATATAAAGAACTTATACATGAAGTAGACATTTAGACTAAGCTACCAGATCGTATGACATTCAAGGATTAAAAGGTTGATCCTATTGTTCACAGTTGAAAAGCAGTAAGTGAAATTTCCAGCAAAACAGAATAGACAAGCAAGCTATATTCTTAATTCAAACTCAAATTGAATACAACTCAAAGCTCCAGATTCCATTTTTGATTTCGCACAACAAGATTTACATTCAAATACAGTGCAGGGACGTGTACCTGGGAATGGACAAAGACAAAAATGAAAGATCAATAGGAGCAGCAACATGAATCAGCACTTAAGAAGCCATCAAAAACCAGTCCCAACCCCAGAAATGATGTGCAGCAGCTCAATACAACAAACTCAAACACTCAGCAGCCCAACAAAACTTTAGACCCAACTGTGGCGACCAAATTCAGTCCCTTTCCCACTCGGATGAGTAAAAGTAGTTTCAGAAGTTGAAAAAGAACCCACACTCACTGAAATTCAATGAAACAGTAAAATTCCTCCATTTTGTATTTTTCTGAGCTTTTCTTCTTTTCATCTCTTGGGTCTTGCCTTGAAAGGCAAGAAAACCTGCCTTTATAGGCAAGCTATTAGGGCAGACTTAGTTTTGCACTTTGCCCCCTTTCCAATTTTTATTATAGCTCAGATACCCTTATAAAAAAACAGAAAATCAGAACCAACCCCTTCCCCAGCTTCCTAGAAGCTTCCTAGTCTGTTATAGCAAGATTCCCTTAGGTGACTTACCCAATTTACCCCTATTACCCCTGTATTTTACCCTGAAACCCGGCTAGACTTGAACATGGGCTTTGAATCCCCAAACGGGCTCAATGCTTAGCCAGACATGGGCTTTGAATCAGGCCAAACAGAACGCCTTTAATCATGAGATCTTAGACTGACCTCAGAGCCCAAAGACGAAACCCAAACAAAGACTAAAAACCAAAAAAATGAATTAACAATCACAGACAGGCGGGGAACTTAATTAAACTAACTAATTAATCCTAGTGACCAAAACAAAGACAAAATGAGAAATTTAAGCATGTCACTAATGAAAGATAACAAGACCATAAACTTCAACAAAGGAAAGCTGAAAATCCAACGTAACAACTACGAATGCAAAATCAATATTAAGGGAAACAGGGTCCAGAACCTTGTTCAAATTTCAATCAAGGTAAAAACTTAAAGAAAGGGAGAAAAAAAGAAGAGGAGCAGAAGGTGAACTCGGATAGAAAAGAAAAAGGGAAGGAAACTTACCCTAGCAAACCCGAAATGGCGTCGAACACCTTGATTTAAACGGAAATGATGCTAATCACTTATTCTTTGCCAAGAACAAATGAACAGCATCAATTCGTGCTGAATCAGGCTTTAAACTCGAGGAGATCAGAGGCTTAAGGTTATGCATGCCCAGCTTTGACGGAATATTTAGGGTTCGAACTCAGATTTGTCATTCGGAGAGTTCTGGGGTGATTCGAGGGAATCTAAGGTGGGATTTAGGGTGAGGGAGAGACGGGGGTTCAGGGGTGTGATTTTGGGGTCGAACCGAGGCGGCGCCGCCAGAGAACACAGGGGCGGCGCTGGGGTTTTCTTTCAAATCAAGATTCAAGACGTTCTAGGCTTGTTCGATGGAAAGTGCTTGTAGATTTGGACTGAGGGAGTTGAGGAGGGTATTTGGTGTTAATCTGAGGTCGGTCTGTGGTGGTTCCGCCTCCGGCGGTAGGGGAATTTAGGGCGGTGATGTTAGGGTTTGGCAGGGGCAGGTTTGTGAGGGAGATGAGTGAGGGGTAGGGGGCAGGTTTGGATATTTAAATACTAAGGGACCTGAGCTTCAAGACCGTCCGATCAAGAAACCCCGACGGTCCTGATCTGTTTCCCATGAAACGACATCGTTTCGTTTGGGCTTGGGTAATCTGCTAAGCAATCAACCCAAATTGGCTTTCCATTTTTTATTTTTCATTTCTTTTCATTTTTCCCAAAACTTCCCTTCTTTTCTTTTTCTCTCTTGTTTTTCAAACTTTGAAACTAAAATCCTAAATTAAATTTTAAAACCAAATTAACATTATAAAAATACTAACTAATCCTAAATAATTACCAAAATTAGTAAATGAAAGGAAAACTACCCAAAATTAAAATTTAAAGGTGCAACATGATATTTTTTGTGATTTTCCATTTTATGCAACAATTAATTTTTTAATTAATCCTAAAATGTAAAATTAAACCTAAATGCCAATGCAACAAATTTTTGTATTTTTCACTAACTAAAATGTACCAACAAAAATGCAAACAATTATCAGAAAATGCCACAAAATCCTCAAAATTGCAAACATTGAAAGAAATTATTTCGTTTTGAATTTATGGGAGTAATTCATGTAGGGCAAAAATCACGTGCTCACGGATGATATCCAATTTTTTCCTATTTATTTTTATACCAAAAACACTTCCAAAATAACATATACGTGCATATATAAGCACACCAAGAGGTTTTGGCATTTTAATAATTTTTAAACCAATTTATGGCCTATTTTTACACCATAAAATCCAATAATTACTCCCAAAGCTTGCCATTTTTGAGAATAATTTATTTTATTCTCATATAATACACCAAAATATATCCAACATGATTTTTGCACATTTTTTTTACAAATTCGTTTGGTATTTTTAAAGCCAAATTGCATATAATTGCAATACTAGCCTCTTTAAGATTTAATAGCATTTTATAATTACAAAATTGATCCCCATATTTTCGAATTAATATTTATATATTATTAGTTGACTCAGAGCCTTTAATTTGCTTTTAAAACATTTTTACTTATTTATAAAATAATAAAAGAAACAATTGGCTATTTCAATTGTAGCCTCAATTCATTTCAATTATAACCCAAATTCCATTTCAATTTCAGCTTGAAATCAGCCCAATTTCGAACTCAATTGGACCAGCCCAATTTATTCAAACCCATCCCCTTGACCCGTTTAATCCAAACCGCCCGGAAATCCTTTTAATCCAGGTCGTTGATCATTTTGATCAACGGCCACAAACGACCCTTCCTTTTTAATTCTACCAATCCCCCAACCCTAACCCTCATTTCTCTTAGACAGCCGCCTCTGAAACCTCTTCTCTCTCAAAACGCTCTCAAGCACTCGAAACCCTAATCGCCTCCCTCGTCTTCTCCGACCATTATCTCGCCGGAGTCCATGGCTTTTCAGGCCATGGACGACCTGTGCTCACCTTCCTTCACTCCTAAGCCATGGGTGTTCGAGTTTTCGAGGTTTGACCTCAACGGCATTCGTTCAGATCTTCTCAGATCTGTGGTTCTATGGCCTCTCCGGCCTTGCTCTGACCTATTCGAGCTTTAGAAGCCTAGCCATGCCCATCTATGACTCAAAACCAGACCTCTTCCAAGCCTTCTCATTTCTAGGGTTTCAGAGAAACCCTAAAGCTATTCGAGGTTCCTTCCTCTTTTATTTACTTAGATCTGTGATGAATCCTTGCTATATTCAACGTTTTAAAGCTTTTCCCCAATTTTCTTTTCAAAATTAGTTCGCTTTCAATTTAGGGTTTTCGAAAAAATCTCAAAATAATTTCTGAGTCTTCTTCTTCTTCTTTTTATTGTGTGAATCTGTCTGTACCACGTTCTTATGAGTTTTTCTCTTGTGTTCTTATGTTTTCCATACGATGCATGCTCTTCTATTTTTGTGTTCTGTTCTCTCCTCTACTGGGTTCTATAAGCATGCTTTACATGTCTGTCTCGTATGTTCCTCTACTGTATTTTTTACTAAGTTTTTGCTCCTTGCTTACCTTTACTGGACTTTGTTTGAATCCTAAGCATGTTTCATCTACTATTTTCCAAAACTCGTATCGCTTTTTCTTTTCTAAACTTGTTTGAGTGACAAGCTTTGCCTAAATGTATTCCCTGTGTTTCAAACTTGTTGTTCTCTCTGTTTGTTTCTCATAAGTCTCTGAAAGAGACTACTGAGCCTGTTCTATTTGTTGTTTTCTCATCTATGCATCTAATTCGAGTCAGAAACCCTAGTATTTAGGGGGTTTTGGCAATCTTGACTTTGTGTTTGGACTAGGGTTCCATTCAGAACCCTGACTCTCTTTCAGACTCATTTTGAGTCTGTGAACCTAACCTTCTTGGGTACTCTGATTTCTTGCTAGTTTTACAACAACTCTCTCTTGTCTCACATGTCTGTATGCTTTTTATATGACAAATTCTCTTCTTTCAAAAGGCCTTTGGCCAGCTTGTGATTGATTTCGAGTTCCTTTTTTAAAAGGTTTGATTGTGTGTTGTTGATTTTCTTTAAATTAAACCCTTCTCACCTTTTTCTGGTTGGATTCATTCACACTAAGATTCGAATCCTGATTTTACGGGCTGGTTGATTGATTGTCTTTCCTTGTTTTACCTAAACCGTGTACTATTAAATTGTTTCCTTAAATAGGTTTTAGTGTATTTGACCCTGTTATACTGCCTCAGAAAAGATTGTTTAAAAAAAATCCGTTCCTTATTTATTTTGCCCATTTGAATCAAATCCCTTAACCAAAGGGAAACAGTTTGTGATTGATTTCAAAACTATTCTCTTACCTTTTTTACTCACCTTCTGCACTATAAAAGGGACTGCTCTTTTGCACTAAAGGAAGGGTTTTACAGATGCTTTCACAGGCTATTCTGCACAAAAACACAGGATTTTACACATTCGAATACTGAGTTCTTTCACAAAAACAATTCTACTCTCTTCTTCTACTTTGTGCTTTCTGAAACAATTTTGAGCTCTCTCTGTAAAACTCTCATGTTCTGCTGAACTTAATTCTGCTCCTGCTGTGTTTACTTGCCGTGATTGCTCTATTGTTCTGCTTGTTCTTACTTTGCAATTGGTACGTTATTCTTAGTTGAATAATGCTTCTTCATTATGTGTTTACTTCCTAGTGTGTTATGTTCTTCTTTACTATGTTTCTGCAACCCTGTTGTGCTTTTCTTATGTGAACTCCCTTTCCCTTTTCCCCTTTGTATGTGAGTATAGTTCCGGCCATAACAACACTTTGATATTGCAGTCTATGACTCTGAACTGGGTTCTTTGAACCTTCTAACTCAATCAATTCCCACTCCCTTCTCCCCTTTATGTGCTTGAAGCTGGACCTAAGTCTGGTGGTATCCTAATCACCATCCAGACCTAGGTTTGACCCTCAAGGGTCTGCTCCTAACTTGTTTGACCAAACAAATGGTCAGGGGTGTGCCAGTCTGCACCTGTGGCTGGGTATGACCACCATTTGTTATGGCTCCCCAATTCCTTTTCACTTTGCACTTACTCCTAGCTCTAAGTTCTGCCCCTCTCTTGCAAGCCATGCTTTGGGACCCTTGAGCTCCCACTGAACTTGGATGCCTGAGGACTGGCTATTCCGCACTACACTATTCTAATTCTAAATGGTATCCTGATTGTAAGAAATGACGAGAATCCTTGAGATTCCTTGGAACTTTGAAACACTTTGGATAAATAGAAGGCTTTGGAAATCCGGAATTAGTTAATCACATGTTATTGGTCATTAAGATTGAATTAGGCTGCTCGGATCTAGCTGTTAGTTTTTAATGTATTTATTTTCTTTCTTTTGGTCTGTAATAATTTGTATAAAGAATTTGGGGAATATAGTAAAAGGGTGTGGGAGGGGTTTTACATTTTTGCATCAGTAAGGGTAGAAACCACACTTTAGGATTTTTTTTTTAGAAATCTTGCCTATAGGATTGTTCAATGTTTCTGATTCCACATCACTTAGAGACCATGCCTATAGGGTCAATGCTTCATTGTGCTACAAATCACATAGAAATCATGCCTATAGGACTTAACGTTTATGTAATCAATGCATATAGAGATCATGCCTATAAGGAATGCATATGCATTAGGCAAACTGTAGGGTTAATTAACACAATCATCTTTTACAAGTTCAATAATAGGTTTTAAAAGTCAAAATAAATATCATGCCTATAGGATTTTCATCAAACTCGTCTGATTCGCTTAAAGTAATAATGATCTATTAACTGGTCCTTAACGTCTTAATACAACAACGATTTCAGAAGTCATAATTCTTTTACAAAAACTCTCTTGACTAAGTATGCTTTTAAGTCCCTCAAATCGGCATTTTTTTCTGAAACAGTTTCTTTCTAAACGTTCTGCCTAAACGTTTTACTCAAACCCTGAAATTGTCTTTTAAAACAGTTGCAACTTACCCTTTCCTTAGATATTTCTATCTCTGAAACTCTTTCACAACCATTTTTGTGTTTTAGTTTTACTGCAGTCTATACTTTCTTTTCAAAACTCCTCTACATTAGACTACTTTTTCCTGAAACCAGTACCTTTTAAATCACTCGCTTGAAATACCTTAATTTCTGACAATTGGATCCAAGTTTCCTAATGCAGACTTTCTATCTAAACACATGGGTTGGACCAGTCCGTTCGCTGTTTAAGTTTAATTTAAAGACCAAATTAGTATGTGCCAAGACATGCTAAACTAAGTGTTTGTTTGATTAAGGGGTTTACTTGAGCCTTACCTATTTGTTTTGTTCATCCTTATATTTGTTACTTTTTTTGTATGTCGCAATTAGAATTTTAACCTTTCAACTCCATATATGCCTATATACCTTTCCTTCCCCTTTAGGATTAGAAGCCCTGATACCCCGGGACTGATAGGTTGGGACGGGTACTACCATGCAATAAGTAAACGAGACTAATTGCGTTTAAATACCTTAACGGGGTTGGAAGGGTAGAATATGGATATGATGACCGATGCGCTAATATCACGTGCGACCCCTCTTCTGAGGAGTGATCGCCGGGTATTGCATTGAAGTGATCCATATTAATTATAAACTTAGGACTCCCCTCCCTTTATTTGCTTTCATCTCTTCTTGTAAAACTATTCAAATCTCTTTTTCATGAATTTATGCCCTCTCCACTTACCTTCAAAAATTTTCAACTTGGTCGCAATGTTATGTGCGCATCCTTATTTGAGCCTTGATTGTTTACTTGTAAAGTCACAATTGTAACATGACCAGGAACCACACTAGTGGATCTTGAGGGGTGCCTAACACCTTCCCCTCGGGATAATTTCTAGCCCTTACCCTAATCTCTGGTCTCTTCATCTCAAACCCTTCTTAAAGTGTCCTAATGCACTATAATCATTAGGTGGCGACTTTTCAACTTCTAAACCCAATTCTCAAAAGGGGATAGAGTTTTCCTCCCAATGTCGTATACCCGATTTCTGACCCCGCGGTAAGAGAAAAAGGGGGTGTCGACAGCATGACGACTCTCCTGGGAGTTTCTTTAGGCTTTTACCATTGCATGTTGTTTGTGACTTTATTATCTCATTAATTGCTTTATTTACTGTCTTTTATTCTTTCACTACGAAACTGACTTGGCTCTTCATGTCTTTTCTTTCCTTTAGCTGCTTTCCTTTACTACTTTATTTCAATGTTGTTGTAATTATTGCAATTATTGTAATCATTTATCTTATGAACGTGAAAATACATGACAATTTGTTTCATTCTTGTAAACTGCATCTTCAACATCATATTCCACTCGTGCCAAACAAACACCATAGCAACGCTTATAATGAGTGGTTGCGCTCTTCCAATATTATCACCCTTTAAATTCGGCAAAGGCATATTTGCGGTAAAACCAGTCGATCAGCGGTACAGTCGACGGTTCCGTGCCTTTTCCTCTTGAGTTGTCCGCTCAAGGGTACCTGTCTAATACCCCAATAGAAACCTTACTCTGTCTAACTGTGCATGCATCATGGTCAAACCTAGCCGAGTCAGTTATGTTGTCCACATAATGACTCATTAAGATAGCCTTGTCCAAAGTCCATTGGGTATCTCTGAAACCCAAATGGACACCTACATGTTCTGGGCATTTATTTGGAGAACTAAATGCTTTTTATGCTAATTATTGGTTTAAATAGTCGAGTATGGCAGGGTAAGGGTCTAACACTCTATTTTGCAGAAAATGAGGCACGAAGTCCCCAGATTTGGCATGGTCGCCAACATTCATCCAAGGCTACTGAATAGGTGGGAAGATCTTCACTCCAGTGATCAGAAACTCATCCGCAAATACTTAGGGAATCTGTCTTCTCTTCTAAAAATCTAGCCTGACAACAAAATCATAGAGGCTGCAATTCTGTTCTGGGATAGTGACAGGTATTCCGCTTCGGGAACCTTGAAATGACTCCTTTGATCGAAGAAATAGGAGGCTTAGTTGGTATTCCTCGGGAGACTCCGGGTTTGATTATGCCAGAGAATCGCAAGGGTAGGGGTTTCCTTAAGATGATGGGACTAAAGATGAACTCAGACTTGACCTGTTTGAAAGCCTCCTACATCCCATTCGACTATCTGTACGAGAGGTACGGCCATAGCAAGTCATACCGCACCTACTCAGATGAATTTGCCCTCACCTCACTAGGGCATATTCACAGAAGGGTCTTCGTATTCATGTTTTGTTTCCTGGGGATGATAGTGTTCCCTATGAAGAAGGCTAGGATCCACACCAGATTGGCCATGGTAACCAAGACTCTGATGGAAGGAATCGGCGGACAGCCTTTCAGCATAGTGCCCATGATTGTTGCTGAGATATACCGGGCTCTGGACAACTGTCAGCAAAAGGCCAGTCATTTTGAGGGATACAATTTGTTACTTCAGCTCTGGCTCATGGAGCACCTTCAGAAAGGAGAATACTGACAAGAGATCTTACGCAGAGACTGGGATAATCACATTGCCTTCCACCAGCCAAGGCGTATGAATTATATGCCTAACATGTTCGCTCAGCCAGAGGACGCTGGAGGATGGGTGGAGCTATTTAAGAATCTAAAAGAAGACCAGGTACAATGGATGGTCGAATGGTTCCCTACGGAAGAATTCATTGTTCGATCCCGAGACGCACCGTTTCTCATACTCATTGTTCTAAGAGGAACTTATCCCTATATTCCCCTCCGAGCCATGAGGCCGATTGGAAGAAAGCAAATCCTACCAAGGGTAGACAAATGAGTCACTTTAGGGCCGATTTCCAGGACGATGATAGCCCTCACAAATGCCAAGCTCAACACATGTGGCATTGCAAGCTCGTTTTGGGGAAAGAATCTATTGAGCCAGGTAGGTATCACGTTGGTTGCGTGCTGCAATATTCGGGTTGGTTGGAAGATAATCACAATGGTATGGGTCAACCCGGGTTCATTCACGGACACATAATCATCGACGAGAAAGCTGAAGCATGGGTTAAGTACAATCAACTGCGCAAGAGGATTCGAGAGTGTGAAAGTGAGCATCGGGAAATACAAGAAGCCCATCAGAAGTTGATCGTGGAATGGAAGGATATGGCTGTCAGCGTCAACAAGCGACTAGGGTATCTGGAGCGAGGCCTAGTGGAGCTAGAACGAAAGTTCCTCAAGAGGATTGAAGATTGTCGAAACGCTGAAGGGAATGCAGGCGGACATTTGACCCAAGCTTATATGCTGCTAGGACTGCGCGAGCTGGTGAATCTGTTCGAGGGGGATATCGTATCTGGGGAAGGTCCGTCTGGGACCAAATAGTTAGGAGTCTTTTATTTTTCTTCTAATGATGTAATAAGGCTGATGGCCACTAGTGACATTTTATTTTCCGTTATTTAGCGCCGCTTTGGATTCGTCTTATTTCTTATCAATAAAATGAGGCATTTAGCATTATAAGTTCTCCAAGTTAATTTGTCGCTAGGCCTACCTTAGGCACAATGAGGCACCCAAATTAGGATGCGATTTATATTCTTGCACAATGTTTTTAAATATTGCAACATTTTCTTCTCATAACCTGCACTAACTTGTTACCTTTTTGCTTTTCTTTATTTTTTATTCCCCTCCCCAAAGGTTAGTTCGTGCATTCTGGCACCATCATCATACAGTACGAGATCCAAGGGCCTTCCACCTCCTACTCCTCCGAGTCCTATCCGAAACAAGAGCAAAGGTAGAATGGCAGATTCAAGTGCCTGAAAGAAAATTGAAAGAATTGAGATTCCTCAGGGTACCCCGGTTGCTAAGAAAACTGCTGCCCAACTTGAGCAGAAACTGTTGAAGTTCCAAGAAGAACTGGATCAAGTTCGGAACTTGGCAAATTTATCATTCATTCTCACCGCTCCTGATATCAACTTCCCAAATGCTCAAAATTCCGCACCTCCACAGAACACCCCACAACCACAGATGCAACCCACCCATGCTCAACATTGCAACACATGCCACACTCAACTACCCATTCCTGAACCACTAAACACCACAAACGACCACCCCCACAGCACTCCCATCTATGTAGATACCATACCCCACTACACTCAACCAATCTCAAGTGCACCTGAGTCTGATGACAAGGACTCTCTTATCAGAAACTTGGCAGCAGAACTCAAGAAATTGACCAGCCGAGTCCAGGGCATGGAAGGAAACAAAAGCATAGAGGGGCTGAATTATGAGGACCTCTGCATTCAGCCAGATGTTGAACTTCCAGAGGGATACAAACCTCCCAAGTTCGAAATGTTCGATGGCACGGGAGATCCCAAAGTCCATTTGAGGACATATTGTGATAAGCTGGTCGGAGTCGGAAGGAATGAGAAAATCCGTATGAAACTCTTCATGAGAAGCCTGAAGGGGCATGCTTTATCCTGGTACATCAATCAGGACCCCAAGAAATGGATGAGATGGGTAGGTATGGCATTGGATTTCATGGATAGGTTCCAATTCAATACAGAGAATGCACCGGATGTATTCTACATCCAGAATCTGAAGAAGAAGCCTACCGAGACATTTCGCGAGTATGCTACCCGTTGGAGATCAGAGGCTGCTAAGGTCAGGCCGGCCTTAGAAGAGGAACAGATGAATAGATTCTTCGTCCGGGCTCAAGACCCACAATATTATGAGAGGTTGATGCTGATCGAGGGCCAAAAATTCTCCGATATCATCAAGCTGGGAGAAAGAATTGAAGAAGGCATTAAGAATGGTATGGTTACTATTCTTGAAACATTGCAGGCCACCAACAAGGCTTTATAGTCTGGTGGCACGTCCAAGAAGAAGGATGTCAATGTCTTGATGGTCGTACAAGGAGCCAAATCACCACTAAAATATCACACCTACCCGTCACCTCCACTTACTTATCAGCCTATCCCGAATTACCAATCACCCGCACCCTCTTACCAAAATCCACCACCCGTTTACCAATCATCTCCAGCTCCCGCATATCAATCCACTTCACCGAGATACTCTCAACCTGCACCTGTTTACCAAGTTTATAATGCCCAACCCCCTCACTACCAATCACCTCCCACTCGCCAAAATTTTCCTAGACCCAGACCAAATTTTGACCGCAGACCTCCCAGACAATATACAGCCATCGCTGAGCCAATTGATCAGCTGTATGAGAAACTTAAAGCTGCTGGTTACGTCTCCCCTATCCCTACCATAACTCCAGAAAATCCTTCCCAGTGGATCAACCCTAATAAGACCTGTGCGTACCATTCCGGCATGAAAGGTCACACCATTGACGAATGCCGCTCGTTGAAGGACAAGATTCAAACACTGATCGACAATAAGGTTATCATAGCAAAGGAGCCTGCTCCTAATGTCCGCAACAACCCTCTGCCTGATCACAGAGGTGGGGACATTCACATGGTCGAGATCGAAGATGATTGGGACCCCAATGGATCGATAGGACTGATTGCTGAGGATGATGAGCCAAAGAAACCAGCAGTCACACTTAACCCGATTGTTTTGCAGAACCAACCCTCCAGGGAAGATGAAGTAAATATGTCTATACCTCTCGAATTTGAAGCACCTTCTTCTGCGAAGGTGGCCGGGCTAATTGAGGTTGAGTTTGGAGTTCCAAAGGCACTTGTACCCTTTGAAGTTGTTGTGTTACCCCCGAGGGCACCCATTCTCGCAGCAATGTCAAACGTAACACCGTTCCACTAGAATGACATACCATGGGATTACACAGCTGAAGCAAGGAGGAAAGGAAAGACCAAGACGGGAGAAGCAATTGTTGCGCAGGGTATGACCAGAACAGGCAGGGTTTACACTCTAGAGCACCTAGCTAAGTCCAGTAAGCAAGCCTCGGGACGGACTACTGAAACTGGTCCCGATGATCTTTGGAGGAAAATACAAGCTAAGGAGTATTCGGTCGTGGAATAGTTGAACAAAACACCAGCACAGATCTCTATCCTAGCTCTCATATAGAGCTCTGGCGCACACAAAAATGCCTTGATGAAGATATTGAGCGAAGCTTATGTGCCCAGCAACATAACTGGGGGTGAAATGACAAATATGGTAGGACAAATATTGGAAAGCCACAAAATCACCTTCCACGAAGATGAACTGTAGCCGGAAGGACTGAGTCACAACATGGCCCTACACATCACCGTGAAATGCGAGGATTACTTCATCACTAGAGTCTTGATCGATGGAGGCTCCAGCCTCAACATCTGTCCATTGATGAACATTAGGAAAGAGTCTGCACGAGATAAAAGATGGGGCCATCAATGTCAAAGCCTTCGATGGGTCCCAAAGGTCTACTATCGGAGAGATCAGCCTATGCTTGCACATGGGTCCAACCTGGTTCGACGTTGACTTTCAAGTGATAGATGTCCCAGCATCTTTCAATTTGCTGTTGGGATGACCATGGATCCGCTGGAGCTATAGCATCGACCCTGCATCAGGCAGTGAAGTTTAAATGGAATCACCAAGAGGTGATCATTCATAGCGATGGTAGCAACCCCATATATAGTCGCCAGACCATCCCGATGATTGGAGGTAGAAGGAGAATAGGCGGAGAAACATACCACCACATTGATAGATTCAATGTTGTAGACAAAGATAAATGGTGGGATAACAATATTGAAAGTATCCTGAATTGGTGCGGATACGAACCTGGAAAGGGACTCGGTAAAAACCTCCAGGGAATCGCCAAACCCATCAAGCTGAAGAAACATGGCACTACAGTTGGTTTGGGTATGAGTACACTTGGGAGGAGTTCAATCACTGGTCGCCACTATGGCGCGGTCCCTACTACCCACTGGAGCACCTGATACCTCACCTGGAGCAGACTTTCTAGCTGGCAGATACTATATATGGGTCTGAGGAAGATGAAGCATTGGCAGCCGTGAAGAATCTGTTCCTGGAGGATGATGATATGGATTGCAATGTTATTTTCGAGGAGGAAGGGGAGGAAAGCCCTTCTATACAAGTTGTGAACCGAGGAAAGCTTCGGGGTAGCAAGGCTAAACAAAAGCACCATGCATCACATTTTACTTTTTACTAGCTGATTTTATTTCCGCATTGTCTTTAATTCTGAAAAAAGCTCCGATACTCAAAACAATTATGAATCTAATCGAATCATTTCAATTTATTATATATCTCGCTCTTATTATTTTCCTATCATTCACTTTATTTTACACAACATTACTATTACTTGCCTTGATGATGAACCAACGATTGTGACTTGCAACGAGACAACGCGACAAACGGATACGGACTCAGAAGAGGATGATATACCAGAAGAGGTCGTTAGAGGAGTTGAGAATTTTGAAAATAGGCCTAAGTCTAACTTGGATGAAACTGAGGTCGTTAATCTTAGGAGATGCAGAGAATGTCAAAGAAACGCGCATCAGTGTTCACCTGTCACCATCAGAAAAGAAAGAGTACAAGGAGTTCCTAAAGGAATATGAAGACATATTCGCCTGGTCATATGATGATATGACTGGTCTCAGCACATCCATTGTAGCTCACAAGCTGCCGACAAATCCAACATCCCCGCCGAGGTAGAAATTCCCTCCTTAAGGATCATACAAGAAGTAGAATTGGATGATATAGAATGGGTAAAAGGTCGCTACGAGCAATTAGCCCTTATAGATGGGAAAAGGATGAATGCGGTTTGCCACGGTCAGTTGTATCAGAACAGAATGTCCAGAGCCTTCAACAAAAGGGTTAAGCCAAGGAAGTTTACACCGGGGCAGCTGGTGTTGAAGAAAATATTCCCACATCAAGACGAAGCCAAGGGGAAGTTCTCCCCCAATTGGCAGGGTCCGTACATGGTTCACCGGGTTCTAACTAGAGAAGCCATTATTCTTACGGAGATGGATGGAGAAGTCTGGCCGAAGCCAATCAATTCAGATGCAGTGAAACGATATTATGTGTAACCACTTATGATTCCCTTAATGATGTAATTTGAACTACTCCTGACCTGATTCCCGTTTAAGAGGGGATACGCAGGCAGCCCTATGGGTTCGGTCATAATTTAATAAAAATTCCATTTTTCCCCCGCTATTGGAGATGGGGCAGAATTTTGAGGAGGGCCCTCAAAATTCCGAAGTTAATTTTAGTTCATGCATCGCCAGAAACGCCAGCCCAGCAAACTGGGGCAGAATTTTGAGGAGAACCCTCAAAATTCCAAAGATATTTTTTAGTCATTTAGCACAGCTGTCAGAAATGTCTGCTCAGCAAACCGAGGCAGAATTTTGAGGAGGACCCTCAAAATTCCGGAGAAAAGAGGTTGCAATGTCCTAAACAACGTCGCAGTCATTGGTTCATCTAAAGAAAACTATTTTCGATTATATACGTTATATTTGCTAAATCATGCATAACTATTATCCGAATTGCTGTTGTTTAGTGATGCTACCCCAATGACACACAACGTCAAGAGCCCGGGGAAGACGAAGTAACCTTTCCCCTCACAGAACTCACGATTTTCTTTGGATGTAGGCACTCGACTTGTAATATCGTCAGGTATATTTATGTACGCATACTTTCCTAAGAATGCAACATCTCAGAATTATCACTTGCCCGCAATTGCTATCCGTACCCAATCTCCCAGCAGTCATATTGTCGTAATCGGCTATCAGCTAAGAGATCTTACTAATGATCATCCTTTTACATTCTTGCACTGCATAAGGCTACTTTTCTTCCTTTCGAGGTTAAGCTCTACCTCCATCTACATTTTGCATAAGGCTACTTTTCTGCCTTCCGAGGTTAAGCTCTACCTCCACCTGCATTTGGCATAAGGCTACCTTTCTACCTTTCGAGGTTAAGCTCTACCTCCATCCGCATATATTTGCATTGCATAAGGCTAATTTTCTACCTTCCGAGACTAAGCTCTGTCTCCATCCGCATTTCCTGCATTGCATAAGGTTACCTCTCTGCCTTTCGAGACTAATCTCTGTCTCCATCCGCATTTCCTGTATTTCGCATAAGGCTACCTTTCTGCCTTTCGAGGTTAAGCTCTACCTCCATCCGCATATCTTTGCATTGCATAAGGCTACTTATCTGCCTTTTGAGACTAAGCTCTATCTCCATCTGCATTTCCTGCATTTTGCATAAGGCTACCTTTCTGCCTTTCGAGGTTAAGCTCTACCTCCATCCGCATATCTTTGCATTGCATAAGGCTACTTAACTTCCTTTCGAGACTAAGCTCTGTCTCAATCTGCATTTCCTGCATTTTGCATAAGGCTACCTTTCTGCCTTTCGAGGTTAAGCTCTACCTCCATCTGCATATCTTTGCATTACATAAGGCTACTTATCTGCCTTTCGAGACTAAGCATTGTCTCCATCTGCATTTTTGCATAAGGCTACCTATCTGCCTTCCGAGGTTAAACTCTACCTCCATCCTGCATAAGGCTACTTATCTGCCTTTCGAGATTAAGCACTATCTCCATCTACATTTTGCATAAGGCTACCTATCTGCCTTTCGAGGTTAAGCTCTACCTCCATCATGCATAAGGCTACTTATCTGCCTTTGGAGACTAAGCTCTGTCTCCATCCTGCATGGCTGAAATATTGCCACTTTATTTTGAATGGCTGCAATATCACCATCTGCATTTAAATTTTCGCTCTGGCTGAAAGATCGCCACCCTTTGCATTCATTTGGATGAAATATTACCACCTTTTCATGGGCTGAAAGATCTCCAACGTATTCAAAGGCGTCATAGTTCGGAGGCACCATCTGCATAGCCCGAGAACACCATTTCATGGCCTGCGAATTTTTATTTTTTTTATGATCTTCACGGCCCAGGACATCCTAATCTGAGGACGTCATCCTAACCGTCCAAAGACAGCATTCATGGTCCAATGGGAACTTGCATCATGTTTAAATTATGCACAATACATGCTACATTGCTCAGTTGCCGGTACACCAGCTGGCAAACGACCATCTCAGCAGGAGCGATCCCGCTCTGGTTCTCCGCAGTCTGTCCGACTCCAAATCTAATCATCGCGTCCGTTCTTTTCGAATCCCCATTCGACACACTCCGTCAATGGTTCCTGAAGTACATATGGCCTGATTCCGATAAAACCAGTGATATGTAGGCGGCTCCGAATCCAGATCTTGGTCAAAACGCTTTTCAATCGCCGATCCGGTCAAAATTGGCCATCTTGTCTTTACCCGACAACTCTTTCATCCTCCTCGGGTGAAGAGGGGTAGTTGTTGATATCCAATTTTTCCCTATGTATTTTATACCCAAAACACTTCCAAAATAACATATATGTGCATATATAAGCACACCAAGAGGTTTTGGCATTTTAATAATTTTTAAACCAATTTATGGCCTATTTTTACACCATAAAATCCAATAATTACTCCCAAATCTTGCCATTTTGGAGAATAATTTATTTTATTCTCATATTTTACACCAAAATATATCCAGCATGATTTTTGCACATTTTTTTACAAATTCGTTTGGTATTTTTTAAGCCAAATTGCATATAATTGCAATACTAGCCTCTTTAAGATTTAATAGCATTTTATAATTAAAAAATTGATCCCAATATTTTGAATTTATATTTATATGTTATTAGTTGACTCAGTGCCTTTAATTTGGTTTTAAAACATTTTTTCTATTTTTATTAAATAATAAAACAAAAAATTAGCTATTTCAATTGTAGCCTCAATTCATTTCAATTATAACCCAAATTCCATTTCAATTTCAGCCTGAAATCAGCCCAATTTTGAACTCAATTGGACCAGCCCAATTCATTCAAACCCAGCCCCTTGACCCGTTTAATCCAACCCGCCCGAAAATCCTTTTTATCTAGGCCGTTAATCATTTTGATCAACGGCCACAAACGACCTTTTCCTTTTTAATTCTACCAACCCCCAACCCTAACCCTCATTTCTCTTAGACAGCCGCCTCTGAAACCTCTTCTCTCTCAAAACGCTCTCAAGCACTCGAAACCCTAATCGCCTCTCTTGTCTTCTCCGACCATTATCTCGCCGGAGTCCATGGCTTTTCAGGCCATGGACCACCTGTGCTCACCTTCCTTCACTCCTAAGCCATGGGTGTTCGAGATTTCGAGGTTTGACCTCAACGACGTTCGTTCAGATCTTCTCAGATCTGTGGTTCTATGGCCTATCCGGCCTTGCTCCGACGTATTCGAGCTTTAGAAGCCTAGCCATGGCCATCTCTGACTCAAGACCAGACCTCTTCCAAGCCTTCTCATTTTTAGGGTTTCAGAGAAACCCTAAAGCTATTCGATGTGCCTTCCTCTTTTATTTACTTAGATCTGTGATGAATCCGTGCTATATTCAACGTTTTAAAGTTTTTCCCCAATTTTCTTTTCAAAATTAGTTCGCTTTCAATTTAGGGTTTTCGAAAAAATCTCAAAATAACTTCTGACTCTTCTTTTTCTTCTTTTCTTTGTGTGAATCTGTCTGTACCTCGTTCTTATGCGTTTTTATCTTGTGTTCTTATGTTTTCCATACGATGCATGTTCTTCTATTTTTGTGTTCTGTTCTTCCCTCTACTTGGTTCTATAAGCATGCTTTACATGTCTATCTCGTATGTTCCTCTACTGTATTTTTTACTGAGCTTTTTCTCCTTGCTTACCTTTACTGGACTTTGTTTGAACCCTAAGCATGTTTTATCTACTATTTTTTTAAACCCGTATCGCTTTTTCTTTTCTGAACTTGTTTGAGTGACAAGTTTGCCTAAATGTATTCCCTGTGTTTCAAACTTGTTGTTCTCTCTGTTTGTTCCTCATAAGTCTCTTAAAGAGACTACTGAGCCTGTTCTATTTGTTGTTTTCTTATCTATGCATCTGATTCGAGTCAGAAACCCTAGTATTTAGGGGTTTTTGGCAAGCTTGACTTTGGGTTTGGACTAGGGTTCCATTCAGAACCCTGACTCTCTTTCAGACTCATTCTGAGTCTTTGAACCTAACCTTCTTGGGTACTCTGATTTCTTGTTAGTTTTACAACAACTCTCTCTTGTCTCACATGTCTGTATGCTTTTTATATGACAAATTCTCTTCTTTCAAAAGGCCTTTGTCCAGCTTGTGATTGATTCCGAGTTCCTTTTTTAAAAGGTTTGATTGTGTGTTGTTGATTTTCTTTAAATTAAACCCTTCTCACCATTTTCTGGTTGGATTCATTCACACTAAGATTCGAATCCTGATTTTACGGGCTGGTTGATTGATTGTCTTTCCTTGTTTGACCTAAACCATGTACTACTAAACTGTTTCCTTAAATAGGTTTCTGTGTATTTGTCCCTGTTATACTGCCTCAGAAAAGATTGTTTAAAACAAATCCTTTACTTATTTATTTTGTCCGTTTGAATCAAATACCTTAACCAAAGGGAAACAACTTGTGATTGATTTCAAAACTATTCTCTTACCTTTTTTTACTCACCTTCTACACTATAAAAGGGACTGCTCTATTGCACTAAAGGAAGGGTTTTACAGATGCTTTCACAGAATTTTCTGCACAAAACACAGGCTTTTACACATTCGAATGTTGAGTTCTTTCACAAAAAACATTCTACTCTCTTCTTCTACTTTGTGCTTTCTGAAACAATTTTGAGCTCTCTCTCTAAAACTCTCAAGTGTTCTGCTGAACTTAAGTCTGCTCCTGCTGTGATTACTTGCCGTGATTGCTCTATTGTTCTGCTTGTTCTTACTTTGCAACTGGTACGTTATTCTTAGATGAATAATGCTTCTTCATTATGTGTTTACTTCCTAGTTTGTTATGTTCTTCTTTACTATGTTTCTGCAACCCTGTTGTGCTTTTCTTATGTGAACTCCCTTTCCCTTTTCCCCTTTGTATGTGAGTATAGTTCCGTCCATTACAGCACTTTGATATTGTTGTCTATGACTCTGAATTGGGTTCTTTGAACCTTCTAACACAATCAATTCCCACTCCCTTCTCCCTTTTATGTGCTTGAGCCTGGACCTGAGTCTGGTGGTGTCCTAGTCACCATCCAGACCTAGGTTTGACCTTCAAGGGTCTGCTCCTAACTTGTTTGACCAAACAAATGGTCAGGGGTGTGCCAGTCTGCACCTGTGGCTGGGTATGACCACCATCTGTTATGGCTCCCCAATTCCTTTTCACTTTGCACTTACTCCTAGCTCTAAGTTCTGCCCCTCTCTTGCAAGCCATGCTTTGGGACCCTTGAGCTCCCCCTGAACTTGGATGCCTGAGGACTGGCTATTCCGCACTTCACTATTCTAATTCTAAATGGTATTCTGAGTGTAAGCAATGCCGGGAATCCTTGAGATTCCTTGGAACTTTGAAACACTTTGGATAAAGAGAAGTTGGAAATCCGGAATTGGTTAATCACATGTTATTGGACATTAAGATTGAATTATGCTGCTCAGATCTAGCTGTTAGTTTTTAATATATTTATTTTCTTTCTTTTGGTCTGTAATAATTTGTATAAAGAATTTGGGGAATATAGTAAAAGGGTGTGGGAGGGGTTTTACATTTTTGCATCAGTAAGGGTAGAAACCATGCTTTAGGAATTTTTATTTTTTTTAGAAATCCTGCCTATAGGATTGTTCAATGTTTCTGATTCCACATCACTTAGAGACCATGCCTATAGGGTCAACGCTTCATTGTGCTACAAATCACATAGAAATCATGCCTATAGGACTTAACGTTTATGTAATCAATTCATATAGAGATCATGCCTATAAGGAATGAATATGCATTAGGCAAACTGTAGGGTTAATTAACACAATCATCTTTTACAAGTTCAATAACAGGTTTTAAAAGTCAAAATAGATATCATGCCTATAAGATTTGCATCAAACTCGTCTGATTCGCTTAAAGTAATAATGATCTATTAACTGGTCCTTAACGTCTTAATACAGCAACGATTTCAGAAGTCTTAATTCTTTGACAAAAACTCTCATGACTCAGTATGATTTTAAGTCCCTCAAATCAGCATCTTTTTCTGAAACAGCTTCTTTCTAAACGTTCTGCCTAAACGTTTTACTCAGACCCTAAAATTGACTTTTAAAACAGTTGCAACTTACCCTTTCCTTAGATATTTCTATCTCTGAAACTCTTTCACAACCATTTCTATGTTTTATTTATACTGCAGTCTATACTTTCTTTTCAAAACTCCTCTGCATTAGACTACTTTTTCCTGAAACCAGTACCTTCTAAATCACTCGCTTGAAATACCTTAATTTCTGACAATTAGATCAAAGTTTCCTAATGCAGACTTTCTATCTAAACACATGGGTTGAACCAGTCCGTTCGCTGTTTAACTTTAATTTAAAGACCAAATTAGTATGTGCCAAGACATGCTAAACTAAGTGTTTGTTTGGTTAAGGGGTTTACTTGAGCCTTACCTATTTGTTTTGTTCATCCTTATATTTGTTACTTGTTTTGTATGTCTCAATTAGAATTTTAACCTTTCAACTCCATATATGCCTATATCCCTTTCCTTCCCCTTTTGGATTAGAAGTCCTGATACCTCGGGACTGATAGGTTGGGACGGGTACTAGCGTGCAATAAGTAAATGAGACTGATCGCATTTAAATACCTTAACGGGGTGGGAAGGGTAGAATATGGATATGATTACCGATGCGCTAATATCACGTGCGACCCCTCTTTTGAGGAATGATCGCCGGGTATTGCATTGAAGTGATCCATATTAATTATAAACTTAGGACTCCCCTCCCTTTATTTGCTTTCATCTCTTCTTATAAAACTGTTCAAATCTCTTTTTCATGAATTTCTGCCCTCTCCACTTACTTTCGAAAATTTTCAACTTGGTCGCAATGTTATGTGCGAATCCTTATTTGAGCCTTGATTGTTTACTTGTAAAGTCACAATTGTAACATGGTCGGGAACCACACTAGTGGATCTTGAGGGGTGCCTAACACCTTCCCCTCGGGATAATTTCTAGCCCTTACCCTAATCTCTGGTCTCTTCATCTCAAACCATTCTTAAAGTGTCCTAATGCACTATAATCATTAGGTGGCAACTCTTCAACTTCTAAACCCAATTCTCGAAAGGGGATAGAGTTGTCCTCCCAATGTCGTATACCCGATTTCTGACCCCGCGGTTAGAGAAAAAGGGGGTGTCGACACTCACAATGTTCACGGAACTACCTAGATCAATAAAAACTCGTTTTACATTAGTATCATGTACAAGTAGAGATATTACCAATGCATCCTTATGAGGAGATAATACATCGTCCGCATCTGCATCATCAGACGTAATGCTTTATTCCTCTAAGACATGTCGCACCCGTTTCCCTTGGGTAATTGTGACTTTGGAAATTTTATTGGATGCCGTGTACGTCACACCATTGATGTCTTCACCTCCACTTATAACATTGACGGTCCTTTTGGGAGAAGGTGGTTTAGCGGGCTCCTGCCTATTCTTCATGTATGCTTGCTTACCTTTCTTACTGAATAAATCGGTGAGATAACCCTATTTTAATAAATGATCAACTTCACTTTATAAAAACCTATAGTCTGCCGTTTTATGCCCGCGATTGTTGTGAAATTCACACCAATGATCAAGATTGTGCCTGTTTGGATTCGATCTCATCTCTTTGGGCCATCGTACCTTGTCACCCATGCTTCTCAAAACAACTACGAGTTTGGAAGTGCTCACATTGAAATTATAACCGCCAAACCTTGCCTTCAAGTTTCTATCATCATCTCGTAACTCACGCGTGTTTCGTTCATTCTTAAATCTTGATGATGAGCCCATCTCTCTATTCCTCGATCTGTGATCGTACCTTTGATTGTCATGTTTTGACCGTGAGTCTTTTCCCGCTGGTCCCAAGTATGGTTTGTACCTGTTTTTACCGGACTTTTTTCGATTTTCACCCATCTCGAACTTACCTTTTCTTCGTTTTGAGACCGTGAGATAATATCTTCCTCTATCCTCGCTTCGTTCTATACCTGTTGTAAACATCATTCCATGTTGTAGCTGGGAATTCGCGAAGACTTTCCTTGAGTCGCCTTATTGCTTCTGAGCTTTTTTCATTCAAATTACTTGTGAAGGCTATAGCTGCCAAATTGTCAGGTACACACGGTAATGTCATTCTTTCACGTTGTAATATGTCCACGAACTCTCTAAGTAATTCTGAGTCCCCTTGCTTGATTTTGAAAATATATTCCATTTTTTTTCGACTTTTTGAGCTCCCGAGTGTGCTTTGATGAAAGAATCTGCAAGCTCAGCAAAAGAATTTATAAAAATTTTGGGTAAAAGAGAATACCATGTTAATGCACCCTTAATGAATGTTTCACCGAATTTCTTAACCAATACTTATTTGACCTCCTGTTTGGTCAAGTCATTGCCTTTTACGCCTATTGTGAATGCTGTCACGTGGTCTCGTGGATCAGTTGTTCCATCGTATTTTGGAATATAAGGCATTTTGAATTACTTTGGAATTAGGAGGGGAGCAACACTTGTCTTCTAGGGTTGTTGCGAATATTTATCCATATCTATCCCATTGATTACGGGCGGCACCCCGGGTATTTGCTCTATGCGGTCACTTTGCTCCTTGAGCTGTTTCTGCAATGTTAGTAATAAAGTTTGTAAATCAGAATTAACTAAGTTACCTCGTTCTCCTTCTTGTGATTCAGTGGGGGTTCCACCACTGCCTGAATTAGCAAGCCTAGAACAAGGGTTCTACAAAGTGTTGTTTTTTGGAGTAGGTGTGGGTGGTGCGGAAGCTAATTGATTAACAAAATCCTCAAGAGCATTGTTGACTTGTTGAGCGATTAGCTTTTGCAAAGCTTCATCAATAGCTTCAACATTTTCAAATTGACAATTTCCATTTGCATGAGATCAATCAGGAGTGCCCTCTCGAGATCGTCGAGGGGAGCTTTGTGGAGAAGGGATTAGGATGTGGTCATCCTGTGGATTCCCTGGAGTTGTTGGTTTCCTTGGGTGTTGTCATTGATGTTCGACATAGTTGATGCAACAAAAAAGGTTAGGCTATGAAAGAATAGATTATCAGATTCCCGGTAACGGAACCAATTTATTTAACCAAAAAGTGGAATTTAAGTTAAAGCCTTAGTTTAGAAGAACTCGGGTTACTGATAATCAAAGAATGAATAAAGGAAAGTGATTTTGCCAACAATAAGATAAACAAAAGAAAACAAAGTAAACCAATGTATTCAGATAGTATTTCGTGTCCTTACAAATGATCCATTTTCTTCCTTTTATAGCTATCTCCAAGTTATACGTTATGCCTTTGTCATAATAAGGCCATTATAGACAATTAAAGGCATTAAATACTATGTTACATAATCATTGGGATTCAATACAGATTCCTAAATGTTTTTAGTATTTAATACTTATTAAATACTATATCTATACTCTCTTGTGCTGTCAGATTCATTCTCCTTGATTTTTTGATTAAATAGGTACGAGCGTTGAGTCTTCTGAATAACCGCTCGTGTCTCTTCATATGCCTCTACTCGTATCTGTTGCAACTCGTGCCTCCTTGCCAATCATAACTCTTTGACCAGTCTATATGTCATGACACATCATCTTCCAATTACTTTAATATGTAAACTCAATTTTTCCCAATAAAACCTCCTGTTACACTAGAATTACGTAGAGTGTTTGAAAACCGATAACATACAGATTTTTCCTTATTCAGGTATAGATAATCGGTTTGACAAGTCCTCATAGTAGACAAGGTCAGCAGTGAAGGATCGGTAAAACTCCGCCTTATTCGAAGTGCAGCCAAGTCTATAAGTTATCGTGTCAGAGTTTTGCTACAGACTTATGGGTAGGCCGGTACCCTATCCCATTTGATGTCAAATAATCTTAGAAGCTTTGTAGATAAAGGTTCATTTTGTACAGTATGTCAGAGGCCTTGACGACCCATATGTATTCATGTTTTATGAACGATGGTTCATTGATAGAACATTTGCCCACTTACAATTGTACATTATGAGTTGTGGTCATGTTGGCCCATGATAGTTATAAAAAACAAAAAAAATGAGTTACGGAGTGGTTCGCTCGGGCCAGTACGGCACCGGGTGCCATCCGCGCCTCCCCAGATTTGGGGCGTTACATAATCTCTAGTTAATTTCATAGGAAATAATTTTTTAGGTAAATCCCAAGCTATATTATCAAGAATAATTTCTAGCAAAAATTACAATAATAAAATCTCCCTATAATTTCCCCAAATAAGTAAATCCCCACAAAAAACATTCTAACTAAATTGAAATCAACCTAATCACTAGGTAATTTCCCAAGTAAGAAAATTCCTAAGTAAATCCCCAAGAACATATCCTTAACTAAATCTACAGCAACAACATCTCTAGGTAATTCCACAGCTAAAAGAATCCCCTTGTAAATCCCTAAAAAATATCCCCTGCTAAAATTCACAACAACAATATCTTCAGGTAATTCCCCAAATAAGCAAATCCCCAGGTAAATTCCAAAGAAAATATCCCCAACTAAATTCTCATGTAGAGTTTTTGACGAACCGACCAATCGTCTCATGAGTTACCATTTTCCCCCCCATTTCTACTTCTTATTGCTTTGTTTATTGGTTTTATGTGTGACCGGGTTGGTTGTCTCGGGTTCGGAACGGTTTTAGTAAGGTTTGAGACACTTAGTCTCTTTTGAGGAAGCTTAAGTTGGAAAAGTCAATCGGATGTTGACTTATATATTAGAGGGCTCGGATGTGATTTTCGATGGTTCGGATAGCTTTGGGAGGTGACTTGGGACTTAGAAGCGTGATCGAAATGTGTTTTAGAGGTCTGGAGTAGATTTAGGCTTGAATTGGCGAAATTAGAATTTTGGTGTTTTCTGGTGGATGGGTGAGATTTCGATATAGGGGTCCGAATGGAATTATGGGAATTGCAGAAGGTTCGTTGTGTCATTTGGGATGTGTGTGCAAGATTTCAGGTCATTCGGACGTGGTTTGGTAGACTTTTTGATCAAAAGCGTAATTTAGAAGATTTTGAAATTCTTAGGCTTGAATCTGATGCGAATTTGGTGTTTTGAAATTGTTTTTAGCGTTTCGAAGATTGGAACAAGTTTGAATGATGTTATGGGATATGTTGTCATGTTTGGTTGAGGTCCCCGGGGGCCTTGGGTGAGTTTCGGATGGTCAATCGGATCATTTCAAGTTGTTAAAAGTTGCAGAATCTGTTGTGTGTGTGTTGCAGACATTTGGGCTTCGCTTTCGCGAGTAGGACCTCGAGTTCCCGAAGGGTTAGGCTGGGAGACTGTGAAGTTGGCCTTCGCGTTCGCAAAGGGGGTTCCGCGATCGCGAAGGGTTGAGTCGCGTTCGCGGTGAGTAAGGGAGCTAAGACTTCGCTTTCGCAAGCTGGAAGTCGCGATTGCGATGAAAGAATTTTGGTCAAAGTAAGTTTGTGCTTCGTGAACACGAGGCATTGACTGCGTGCACGAAGAAAGTTTTTAATGCCTCGGCAGAATGTTTAAATAGCTATTGCCCGCGATTTTGGGGCTAACTTTCACCATTTTTGGACGATTTATGGACTAAAATTATTATTCACTAAGATTTATGGACTTTATACTCGAGTCTTATGTGAATTCTACCTAATTAATCATGGAATTTAAGCCTATTATTGAAGAACTAGGGCTTGTAATTGGAGACATAGGATTTGGGATTTGAGGGGACGTTTGTGGTTAGATTTTGGTACTTTTGATATGTATGAACTTATGGGGAGATAAGGAATCTATTGATGTAAAGTTTATTGGAATCCGAGACGTTGGGACCGGGGGTCAGGTTTGGCTAATTTCAAGATTTATGTTGCAAATTGATTATTTTTGCATGGGATTCGTTCCCTTAGCATATTTTGACGTCGTGATTTGGATTTTGGATAGATTCGACGCGAGTTGAGGCCGATTCGAGGGGCAAAGGACTCGTGGGCTAGAGTTTGGACCAGATTGAGGTGAGTAATAATTTTAAATGTTGTCCAGAGCGTATGAAACTCCGGATTACACATCGTTGTGCTATATTGAGGTGACGCACACGCTAGATGACGCGCGAGGGGTTGTGCACCGTTGGGGATTGTGACTTAGTCCATCCCGAATCACTATTTTACCGTGTATTTGATTGAAAATTATTTTCTATCATCATGTTTTGGGCGGAATGCCATATCTGGGCCTCGTGCCACTATTTGGACCCTTAGGTGTTTTTATTGATATTTCCTTACTGTTTTGACTTTATTCTTGTACTCAGTCATGCTATATTCTTCTGTTTTCATAACTCAGCCATGTTTACTCTATTTTAATACATTAAATAATATTTTAAATGATAATTTGGGCTAAGCATTATGTTTTATGTTGCCCGAGTGGCTTATAAAATTCTGACTGAGTAAGGCCGAGGGCGTGTGTTGTGAGGATACACTGATTTATGATTATAAGGCCGAGGGCCTGAGATTGTACGCCATGAGGTGGATTGTTGATATGAGGCTGAGAGCCTATGTGATTATGCCACGAGATGGCTTGATATTGCGGTTGGGCCGTAAGGGGCCCTTACAGGAGTCTGCACACCCCCAGTGAGTGCGGGTACCCATTGTGATATGAGATATAGCCCGAGGGGCTGGTATTGTTTCATGTGTTGTCCGAGGGGCTGATTTTGTTGATATTGTGCCCGAGGGGCGGTTCTTTATGTGTTTATCTTTTCTAGCTGCCTGTCATTTTCTTGCTTAACTGTTAAAAAGGCATATTAAAGAAGCTTAAACTAAACTAAGGTGATTTTACATGTTTTCACTGTTTCATTGTTTTTACTGGCTTTTACTGCTTCTTTATAGCATGTTGATGTGCCTTTAGTGATTTCTTATTGCTTGGTCTACATTTATTATTATTACTCACTGAGTTGGAGTACTCACATTACTCCCTGCACCCCGTGTGCAGATTCAGACGCTTCAGGTCCTGCTTGCGAGGGTTGAGAGCTTCCAGCAGACTTTGGAGATTCACTAAGTAGCTGCTCGGCGTTCGCAACCCAGTGCTTCTCCCTCTATCTTATTTTCTCCTGTTTTAGTTATGTAATAGTTGTGTAGACTCTTTCAGACTTGTAGTTTTTATGATAGATGCTCATGACTGGTGACACCTAGATGTTGGGCTATGTCTATTCTGCAACTGTACTATTTCATCTTATTTTGAGATTATTATTATGTTAAAGACTTAATTTGTATTGATTTAATTGCTTAAAATGAATTGGTAGTGTGTCATCTGGCCTTATCTTCACGAGAGGAGCCATCACGATCGGGTCTGGGTTTAGGGTCGTGACAAGTTGGTATCAGAGCCTAGGTTACATAGGTCTCACGAGTAATGAGCAAGTTTAGTGGAGTCTCGCGGATTGGTACAGAGACATCTGTATTTATCCTCAAGAGGCTGCAGAACTTTTAGGAAAAACTTCATATTCTTGAAATTATTGTCGTGCGAATCTGTTAATCCGAGTACTAAATTTCTGCTATTCCATTCTCTCACAGATGGCGAGGACACCCACTACCGGTCAGGATGGACGACCACCACTACCACTAATTATGGCTACTAGAGGCCGAGGATGCAGTCGTGGTCGCGGTAGGGGCAGGGGTGTGGCCCGCACAGCAGTTAGGGCAGCACCTACCGATACATCAGCCACCCTAGTTCAGGATCAGGTCCCAATTGTGGACGCTCCAGTAGCACTAGTTGTGCCCATTGTGATTCCGGGTCTTCAGGAGGCCTTGGCTCAGATTTTATCAGTATGCACTGGCATAACTCAGGCGGTCTCAGTTACTACAGCCGCAACTACTTCTCAGGCCGGGGGAGGCAATTAGACTCCCACCGCTCGAACACCTGAGCAGGTCGTGTAGGGACTTCAGACACTGGGGGCACATCCAGCCCAGCCAGTTGCAACTTCTCAGGACTATGTAGCTCATTCCATGCCAGAGAACGAGCATAGCAAGTTGGAGAGGTTTGGTAGACTTCATCCTCCGACTTTCAGTGGTGTAGAGGGCAAGGATGTGCAGGGTTTCCTCGATAAGTGTTAGAGGATTCTTCGCAGAGCGGGTATTCTGGAGACCAGCGGGGTCGCTTTCACTACTTTTTGGTTTTTTGGAGCGTTGCCTTCATTTGGTGGGAGGCGTATGAGAGGGGTAGGCCTGTTGGTGCAGCAACCCTTACCTAGCAGCAGTTCTCCGTTCTCTTTTTGGAGAAGCATGTGCCACAGTCTCGCAGATTGGAGCTGCGCAGGCAGTTTGAGTGGTTGCGTTAGGGAGAGATGACTGTGACACAATATGAGATGAGGTTCTCCGAGTTAGATCGTCACTCTATTTGGTTGGTTCCGACAGACAGAGAGAGGATTATGAGGTTTGTTGATGGCCTCACTTATCAGCTTCGTATTTTCATGGCCAGGGAGAGGGTGTCTGGTGCTACTTTTGAGGAGGTTGTAGACATTTCTTGAGAGATTGAGTTAGTTCGTCGCTGGGCGAGATGAGAGAGAGGCCAAGAGGCCTCAAAGATCTGGTAGTTATGGTGGTGTTCCTTCAAGAGGTCAGTTTCAGCATGGTAGAGGCCGTCCATTCAGGCATGCTCAGCCAGCTCACCCATGTTATCGTGGGGTGTCATTGGGTCATGGTTCTCACAGTTCTCATCAAGGTCAGTCATCACTTGGTGCCCTTCCAGTTCAGAGTTCGTCCCCTTCTCCATCGGTTCAGGGATCTTCTATGCTAGGTGCATCTGCTAGTCATTCTATTGCTATGGGTTCCCTTTAGTCCCCGTCTCCAGCACCCGGGAGTTGCTATGAGTGTGGAGAGATGGGTCATATATGGAGGCATTGTCCGTGTCGTCTTGTGGGCTCATCTTAGCAGAGGAGTCATCCATCGGCTTCAGCGCCGGCTACTTCACCATAACCCACCCGGTCAGCTAGGGGTGGAGGCTAGTTAGCTAGCGGCCGCCCTAGAGGGGGAGGTCGATCATGTGGCGGTCAGGCCCGTTTCTATGCACTCTGAGCTAGACCCGATGCTATTGCTTCAGATGTTGTTATTATAGGTATTGTTTCAGTCTGTCGCAGAGATGTTTCTGTGTTATTTGATCCCGTTTCCACCTTTTCTTATGTGTCATCATACTTTGCTCATTATTTGGATACGCCCCGTGAGTCTCTTGTTTCACATATTCATGTATCTACTCCGATGGGTGATACTGTCATTGTAGACCATGTGTACCAGTCGTGTGTGGTGACTATTGGGGGTCTGAAGACCCTAGTGGATCTGTTGTTATTATGTATGGAAGACTTTGATGTTATATTGGGCATGGATTAGCTATCTCCGTGTCGTGCTATTTTGTACTGTCATGCTAAGACAATGACTTTGGCTATGCCGGGTGTGCCACGGATTGAGTGGCGAGTTTTGATTGATTATGTTCCCAGTAGGGTAATCTCATTCTTGAAGGCCTAGCATACGGTTGGGAAGGGTTGTCTTTAATACTTAGCCTTTGTGAAGGATATCGGTGCAGAGACTCCCAGTATTGATTCTGTTCCCGTTGTGAGGGATTTTTCTGATATGTTTCCTGCAGACCTGCCGGGCATGCCACCGGATAGGGTTATTGACTTTGGTATTGATCTAGTGCCAGGCACTCAACCTATTTCTATTCTGCCTTATCGTATGGCACCAACGGAATTGAAGGAGTTAAAGGAGTAGCTTCAAGAACTCCTTGATAAGGGGTTCATTCGGCCTAGTGTGTCGCCTTGGGGTGCGTCAGTTCTATTCGTAAGGACGAAGGATGGCACTATGAGGATGTATATTGATTACAGGCAGTTGGATAGAGTAACAATTAAGAACAAGTATCATTTACCTCGTATCAATGATTTGTTTGACCAGTTTCAGGGAGCGAGAGTGATCTCCAAGATTGATCTATGTTCAGGTTATCTACAGTTGAAGATCAGGGACTCAGATATTCTTAAGATAGCTTTCAGGACCCGATATGGTCATTATGAGTTCTTGGTGATGTCTTTTGGGCTGACCAATGCCCCAGTAGCATTCATGCATTTGATGAACAGCGTGTTCTGGCCTTATCTTAACTCGTTTGTCATTGTCTTCATTGATGATATTCTGGTATATTCGCGTAGTTACGAGGAGCACATGGATCATTTGAGAGTTGTGTTGCAGAGATTGAGGGAGTAGAAACTTTATGCAAAGTTCTCCAAGTGTGAGTTTTGGCTTAGTTTAGTGGCTTTTTTGGGGCACGTGGTGTCCAGCGAGGGTATTCAAGTTGATTCGAAGAAGATAGAGGCATTTCTAAGTTGGCCCAGATCATCCTCAGCTACAGAGATTCGCAGTTTTCTTGGTTTGGCGGGCTATTATCGTCGGTCGGTTCAGGGATTCTCATCTATCGCATCGCCCTTTACCAAGTTGACTCAGAAGGGTGCTTCATTTGTTTAGTCGGATTAGTGTGAGGAGAGCTTACAGAAGCTCAAGACAGCCTTGACCACAACTCGAGTGTTAGTTTTACCATCAGCTTCAGGTTCCTATACCGTGTATAGTGATGCTTCGAGAGTTGGTATTGGTTGTGTATTGACGCAGAAGGGTAGAGTTATTTCTTATGCTTCTCGTCAGTTGAAGCCCCATGAGAAGAACTACATTGTTCATGATTTGGAGTTGGCTGCCATAGTTCACGCGCTAAAGATTTGGAGGCATTATTTGTATGGTGTGTCCTGTGAGGTGTTTACTGATCATCGTAGCCTCTAGCACTTGTTCAAGCAGAAGGATAACAATTTGAGGCAACAGAGATGGTTGGAGTTGCTAAAGGACTATGATGTCACTATATTGTATCATTTGGGAAAGCCAATGTGGTGACCGATACTTTGAGCCGAAAGGATGTGAGTATGGGGAGTTTGGCATATATTCTAGTTGGGGAGAGACCTCTTGCAGTTGATGTTCAAGCCTTAGCCAATCAGTTCGTGAGGTTGGATATTTCGGAGCCCAGTCAGGTATTGGCTTGTGTGATTTGTCGTTCTTCTTTATATGATCAAATCAAAGAGCGTCAATATGGAGATCCACATTTGCTTGTCCTTAAGGACAGAGTTCAGCACGATGATGCCAGAGATGTGACTATTGGTGATGATGGGGTGTTGAGGATGCAGGGCCGGATATGTATGCCCAATGTAGATGGGTTTCGGGAGTTTATTCTGGAGGAGGCGCATAGCTCGCGGTATTCCATTCATCTGGGTGCCGTGAAGATGTATCAGGATTTGAGACAGCATTATTGGTGGAGGAGGATGAAGAAAGACACTGTGGGATTTGTAGCTCGGTGTCTCAATTGCCAGCAGGTGAAATATGAGCATCAGAGACTGGGTGGCTTGCTTCAGCAGATGGATATTCCAGAGTGGAAGTGGAAGAGGATCACTATGGACTTTGTAGTTGGACTCCCATGGACTTAAGGAAGTTTGATGCTATTTGGGTGATTGTGGATCGGGTGACCAAGTCCGCACACTTCATTCCTGTGTGTACTACTTATTCTTCAGAGCGGTTGGCAGACATCTATATTCAAGAGATTATTCGTTTGAATGGTGTCCCGGTTTCCATCATTTTAGATAGGGGCACTCAGTTTACTTTACAGTTTTGGAGGTCTGTGCAGCAAGAGTTGGGTACTCAGGTTGTGTTGAGCACAACCTTTCACCCTTAGCCGGAAGGGCAGTCCGAGCGCACTATTGAGATATTGGAGGATATGTTATGTGCTTGTGTCATTGATTTCGGAGGGTCATGGGATTAGTTTCTACCGCTTGCAGAGTTTGCTTATAACAATAGCTACCAGTCGAGTATTCAGATGGCTCCTTATGAGGCTTTGTATGAGAGGCGGTGTAGATCTCCAATACGTTAGTTTGAGCTGGGTGAGGCTAGGCTATTGGGGACAAACTTGGTTCAGGATGCTTTAGAAAAGGTGAAGGTGATTCAGGAGAGGCTTCGTACAACGCAGTCGAGACAAAAGGGTTATGCTGACAAGAAGGTTCGGGATGTGTCCTACATGGTTGGTGAGAAGGTTCTGTTGAAGGTTTCACCCATGAAGGGTGTTATGAGATTTGGGAAGAAGGGTAAGTTGAGTCCTCGGTTCATTGAGCCTTTTGAGGTGCTTCGGAGGATTGGGGAGGTGGCATATGGGCTTGCTTTTCCACCCAACTTGTCGAGTGTGCATCTGGTATTTCATGTTTCTATGCTCCGAAAATATATTGGGGATCCGTCTCATATTCTAGATTTCAGCACGGTTCAATTAGATGGTGATTTGACTTATGGTGTGGAACCAAGAACTATTTTAGAGCGTCAGGTTCGAAAGATGAAGTCAAAGGATATAGCTTCAGTGAAGGTACAGTAGAGAGGTCGGCTCATGGAGGAGGCTACCTAAGAGACCGAGCGGGAGATGTGGAGTAGATATCCTCACCTGTTCGAGGCTTCAGGTATGTATCTTGACTTTTTCGAGGACGATTATTTGTTTAAGAGGGGGAGGATGTGACAACCCGGCTAGTCGTCTCATGAGTTACCACTCTGTTTCCCCTATTTTTGCTTCTTATTGCTTTGTTTATCGGTTCTATGTGTGACCGGGATTGGTTGGCTCGGGTTCGGAGAGGTTTTGATAAGGTTTGAGACACTTAGTCTCTTTTGAGTGAGCTTAAGTTGGAAAGGTCAACCGGATGTTGACTTATGTGAAAAAAGGCTCGGATGTGAATTTTGATGGATCGTATAGCTTCGGGAGGTGATTTGGGACTTAGGAGTGTGATCGGAATGTGTTTTGGAGGTCCAGAGTAGATTTAGGCTTGAATTGGCGAAATTGGAATTTTGGCATTTTACGGTTGATAGAAGAAATTTTGATATAAGGGTTGGAATGGAATTCTGGGAGTTGCAGTAGGTCAGTTGTGTCATTTGGGATGTGTGTGCAAAATTTTAGGTCATTCGGACGTGGTTTGATAGACTTTTTGATCAAAAGCGTAATTTAGAATATTTTGGAATTCTTAGGCTTGAATCCAATGCGAATTCGGTGTTTTGATGTTGTTTTGAGTGTTCCAAAGATTGGAATAAGTTTGAATGATGTTATGGGATATGTTGAAATGTTTGGTTGAGGTCCCGGAGGCCTCAAGTGAGTTTCGAGTGGTCAATCGAACCATTTCAAGTTGTTGAAAGTTGCAGAAACTACTCTGTGTGTGTTGCAGACATTTGGCCTTCGCGTTCGCGAATGGTTAGGCTGGGAGACTGTAAAGTTGGCCTTCGCGTTCGCGAAGGAGGTTCGACAATCACGAAGGGTTGAGGCTTGAGGTTATCGCGTTCGCGAGGTTTTGCCGTGTTCGCGTAGAGGAAAGTTGAGCAGCTGGGTTCAGGTTGGTATGTTCTTCGCGCTCGCAGATGGGGAGTCGCGTTCGCGGTGAGTAAGAGAGCTAAGTCTTCGCGTTCAACGAGCAGGGAGTCGCGATCGTGATGAAGGAATTTTGGTTAAAGTTAGTTTGTGCTTCGCGAATACGAGGCATTGACCGCGTTCGCGAAGAAGGTTTTTAATGCCTAAGCAAAATGTTTAAATATAATTGTCCGCGATTTTCGGGCTAACTTTCACCATTTTTGGGTGATTTTAGAGCTTTTTGAAAAGGATTGAAGAGGATTCAAGGGGGAATACTTGGAGGTAATATCTATGGACTTTATACTCGATTCTTATGTGAATCTACCTAATTGATCATGGAATTTAAACTTAGTATTGAAGAACTAGGGCTTGTAACTGGAGACCTAGAATTTGGGATTTGAGGCGTCGTTTGTGGTTGGATTTTGGTACTTTTGATATGTATGAACACGTGGAGAGATAAGGAATCTATTGATGTAAATTTTATTGGAATCCTAGATGTGGCTAGGGGATCGGGTTTGGCTAATTTCGAGATTTATGTTATAAATTGATTATTTTTGCATGGGCTTCGTTCCCTTAGAATATTTTGATGTTGTGATTATGATTTTGGATAGATTTGATGTGAGTTGAGGCAGATTCGAGGGGCAAAGGCATCGTGGGCTAGAGTTTGGACAGGATTGAGGTGAGTAATGATTTTAAATATTGTCCCGAGGGTATGAAACCCCGGATTACACATCATTGTGCTATATTGAGGTGACACACACGCTAGATGACGAGCGTGGGGTCGTGCACCGTTAGGGATTGTGACTAGTCCGTCCCGAATGACTGTTTTAACACGTATTCGATTGAAAATTGTTTGCTATCATCATATTTTGGGCGGAATGCCATATCTGGGCCTCGTGCCAACTATTTGGACCCTTAGGGGATTTTTACTGATATTTCCTCACTGTTTTGACTTTATACTTGTACTCAATCAGGCTATATTCTACTGTTTTCAGAACTCAGCCATGTTTACTCTGTTTTTATACATTAAATGATATTTTAAATGATAATTTGGGCTGAGCATTATGTATTACTGTTGCCCGAGTGGCTTATGAGATTCTGACTAAGTAAGGACAAGGGCTTGTGTTGTGAGGATACACTGATTTATGATTATGAGGCCGAGGGCCTGAGATTGTACGCCACGAGGTGACTTTTTGATATGAGGCCGAGATCCTATGTGATTATGGAACGAGATGGCTTGATATTGCGCTTGGTCCATAAGGGCCACCTCCAGGAGTCTGCACACCCCCAGTGAGCGCGGGTACCCATTGTGATATGAGATATAGCTCGAGGGGTTGGTATTGTTCCATGTGTTACCCGAGGGGCTGATTTTATTGGTATTGTGCCCGAGGGGCGGTTCTTTATGTGTTTATCTTTTCTAGTTGCTTGTCATTTTCTTGTTTAATTGTTAAAAAGGCATATTAAAGAAGCTTAAACTGAACTAAGGTGATTTTACATGTTTTCACTGTTTTATTGTTTTTACTAGCTTTTACTGCTTCTTTATAGCCCGTTGATGTGCCTTTACGTTATTTCTTATCGCTTAGTCTGCATTTATTATTATTACTCACTGAGTTGGAGTACTCACTTTACTCCCTGCACCCCGTGTGCAGATTCAGGCGCTTCAGGTCCTACTTGCGAGAGTTGAGAGTTTCCAGCAGACTTTGGAGATTCACTAGGTAGTTGCTCGACGTTCGCAGCCCAGTGCTTCTCCCTCTATCTTATTTTCTCCTGTTTTAGTTATGTAATAATTGTGTAGACTCTTTCAGACTTGTAATTTTTATGATAGATGTTCATGACCGGTGACACCCCGATATCGGGCTATGTCTATTTCGCAATTGTACTGTTTCGCCTTATTTTGGGATTATTATTATGTTAAAGACTTAATTTTTATTGATTTAATTGCTTAAAATGAATTGGTAGTGTGACGGCTGGCCTTGTATTTACGAGAGGCGTCATCACGACTGGGTCTGGGTTTAGGGTCGTGACAGAGTTACATGGGGATTTTCCTACAAATTAACATATGATTTTTTTCCATTTTCTTTATCTTTTTACCTGTGAATTTTCTTACGGAAATATACTTGCCAATTAGTTTCCCTATGTAATTTCTCATGTAATATTTTGGCGCATAATGGCGCCAAAGTTACTTACGGATTATCCTAGGAATTTATTTTTTGCAGGAAAAATATTATAAATTTAGGAATTTTAATATTCCCCATGAAAATCCGTAGGTATTATCTGCGAATAAAATTCCCAGGTAAAATTCCCATGTAATTAACACTTTTCTTGTAGTGATTTATACCTGCGGATATATTTGCATCAGCCTTTTCTTTATGTTGATTGGCTGCCTTAGATTTGCCCTTTTTAGGAAAGGATACTGTCATCCATTCTCCTGCTTTATCAGTCTTGGACTGTGGTGGCTCAATAGTTGATTGGTCTGCCTTTTGTTTAGTCGGTAATGTGGCTTTTGAGCATCGCAGACTTGTGTTTCCCAACATACCACATGCTTAGCAGAGAATATCATCACCTTCATATAGAATGAGTTGTTTATGTTGTCCAATTAGGAGGTAATTTTGTACTTGTTGCTCTAGAGGCAACTCCACACATAGCCTGGCATATCTCCCCCTTAATGTAGCTGAGTTGCATGCATCTACTTTGAGCAATTTGCCAATGCAGTTGCCAATTCTTTATAGTATAATTCCATCGTAAAATTTCATGTGTAGTTGTGGTAGACGTACCCACACAGCTGTATAGCTTTGATGGGCTTCTCTGGCTACAAAATTTGGCACCCATTTTTGAACTGAAAGAAAGAAGCCATTGATGAACCAAAGTCCATTATGTAGTATTTTTGTCATATTTTCCTCCCTAGCCAACTTGACTATGTAGTAGTCTTCTCCAAGATCAATTAGAGGAAAATTCTCATTAATTTTCCATAGGTCTTGAAGTTTCTTTTTTAAGTAGTGATGCACCAGTCTTTTGCCCATAAGCTTTATGATGACTGAGAATTTCCAAGGGCTATACATACGTTTTATGTTCTCTTCAGATAGGAATATTTGCTTCAACTTGTTTGATAACACCCCTGAGTTCGTGTCATCCAATTCAGTTGGCTTGATGTCCATGGGGAGTGTTGGGATTCCCTCAACTGGTGGAGTAGTGTTATTGATGAAGAACTCATCCTGTAGTAGAGTCTCCTTGTAGTATAGTGTATTCGATGACTGAGGATTGAGTTTTTCAGGGGGTTTGGGAGGAATATGATTATGAGTAGTTGAATGTTGTTGTAGTGAGAGGTCGCTCATTCTCTCTTTAAAGTAAAGTTGTTGCTTATAGTTGGCTTTAATTCTCCAAATCATTTGTATAGAAGTTGAACAAGTATGAAAATAATTTCTAAAAAGTAAACTCATAATTGATTTTAAAGCTTAAAATATTAAGAACCTCTACATAGTTCAAATGAGAAAGAATTAATGAAAAAATTACTTGATTTTAAAGTTGAAAATATTTATAAAAAAATAATAATTTTTTCACGTAAAATCCATTTTTAAAGGTGCTTTTTATAATAATATACTAAATAAGAATTATAGGGCACAACTCATTTTTAATGTATTATCATGCCAGATATATTTGTATGATGATGTTGTTTTTTCTCAAAAATAAAGTATTCTTCCTGTCCTTACATTGATTTAATTACTAAATGAGGGAGGAAATAGTTCTTGCACTGGCCATACTTTTTGAGAACCAATTAATGCAAGAGATTTTATTTGTCTTTGTCAAAAAATTCTTCTATACTAAACTTGTCGCCGATCTGTTAGTATTAACATGTGCTCTTTAATTAAAAATTATTAAAAGGTATATGTGTGATATGTCTCTTTTTTGGGATTCAATCACAATTACATAATCCAATATATTTGTTTCCTTAAAAAAGTTGATCCTTTAAGTCTAATTTTTGCTCTATACCCATAATGCCGAAAGTATTAACCTACTAATAACTCTATCTCCTTTAATATTTGTAATAGATATTTAGTTGAATTCCTAATGCCACAATCCAAAACTCACTATCGATCGTGATGACACCCAACGTCGTTGTTAGGCACGCCAACCATGAATTAACAACTTAGTTATTCATTTTATTATTTTGAAATCATGAATCTTGCTAGGTGGAGACATAAATGTGTTAAAGTCGTAGGTACATACAATTTAAATGTTATACAAGTAAAAGTGTATCGAGGTTAAGCAAACCATAAATAAATTCTAGAACATCCCAAAACCCGGTGTCACAAGTACATAAACATTTACAAAGGAGTACAATAATAATATAACATCTGTTCGGAATGTAAATAAGATAGGATAAAGTAAATAGTACGATGGAGACTCTGTGGGCTGTGATACATAGCCTGGAATGCAGCTTACCATAAAGTCTCCTCAAGAGTTGTGTCTACGCACCAAGATGATCACCAATTGAACCTGTCAGATCCTGCACATTTAGTGCAGAAATGTAGCATGAGTACGTAAATCAACATGTACCTAGTAAGTATCTAGACTAACCCCAGAGAAGTAGTAATAAGGTGTCGATATCGACACTTACTAGAGGTCCAATAAAGCGATATAATAAGTCATATGTAGGTATGAAGCACAACAATAATATTGGGGTAAAACTGTAAGTTACATAATCTTCCATAAATTTCTTTTAATGATATAAATTTCTAAACCTCGTGTTTTATCTAAAAAAACTAAGATATATCAAGTGCCAGTATCAAACGGATAAGTAATACCATATAAAATTCCATGCATCAGTAGAAGGAAAAATCTCGTAAATATTCGGGCTGCTAGCGATATAACGCACGATTATGCCAAGGTCGTACGGCCCGAACCAGAATAATGTGTACATGTGATTATAAAATGAATTTTGCATTCTGAGACCTTAAAAAAACTCTTTTGGCATCACTTCAATTTACGTGCGTAGTCCGGGTGCGTAGCCAGAAAGCCTTTTCATGAAAATCTGTGAAAAATGATGAATTTTGCATTTAAAATGAGTTTAAGTTGACTTCGGTCAACATTGTAGGTAAATGGACCCAGACCAGTGATTGGACGGTCCCGAAGGATCCGTAGGAAAATATGGGACTTGGGCGTATGCCCGAAATGAATTCCGAGGTCCTAAGCCCGAGAAATGCTTTTTTAAAGAAAATTATTTTCTGAAATTATTTATGAGTTTTGGAAATGAATTGTGATTAAAACTTGATGGTATCGGGCCCGTATTTTGGTTCCGGTACCCGATACAAGTCTTATATGTGATTTAAGGTAAGTCTGTGAAATTTGGTAAGAAACGGACTTGAAACGACGTGAATCAGATCGTTTTTGAGAAAATTAGAAATTTGAAGTTCTTAAGAAAATTTCATGATTTTGATGCTAAATTCATAGTTGTTGATGTTATTTTAGTGATTTGAATACATGAGCGAGTCTGTATGATGTTTTCAGGTTGATGTGCATGTTTGGTTTGGAGCCCCGAGGGCTCGGATGAGTTTTGGATAGGCCACGGGGTGGATTTTGGACTTGGTGAATTGCAGGTTTTTAGCTGGTGTGATCAGGCCTGCAGGCTTCGCATTGGCTCGCAAATGCGAAGGCTAAGTCGCAAATGCGAAATAGCCCAGGCCTGCTCTACCTCGCAAATGCGATACACCCCTTTTGGGCCTGTTATCGCAAATGTGATCCTTTGTTCGCATTTCCCAACTCGCAAATGCGAGAACCCCTTCGCAAATGCGAACATAGCAGAGGTCGGGGTTTGCAATTGCAAACCCTAGTCGCAATTCCCATATCTGCAACCTGCAATTTTATAACTTAGCCGAAAATCTCTCATTTTCACACTCTTTCAAAATCAAAACACTCTTGGGCGATTTTTCAAAGACAAATCTTCTTACAAATCGTCAATTTTAACTCGTTTCCTTCAATCATTAACATCTTTTCACATGATTTAAACTCAAAATCAATGATTTTCATGGAAAAATTGGGTGTTTTGGGTAAAACCTAGGTTTTTCAAAAATTGGAGATTTGGATCTCGATTTGGGGTCCAATTTCAAAATAAATTATATATTTGGGTTCGTGGGGGAATGGGTAATCGGGTTTTGGTTCGAACCTCGGGTTTTGACCATGTGAGCCTGGGGGCAATTTTTGACCTTTTGGGTAAAACCTTAGAAAACTCATTTTCATGCATTAGAATTTGTTCATTTTGCATTTATTGATGTACTTAAGTAACTTGTGGATAGACACGAGCGAATTGGTGGTGGAATCAAGAGGTAAAGGATAGTAGACGCTTGAATTGTGTTCCTGGCATCGAGGTAAGTGTTTGGTCTAACCTTAGCTTGAGGGATTAGGAGTCGAGTCCTATTTGCTATGTGGTATTTGTCGAGTACGACATATAGGCATGGTGATGAGTATCTATACGTTAGTGTCAAGCATGCCTGTGAGTCTTATATTGTGACTATTATGGCTTCGTTGCATTATTCATGCTTTGATGATGATTTCTATTGTTGGGCAAAGTTTGTGGAAGTAAATAAGACATTTGAACATTGAGGAGTGTTGGCTCAAGTTGTACAAAGAAGTGTGAAAGTATAAGTGGAAATTGAACCTTTTAGAGCATTGGCTCAAAGTGGTGAAGTGAGTTGTCAAGTAAACGTGAAAAAGAGAAGAGAATCATTATATTATCTCCCTTGCCGGGATATTGTTGCTTTTCATGTTATCTCCCTTGTCGGGATGTTGATGTTTCTTTTGATGTTATTCCCTTACAGGGACTTGATTGTTGAACTATTGTTCCCTTGTCGGGATTCTTATTGTAATTTCATTTATTCCCTTACCCTATTGTTTGTGATTGTTGTTTGGGTGAGGAAAAGTGTTAAAGCACGAAGGGTGATGTCGTGTATTGTTTTGTTGAGAGAGTGTTAAAGCACAAAGGGTGATACCGTGTATAATTTGTGAGGAAAGAGTGTAAACCACGAAGGGTGATGTCGTGTCGTATGATGTATCATTCCGTGCCGATTATATTTATTATATGGTGAGGACGAGAGTAAAAGCACGAAGGGTGATGCTGTGCATATTTTCATTACTTGATTGCTTTGGTGAGGACGAGAGTAAAAGCACGAAGGGTGATGTCGTGCACTTATTGATTTCTGATTCTTTGTTGATATCTGAGAGATGTTGTTTCTTTCAATTTCCTGTTGTCTTTCTAGTATAAATTGATAGTTCCCCCAAAGCATGTTACCCCTCCGATACTTGATCGTATATTTTTGTTCTTCTTTTCCGCTGTATATAGTTAAATTGACTAGGTTTATTTGGTAGTCTGGTCCTAGTCTCGTCACTACTACGCCGAGGTTAGGCTAGGCACTTACCAGCACATGGGGTCGATTGTGCTGATACTACACTCTGCACTATGTACAGATCCCGGAGCATCAGCATTTGGACCGTAGATTGGGTGGCTGCCTTTAGTCCACGAGGAGATCCAAGGTAGACCTGCAGGCGTCCGCAGGTCCTAGCGTATCCCTCTATCCCTTTATTCCTGTTTCATTTCCTTAATTCAGAAACAATGTATTGTTTGTTTTCAGACTTTGTACGTAGCATTCTTAGATCGTCTGTGGTACTGTGACACCAGTTTCTGGGTGGTCGAGGTTCAAACAATTGTATTAGACATATATATTCAGATAATTTACTGCATTTCTTCTGCTTATTGAAATTTTCCGTTGTCCACACACTTTAGCTTTATAATTGTTAAAGAGTATAGAATGGATAAAGAAGCAATTTGTTCAAATAATTGGCTTGCCTAGCTCACATTAGTAGGCGCCATCACGACTCCCGAGTGTGGGAAATCCGGGTCGTGACAGTACACTTCCGAGGGCCAATACAAACCATATATGCATCTATTATACTGCCGAGGCGTTCGACCTGCTCCACAAGAAAGGAAGGCACTTATTGAATACGAGTCAAGTGCTTACAACATAGATACAGGTGCATAATTGTGAATATAACCGGTACCATTTCTCATATATTTCTAGATCAATTTTAATTATAGATTCAATCAATTAAGCTAGCATAATTAGTTCAAATGATTGAAATATTACATGATAAAATCCTAAGTCTACCTAGACATAAACATACTTTAGCTATGTAAGGACTCTCGTCACCTCGTGCGTACGTAGCACCCACAACTAGTATCACATAACAATTACATCACCTAGGGGTAGTTTCCCGCTCACAAGGTTAGACATAAGGCTTACCTCGCTCCGAATTTCCATAACCGGCTCTAACGCCTCTCTAACACCCCAAAACAATGCCCATCGATCTGAAACTAGTCAAAGGCGCAAATCAATTAAAATATACTCCAATATATCTAATTTAAAAATTTATAACAATTCTCACCTCCGCTCGAAAAGCCAACAAAGTCAACCCTCAGGCCCATGTGCTCGGATTCCAACAATTATCAAAAATAATTATTATTCGTTACTTACATAGTTTATATTCCAAAAATCATCCAATTTAGTTCATGAATTGGCACTCTAATCAGGGATTTACCATCTCATAAGTTTGGGGCTCAAAATCTCAATTTCTACAATCCAAACACGGATAAAAATGATAACCAACGAAAATAATAATGGAAAACATCAAAATAAAGGTCACATATTTACCCCCTTGTTGAGACAAGAACAACGCAGTGAAAATCACCTCAAACGGAGCTCTAGAACTCAAGATATGCTTAAAACAATAAAATGGTTGGTTTGTCCATTTAAAACACTGCCCATGCGATTGTTCTTCGCGTTCGCGAAGAATTTTTTTTTGCGTTGACAGTCAAACCAAATTTCTTTCTTCGCGTTTGCGAGACCTCCCTTGCTTTCGTGAAGAACAAAGTCCGCACCAAAAACCAGCAATATTTCCTGACACGGAAATGGGCATAACTCTCTCATACGACCTCTGAATTCGACGACTCTTATTGCTGTAATTAGCGATACTGATGTAATGAATCAATCCAATCACAAATAAAAGGTTTTTTGATCAATATGGTGCACTTTATCTCCAAAGAAATGATGTTTAAACATCAAATAAGAGCGCAATACAACCCAAACACATACGAAACACACCTGAGGCCCCCGGGACCCCGTCCAATTAGATAAACTAGTCCCAAAACATAACACAAACCTATGAGAGTCCTCAAATCATACAAAACAACATCAAAACCATGAATCGACGATCAAATCCTCCTTTTAACTTTCAAATATTCAAACTTCGACGAACGTCTCCGAATTACACTTAAACGTTCTGAATGACGCCAAACCTCACATACAAGCCATAAATAATGATACGAATCTATTACAAGGCTCAGAAGACCAAACGGGCATTGATAACACCAAAGTCCACTACGAACCAAACATAGAAAATTCTAAAACCTTCGAATTGCCAACTTTCCACAATAAGCACGAAATGCTCCCAGACCGCCCGATACTCAACCCGAAGATATGCTCAAGTCCGAAATCATCATACGAACCTATTGGAACCTTCAAATCTCGATTTTGAGGTTGTTTGCTCAAAAGTGAAACCTTGGTCAACTCTTCCAACTTAAAGCTTCCAAATTGAGAATGTTCCATCCGAGTCAACTCCAAACTTCCCAAAATTCAATTTTGACCATGTGTACAAGTCATAGAACATTAATTGAAGGTACTCACGGCCTCAAACCGCCAAATAATGCACTGGAGCTCAAAACGATTTGTTGAGTCGTTACATTCTCCCCCACTTAAACATATATTCATCATCGAACGCGCCAAAAACTGTTCCACAGTTGTCCAAAATCACTATTTAACACCTCCTGCACCAACCCCTGCCATCACAACCCATGTGAGCATATTAGCTCGAGCCAGGCTGAAGATCCTCCCTATAACCTTAGATAACAAGCCTTAGAACCAAATTCCAACATCCGGAATTCTCCACGAGACCCGATTCTATCATACGAACACCGCATCAATCACTACACACTGTACAAAAACATGATCATGCACCTATGGTGAAATCACACCATGCACCACATAAGTTGCTTGCCCATAATAACATCCTTCGACCATAGTAGCTGCAATTTCACGAATCCGATACCTGCAATATACCTCATAACACATGTTTCCCTATTCAACCTCTCGCAATACTCCCACGACAAAAGAGATGTGTAGAAACTCATAAACACCTGCCAAATCGATAAATCATGGGGTTTCTCCACCTGACAAGAACCATAAACTCATTCTGATTTGAATAGATATATATTTTCTCGTTAATATACCCTACATAAATCCAATCGCACTGGTCTCAGGACCAATAACCTCGTCTCACCCAGTACAAGCTGCTCGCAAAATCAGCCACCTCAAACACCTTCTAAAATCCCATACAGCTCTATCAAAGCACCAACAAGCTGCAACTCGAATATGACCAATAGGGAAGAACGAACTCAGGCAAACAACCATCTAGCCAGCGTAAAAAATAAAATGGCCGAATAGATGGTATGAACCTATATCAGAGATTAAAGTGGCATACAAAATATGTATAAGGAACCATACTCAACATCTCACTGTCGCGGCGTGCAACCCAATCCAAACATGACATTATTATGGCCTATAATCCGATTCAAACATAACACTGTTGCGGCGTGCAACCCGATCCACACAACATGCATGTGGTGGTGTGCCACCTGATCCAAACAATATACTCGTGGCGGCGTGCCACCCAATCCACACAATAATCAATGAGGAAATACCCATCAAGCCGTAATGCTTATACTTACAAAATGCCTCAATATCGACCACAAGAACGCCAAGTGCATAATACAATCATAGGGAGACGGACAACGCCATATGCTACAAAAACCCAAGCACGACTATGATACGATAAATGACCTACATATCAAGAGGCGTCATGCTCAAATAACACCACAAGCTACACTAGATCACAAAACATGTGCGAAGAATCAAGTCGTCTCACCACCCACATGGCATACTAGAGTATTACATGGAATAGCTAACAACGTTAATAACATCCAACACCCCAAGACTCCTCCGTAAGTAATGCTATGCCAAATAAACACATTTGACCTGACGTAGAGCACATAGTCACCCACAAATGGAGCTCAAGCCAATTTTGCTCATACCATTTTGAGCCAACGACCTTTCAAGGATCCATAATTGCCCTATTCACGACACACTCGAGCATCCTTCTAATCCGAAACAAACTCCCATAGTCCACAACCAAATGAATAAAGCGACTTTCAGGCATAAACTTTCACGTTAGCGATAGTACCATAATCTCCATACTTGGTTTCAATACTTAACAATCAAGTGACTACCACGTCACTCTCATACGATCTTGTCGTGGGCTATACTCCCACGACCTTCCGCGCTAGGTAGCAAAGCATGCACGTCCATACCTCTATCCGTACTAATTCTTTAAAGCAACTCAAGAATCTGCAATCAATACACAATGCATCTTTCACCGAACACCATTCTCAAGTGATGCTAAGATAATGCCAACTTACTCTAAACATCTGAAATCTTCTCCCGGTCCTCCAAGCTTGTGACATTCTTGTCAACACTGACCCACAACCTTGATCATCCACTTCTAATTACCATACAGCTCTCTTCACCTATATGTTGTTGTTCCCACAACTTAAGTATTAATATAACAATACATCTTATAGAAGTATACACTTTGTTTTTAACTTTGTTATATTATGTTTTAATCGAATATAATTAAGTTTCCAATTGATCCACTAATGAACTATCCGAGTAAAGTACTAATAAGGTGATCGAGAATAAAATATTCAGGACTATGGCGATTGTACACATATTGTAACATCTAGTAACTCATTATACCAGAGCATGTAGACATTCAAACTTCAAGATTTGTTTTCTTATTTATTCACCGATCAAGCATTCGAGCGATGTAATGAACAGTTGAAAATAAATCATCAACACTAGTCATATATATGTAAGTGTAAATTATCACATATTAAATAAAATCATACACTATATTATAATCTATTATACTTATAAGGATACAAAGTGTGCTTTATACGAAAGAACACAGATGATAAACATTTTAAACATTAAAGTCGACCGGAAATTGATTCATTTTTCCAGATTTCCGACCGATTTCGGTCGGTATTTCATGATGGTTTTATGCATTTTTTCTCGTAGTGTTAGGATCATTTGGCACAAGAAATGATGAAGAACAACTAGGCAGATGCATATAAATTTGAGGGTTTGTTCATTTGGTCATATTTTTAGTTGAGCAGCCCGAATTTGGGCGATTGTCATCACATGGATTGGGGTAACTGTTCTATACTCAGTTTTGATTATTTCATGAATACATCTTTGTTTTTTGCATTTGATTGATAAAGAGTTATTTGGGGAGTTTTATTTGAAATTTTATAAAGTGAGTTTTTGACTTTTGAACATCGATTCGGAGTTGGAATTGAGTGCAACTAGTATGGTTGAACTCGTAATTGAATGGGTTGTCGGATTTTGTGAGTTTTGCTGGATTCTGAGATACGGGCCTAGATTTGACTTTTTGGTTGAGTTTGGCCTTTTGATTAAAGATTCCACCTTTATCGATCTGGTTTTCTTCTTTGGCATTATTTGATGTTATTAAGATTGTTTTGGCTAGTTTGAGACGTTTAGAGGTCGGTACGTGTGGGATGGTATTTTTAGAGTGTTATTTGGCTTTCTCGATATTGGATTCGGCTTGTTCAAGGTAAGTAACACTTCCAAACTTGGTGATGGGGTATGAATCTCTGAATATACGTGTTATGTGTTTGATGTTGAGATAACGCACATATTTATCCTGGAAATCATGTTTATGCTATATATTTATTCTGTTATGACACACTAAGGTCATCTGTGTTGTTGAGTTATTTTCTTAAATTGCAATTATATACTCAGTCATATTCATTCATTCATACATCATATTTTAGTCTCTGTTATCCTTTGTTATCACATCATGTTATCAATTTTTCGACCGATTAGCATGAGATTTGTGAGCCTAAGAAGCTGGAGAGATTTATGACTGAGTTGGGGACTAAGAGCCGTGTTGTGAGAGATATTATGGATCTGGTTGCACGCTACAGCAGGCCATATTGGCTTTATATATATTATATATGGATCAGGCTGCATGCCACAGCATGCCTTATAATCTTTATTATTATTAATGGGTTCAAGTTGCACGCCGCAACAGGTTTTATTGATTCATGATGGGATGGGGTTGCATGGCGCATCAGGCCTTATTGGCTTATATTAGCACTTGGGCAGGATCTGCCCTTCTAGAGTCTGAAATACCAACAGTGAGGGTATCGTACTTTGCTGAGTGACTAAGTGTGCTGAGTGGGAGTGCGAGACAGTGAGATTGAGTAATCTGAGAGTGTGAGTACATGATTTCATCACTATGATGCATTGCATTTGACATGTATACTTGACATCCAGGCATACAAATTTATTTCCTCATGCTACACAGTTTTGTGACATTCATTATTTCACATGCACATTGACATGTAGGCATAGAGATGTACTTTCCTCATGCTATCTGAGAATGAAATATCTTATCTGTTGTTCAAGGTTTTTGGGAAAAATTATATTTTTCCGATTTACTCATATTTTGGTAATTTCGGTGAAAGATTTGGGTTTTACTGTTATACATGAAAAGCATGCCTATTTTTCCGTAGCTGTGAACGAGGTAAGTATCATATATTTGAGTTACTACTTGTGCTGCTTTTATTATATTGTTACGAGTTGTTCATGGCAATTGGTGTTGGACTCTAACCGTTGTCCAAGCTTGTTACTACTTTTAACCTAAGGTTAAGTTTGCTACTTATTAAGTACATGGAATCGATTATACTCATACTACACTTCCGCACCTTGCTTGTAGATTTTTGAGCTGATGTTGCTGCGACTGGTGGGAGCTGGCATTGATGATGTACCGGTGTTTGGTTATAGCTGCATCTTGTTATTGGTAGCTTTAGATTTATAAATTTGTTAACGTACATTTTGATTAGATGTTATATTTATTTCATACCAGCTTTGCAAACTATAAGTCTTAGATGCTCATGACTTATACTACCAGTCCTTGGGGAATTGTATAACATTCAGTATCATTTTGACTCTTGTCATTATCATTATATTATGGTTTACTATTAATAGTCTTACCTGGTGGGTTGGGTTAGGTGCCATCACAACTAGTTGAATTTTGGATCGTGACAAGGTGTTATTAGAGCTTTAGGTAAATAGGTTCTACATGTCATGAGCAAGTGTCTAGTATAGTCTTGTGTATCAGTATGATGATGTCTGTACCTATCTTCGAGAGGCTACAAGGAATTTAGGATAAACTTCTCATCTCTCTTTCCTCATCATGCGGTATTGAATCAGCTTGAAGCGTATCTCTTTAAATTCCTTCCACTCACTCGTATGCACATGTGAGTGCTCGGTATCTGCTGTACATCGACGGTTTGTGGATTCCATGGATGACGTGCGAAATGTGTTTTTGGTGTTTTAGTAATGGGGTAGTCTGGAGGACTTGAGGCCCGGTTTGGATCGCAACTTAGGCTCAGTAGTTTTAGTTGTGTGAGCATGTGGTTTTGGATCTCTATGTCTAGTGGTATCCTTATAAGGAGGACTGGTGGCTCGGTGAGTGGTTCGATGGCTATATGATGAGTAGGATGTAACTGTGGGATGTGTTCATATGGTTTGAATGTGACGGGAAGAGTTTGCTTGAAATGTGAAAAGGACTACGGGATGCTCTATTTCTATGAATGTGTCATACAGTCTTGAGTTATAAAGGTTTTTGAGAGATTCTTTCGTGTTATTTAATTTGTGAGACAAAGTAAATTTTTATGTCTTGTTGATGAGTTCAAACTCAGGAAGATTAAGTGATTGCGTAGTAGTTGTGGCTGTGAAAAAGGTATAGAGAGATGTTAGTTTGAGGCTAAGCAAGTGGGTTATTACTTGCGGGGTAATCTACGGATGTGTGATACTTATGATGATGTGTGAAGGGTTTATTTTCTACCAGTCAGCTAGGTGTTGCGATTTGAGTTTGGATTGGTTGAGAAAGTTGACCTGACCATCACAAGGAAGAATGCGAGCTTAGTAAATGACTTGAGGCATTATATGGTTTGTGTTACATGAGTTTATGAATGATTTCGTTTAATCTCACTGTGGTATTATGGAAGTAATAGAGTACAGGCATTTTGAGTTATCGAGTGTTTTTATCTATGGCTTTGAGCCAAGTAGGGGAGTCTGCTATCGATGATTTAGTTGCATTGTTGCGCGTTGTATTGGTTTCGATATGAGGCGTACTTGTGGATTGGTTATGACTTGCAAAGGATGGTTTTGAGGATGACTTAAGCAAGGAAATTTCTGTATGCATGATGTATTACACTTTATGGGTATATAGGAATCATAGAATGATTGAGTTGTTATTCGTGAAGGATGTAGTGCGCATAGAGTAGGAATTTGCTCGATTGCATTAAGGCATGGTTATTTCTTTGGGTGTTGTCGTGCTAATGGGGAACAAGTCGATTTGCTCGTTCGGACGGTGCAATTGAGATTTGAGCAGAGTGGATGACTCTCAAGAAGGTTCTAATAGATTCAATATTTATATATAGAAATTGAGAATTTTTCGGATTTGTATATGGCTAGAATCTGATATTACATTGGAAGGTGTCAAGACTCGCGATATTTTTACATCATTATGGATTATACATTTCATTATCAAAAAGGTGAAGGAAACTGCTTTAGATTCATAGTAGGTCTCTTCAGAGTGGGTGTCTAAGTTGTGGTACTTTTGGGGTGCTTAAGAGGGAATACAACGGCTTATGGGCCTAAGGGCGGTGTGGTTTTATGATAGGATCTCTTATGGTGAGCTTTGGGTAAGAATCGTGGTGGTGTGTAAAAGAGAAGTGTCAACTTGAGGGTAATTCAGAAGGAACTCAGAGAAATAAGACAACTGGGTAGTAGGTTGGATTATCACGGTAATGGATATGATCAGTTTTTTTGGGTACTTATGATGTGTTGAGTCTCTACAAGTGTTTCGTGGAAATACTCTTGGGTTTGTCGACCTGCATGGCTTGATTGAGTTAGAGAGATTCAGTTATGATGGCTATATTATGTGCAAATGGGTTTCGAAGAGTTCTAGATGGTTTCTACAATAGTTTTAGATGGACATTTCCTACCGGCGTGAGGAGCATGTTTTGTATTGTGATTTTCTCCAATATGGGATCAAATGAGAGGTTTTTGACTGATCGGGTATGTATTCTGCTTGTGACTCAGAGGTTATTATGAAATTCTCATTCTTTTCATATGATGGCATGATAGATGCGGTGTATTGTGTGGGATAGAGATTTGCATGTGTAATGTCTCGGTTCAGTTTTAAAGGGAAGCTCATGAATTCTTACACAACATGAATGGTTTCAAATGACTAGATGAATGCTATTACTATATGGTATTGCCTGAGAAGGGTGCACATTTCACAAGGGGCATTGTGTTTTGACTTACGGATGCTTTACTGGTATCGTGGTACTCGCCTGGTTGATCAGTTATTAATGTCCAGATTTTGCTATATGGCATGGAAGAATTATAGAAGTACTTCTCATGGGTATTATTATGTATGAGATATATGTTAGTCATTCGAATGGTGGAGTTGGGATCAACTATGGTAATTCATGTGCTACATGGATTTGTAGACTGGGAGTTCTCAGAAGCAGATTATTTCTGGATTGCGGACTATTAAGATGTGGCCAAAGTTAGCTAGATGGTAGTATGTGCTATGATTAGGAATTGTGGACTTTTGGAAAGCCATTTATCCATCTGGGGATGGTCGGCGTTGATTTGGGGACCCATTGGCAGACCTAATAAGGATGTGTATTCTACTTCGGGTCAGATTTGTTGACTCAACACCGTTAATGCTAAAAGGTACGTCATTCGATTAGAGTTGAGCTTGTTCATGTTCTAATATGTTTTATGTATTACTCTTCTATTCTACGAGGGGTTGTAATTTGTTGGTTATATGCACACCCGATGCAGTTCTGTTTGGGCCTTGTAGCGGAATTCGAGCAAAATTATTATTAGGGTATTGAATGGTTGATTGTGCCTTGGTTATGGTCTTTTTCAATTGTAGTATATTGTGTTATTCACTTCTCCATGGTTATGTCCATGCACTTCATGTACTTAATGTCGAACTATATGTGATTGTTGATTTTGGGCATTATGGCTTGAGGTTTTTCATATGGACCAGTGTTCGGATTGCGTCATACATCGCATTGGTGTTATGCTAGGATATGATCAGATTAGGTCATTCATCGTAGTGGCGTTATATCAGGATGGATATATTATAAAAAGGTATGGCTGATGCTAAACATAAAAAAGATAGTAATAGCTTCATTCTCACGCGTCTATTAGGGTAGCCTAAGAACTGTCCAAAATGAAGATTCATTCAAAGATTTCGAGAAAATGCAGAAATTTCACAAAGATATTTTCATAATTGTCATGTTGAGTATGAATCTATTCCAATCTTGTGGTATTGTAACGACCCAGCCGGTCATTTTGAGAATTTAGGTTCCGATCAGCGACATAAGGTCTTCTGAAGCTTCACATTATGTGTATCGACTTGCATGCATGGTTGAATTCAGCTATCAGAGGATTCAGAATCGAATTGGAAGAAGAATTCTAGTTATGGAAGTTTAAACAGGGAGAATTTGACCAGAATTAGGCTTTTGAGTAAACGGCTCCGGAATGGGCTTTGGATAATCTAAACAGCTTCGTATGGTGATTTTGGACTTAGGTTCGCATCCGGATTCGGATTTGGAGGTCCGTAGGGTAATTTGAGATAATTCGTCGAAAGTTGGAAAAAGTTGAAGTTTGAAAAATATAGAAGTTTGACCCATAATTGACTTTTGTTATATCGGGTGGGATTCCGATTCCGAAAGTTGGAGTAGGTTCGTAATGTTGGATATGACTTGTGTGCAAAATTTGAGGTCAATCGGACGTGATTTGGTAGGTTTAAACATCGAAAGTAGAAGTTTGAAAATTTAAAGTTCATTAAGCTTGAATTGGAGTGTGATTCATGGTTTTAGCATTGTTTGACGTGATTTGAGGCTTCAAGCATATGGGACTGAGTTGTATGAGTGGACGGGGTCCTGGGGGCCTCGGGTGTATTTCGGGTTGTATTGAACTCTTATTTGATGTTTCAACGTTGCTTTTTTGGTAATAAAGGGTAAAATATTAAGAAAATGAGCTCCAAATTCAGTTTTTATTGAACCATTAGATCCATATCGTAATTACGGATCCATAACAAAAAGAATCATCGAATTTGGACATCGTATGAGGAAGTTATGCTCATTTTTTTGTCGGGAAAAGTTGCTGCTTCTGGCAGGGTCGCAATTGCGAACATACCCATCGCAATTGCGATGCCCATATCGCAATAGCAAACTTTTTCCAGCCCTTCCTTTTCGCAATTGGGAACCCTGGATCGCAAATGCGACATCTGCAGCTTGTTTTCAACTATGTAACTCGAGTTTTTGCTCATTTTTCATATTCTTTGAACCCTAACTCCGAGAGTGGGCGATTTTGAGAGAATATTTTTATACCAAACATTGGGTAAGTGTCTCTAATCAATTTTCATCTATATATTGTGATTATATCTTAGATTTAACATCAAATTCATGAGAATCTAAAGGAAAATTTGGGGAAAAGTTGTGAAATCTTTCATAAATGTAAAATGATGATTTGAGGGACCAAATGGTGTTGCAATTAGATAATTTTCGTATGGGTGAACTCGTATCGGAATGAGTATTCAATTTTTGTAAATTTTGTCGTGTTCCGAGGTGTGGGCTCGGGTAGTTGACTTTTGTTGACTTTTTACAAATTGTATAAGAATCATAGTTTTGTTAATTGAAACTATTTTCTCTTGCATTATTTGATGTATTCAAGTCATTTTTGGCAAGATTGAGCCGTGCGTTTATGAATTGGTAAAGGAAAGCTAAATTGACTATTGAATTGACCGGATTGAGTTAAGTATCTTGCCTAACCTCGTGTGGGGGACTTCCCCTTAGGATTTAAGTCTTCAATATTGATTGTAATCCGTGTACGCGAGGTGACGAGTGCGTGTTCGGACTTATATGTGAAAAGTTGGCCTTTTAGAGTCCTTAGGTCCTTATATGCACTGAGTATGAAGTTGTTCTTGATATCATTGAGATTTTCACTAGTTTCACCTCTACATGCTTTAATAGGAATTAATTACTTTGTGATTCATTCTTATTGCCTCATTGACTCTTATTTTGCTTCACCGAAGATTTTTACCTCTTCTATTGTCATGCTATCTTTCATAATTGCTTGTCTTTATTGGAAATCATTATTTTCTCTCCTGTAATTATTTAGTATTAATTGAGGTTATCATTATCTGCTGCTGGTCATCCTTAATTGAAATTGTTGTATATTCTTCGTAATTTTCCCAACTTTAAAAGAAGATTAGATATCCTATATTTAGTTGACATTTACTTATTTGGAATTATTTGACTCATATTAGTTTCCTTGTTGTTGAACTACATATTGTGGGATCGTTGCTACATATTATTTTCTCCCTTGTTGAGTTGTTCTTATTACGCTTAGTATTCTCTATCGTGGTTATTCCTTGTAAGTTAGTTTTACCGTTTCCTTGTGATCAAAAGTTCTCGAGTTGATTTACTTGTCGATTTCTTGTATATGTTTTCATTGTTGTTGTTGTACTTGTTGTGGTGCTACACGAGGTTTTTGCCGCATGGTCGTTGATATTGTGATGCACAATGTTTCTGCCATGCGGTTGTTGTTATGGGGTTGCATGAGGTTTCTGTCGTGCTATTGCTACTATTAATATATTGCATATGTGGCGCGACAAGGAGGGATATGTATATATATGCTTATATGTGGGTTGTGCATGTGGCGATACAAGGCGGGAACATTATGATGCATGTGTGGCGAAACAAGGCGGGCACTTATTATGTTATTAATTGCACACATGGCGAGACAAAGTGGGCTATGTCAGGGATTGATTTTGATGATTTGTGATGACCTGGGGGCATTCTTGCTGTTTGATATTGTGTTGTGATACGCTTACCTGTATGAGTTTTATCTTGTGGAAGTTGTGAGAAAACATCTTACGTGTTGTCTGTTCTTTTCCTTAGGCTTATTAGATGGTAGGAACTATGTTAGAGCACTTGCACAAGCATACACATTGTTGAACACTCCTATCGGATATGTAGTTCTCCTGTTATTATTGAGTATAGATGTACACCCTCGTTTACTTGTCATATATGTGAGAGTAGCTTGATGACGTCCAAATCCACTACTAAAAAGTAAATGGACACGGTCGCATGTAATATAATTTACCTAATTATGAGTCGGGGTCGAATCTCACAGAGAACAATATGTAGGCGATTAGGAATGTGAGAGAATTATCACTTGTTATGCAATGCCAAACACTTAGAATTGATTTGAGAAAATGTTTATACCTAAATGCGGAAATGTAAACTAACCTAGAAAGTAAGTAAAATGATCAATGGCTACAAGTATGGTTATATCGGGAATTACTTTCAAGTAACGATCCAATGTATTTCACGATTTTACAAATATGATTGAGTTTATGTTAATTAGACACGGGTAATAATTCTATATTAGCTTCTTCCAAAGATTAACAAGACTTCCTAATTGAATTATACCTAAAACAATTAAGAGATTAAGCACACCCGGAATGGCTACAAGTAGTTCAATCTTATCCCTAGATAGAATCTATAAAATGAGGATTAACGCCTCAAGTTCTTGTTAATTAATCTTTCCCAACCCCAAATTATCTTTTTCAAAATTAATTCGGAGTTAATGGGCGAGTCTTAGGGTTAGCGAATCCCTTTGGAAATATTAAAGAACAAGAATAATTAAAGTAACAACAACTCACTTCATAAATAAATGAAAATTGTTCAATACATAAGCACAACAAGTTATTTAATCCACACTTCAACTATGAATATTTCCATAAACAAGATTCAAGTGTTGGAAATAAATACTACACACTTAAATATTCAATACAAAGCAAGAAAATGAAGAAATAAACATAAATGGGTAAGAAATCCTTAACCACAAACTTGAAATCTTCAAAACCCAAGTGTGTGTGCAAACCCTAGCTTCCAAAACTTGTTCTCTCTTGTCTCTTCGAACTGAAAATAAGCCAAAAGATATTTACAAATGAGATGGTTTGTGTATTAAATGGTTTGGGGTCAAAATTGTGAATTTCCAAAACTGCCCATATTTTCCACCCATTTTCTTCTACGTGTTCGCGAGTATACCTTCACGTTCGTGAAGGTTTGTATTTCTTGAGATTCGCGTTTACATTCACCCCTTCGCGTTCGTGAAGGTTTGAGTACTAATTCTTCACGTTCACATTTGGTCCTTAGTGTTCGCGAAGGTCTGGCTTCCTGCTTCTTTGCGTTCGCGATGGATCTTCACGTTCGTGAAGAGTAAATCACTGGGCAGGTTCTCATTGCCCATTTTAGCTCCTTTTTTACTTGTTTTCACTTGGTTTCTTCACCATTACTTCTAAATCACATACAACCTGTAAAGTAGAAGTAAATGACAGTAAACAGATGATTTTATCACTCAAACACAACAAACGTATAGGTTTAAAGACAAGATAAGTTGGTAAACTATCAACTTATCAAAGCCCCAAACTTAAACTACAGCTTGTCCTCAAGCAATGAAAGGGAAAAAATCTCCTCCCAAGTAGTTAACTTAACAATGCATCCATATCATGCCAAGCCAAAAGGTCTACTATAAGCACAAAAACATGACTTCGATTGGTACTGTCGTGCCCCCTTTTTTCCTTCCTCACGGAGAGAGGTCCGGGTTTCGACATTCCATGGGTGGTAATGATTCATTTCCTTTTTTGGGAATTGGGTATTTGAAGTGTCGTCACCCAACGAGTTATGGTGCGTTAGGACTCCTAGAGTGATTAACTCTTGGATTTATTTGCATTACCAAAGATTAGGGTAAGGGCTCGAAGTAACCTCGAGGGAAAGGTATTAGCCACCCCTCTTGGTCCACAACTGTGGGACCTGACCGAACTTATATTCACAAATTAGTCCATAAACAATTGAATCAAATAGGTTGCAAGTAAATCACGTTAGATAACTCAAATAATAAGATAAAGATTTGGATAAGTTGTAAAACAAAGGTTTAAATAAAAAAAGGAATTTTGGTAAAGGAGGGGTCCTAGGTTGGTTATCCTATAGGATCACCCCACAAAATGTCCGGTAAACACTCCTCGATAAGGGGCTACACGTGACATTAGCGCGTAGTCATCAAATCTCATATCTACCCTTCCCATCCCTTTAATGGTCATGCAAAGCGAGTGTTTGGTCAGCAATCTCTATTGTGTGCTGCTACCCCTCCCGTCTTAACGGTCCTGGAGGGAGTTAGGACCTCTACCTATGGGTGGTTCTAGACGGACCCCTAAGGTTTTAAAAGGTGAAAATTCTAAGGCGACAATCAAAACACTTAGGACTTTCAGCACATAAAAAGGAGCAATTAGAGGCTCAATGTTTCCTCCTCAAACAAGCACATAAACAGCACGACTCAAGCATAATTAAGGGCTTTTATTAGACAGTATCCCAAGGCAGGATATATAGGTGAATATGCAGAAACAAACAACTTATTTTTAGAAACTCAGGAGAAGTGACCCTAGTAGTTGCCTATTGATTTATTTTTAGCCTGTTAGGATCAGAAATATTAAGCAATAGAAACAGTTTTCAGAAATGAGTTTTGAAAACGCCCCAAAGGCTTGCCTATACACGGAGTACTAATGACTATATTTACATAGAAACAAAGCAGGTTTTGAAATGGACTTATTTAATACCTATAGGCATAGACTACTTAATTAAACCAATCAGAAGTGAACTAAGCATGGACTAAGTTGAACTACTAGACTAGTTTATACCGACAGGCAAAATTTTGAACATGGTTCCCTATAGGCATGATTTCTAACTTTGTTAATCTGATTTTAAGACATGCAGACATAAACACTTTCCATAACATAATTTGGATTAAGTCCTATAGGCATGGCATCTATTAGTTAATTTGATTTTAAGACATTGAAAACATACATAATACTCATCATAATAGAATTTGGATTAAATCCTATAGGCATGACATCAATTAATTAATCTGATTTTAAGACATTAAAGGCATGATTATTTAGAACCTATAGGCATGGCTTCTAGCATGGTGAGGTGACAAAATGTAAATCCCTAAGAGCATGATTTCTACTTGATAAAGCCATCAGATAGTCCTATGAACATAATTTCTACCCATATTACCCCATAGACATGTATCTACCCATCCCTTTTCACTAAATACCCCAATATTTGTTTACAAGTTATTACAGACCAATGAATGAATTACATAAGTAAATAAAAAAAAAGTTATTCTATAGGGAGCCTCCGATTAGGCCCAGATTTCCCAAAGCCTCCAATGGCCTCAAATGCCTCAAGTCCATACACAATGCAGAGTCTAGGTGCATCAAAGTTCCTTAAGGATCTCAAGGATCCCGGGCAGTGCTTACACCTAGACTTAGTAACCAAAAATTAAATAAGTACAGTGTGGAAAGGCCAGCCTCAGTATGCCAGAGTTTAGAGGGTTCTCAAGAGAATTCTAAGGCAGTACACATACTAGAGAGGGCAGAACTTATTGACTAAGAGTAGAGTGAAAGTGATTTTAGTGAATACTGTATAAAAGAAGGCCTAAAATTAATGTAGTAAAAACTCATAGAATGTTTGAAAAGAGATTAAATAAATGAAATAAGTCCAAACACCTTAGGACAGGTTCATACACAACCAAGAGTCACCGCACCAAGGCAGGTTCAGTTGTCACAAACAGGGGTCAAGGGGTTTGGGGAATAAATAGGACACATAATTAAGAAAAGATTCAAGAATTGGTATAGGCCTGCTCAGATGCAGCTGACTAGACATAGTCACAAAACCAGACAAAAGAACAAGTTCACATACAGGGATGATAGGTATTTGGGAATACATGGAACACATGGTGGTAAACACATAGAGATAATTGGTGAAGACATGTTCAGAAACAACGCAGAGGGGTAACATGTTGATCTAAAGGAAGGGGAGTACATAATAAGGTAAACATCAACTTCAAGTTTCACAACAAAACCACAAATAGAAGCAAACTAGAAACAGGATGAACTGAAGCAATAAGAAAATCATATTGGTGTTGGAACTTTGAATTGAAATTTAAACATACTACTAAAGAGGACATCAAGTAGAGTTGAAAGAATAGTAGGACACAATGGTTAGCCTTGGCTTACAACCAGCTAACTTAGAGCAGTAGCAAGTAGCACACAACAGAGTAGAAAGTTTCTAAGTGTGAGAGATAGAGTTTTGAACCAAGAGCGTTCATATCTTGCCAATGAAAGACTAGGGTATTTATAGTTTGAAAGTAGGTAGTAAATAAGGTAAAAATCAAAGTCCATTAGCAATTAAGGAACTCAGAATCAATCAGTCGAGAAATCAAGGTAAGTACTCCCTTTAATTGAGGAGTTAACTTCGAATAGTAATAGACATATGCCAAATAAGGAAGGAAATCGTGTCAGGCTGAACATGCCAATTAAAGAAATATTTTCTGCATAGTACAAGTACACAATATATAACAGAAGCCAGGTTCAGCACACTTAAAACAAGGAAGGATTTGAGCAATCAATTATCAGCATAATCGACCAGAGAATAAGGTTAGAAAACATTCTACAAGGTAAAAATCAGTAGAATAATCATGCAGAATCAGTGAAAGATCAATCACAAAGATTCAAGGATGCAAGAATAGGAGATAACACTAATTTAGCACCACTCTATAAGAAGAAACACATGGTAAGCAAAAATCAGAACCCTAAGAGGTTGAGTAAGACAAGAATCACATATAAATTAGGGATTAATGCATAGCATAGTCTGCTTTAGTAGGCTAAGCATGATACAGGTAGGAGAAGTGAAGAATCAGAAACATTAGTGAACAAAAATAAGCCAAAATCACACAACATGCAAGGATAACCGTGATTAAGAACCCTAACAAGCAAACATAGGAAAAAAGTCATAGAATCATAGAAACATACAAATTAACTGAACATATTATCAAAACAAAACTCAGAAACCCAAGGTTGGGGCTAAGAAGTTAGGGGTTTCAACATAGATGAGTTGAAAAAGAAGTAAAAGCATAGAATCGTTAGAGATATGCAAAGAATAGAAGTTAAAACATGATGAATCGATTTAAACAAAGTGTAGAAGAAGTTCCGAAAATCCCTAACCGTAAAAGAAAGTAAAACATCTTGAAATCGATGATTTTTGCAAAAGAGGTTCGAGAATAGTGTAAAACATAAAAGGAAAAGACTCAAATCATTTAAAAATAGCATAGATCTAAGAGATACAAACGAAAATTAGGGTTTTAAAAGAAACCCAAATAGAGATGGAAGAACCTGTTTAGAACTTCAAAGATCATAACAATTATAGTGGGATTTTGCTCAAAATCACACTATAGTAGCCATGAACAGCTAAAACAGCAACTCTACATACAAGTCGGCGTGGCCTAGGGCCCTTGAAGGCCTTAAAGAGGATGAGCAAGGCAATGGAGGAACCATTGGAGGCTTGGGGTTGAAGGGTGGTCACCGGAAAAGACCAGATAAGGGAGGTGGTTGAAAGGGGGTTAGGGTTAGGCTGAGATAAGAGAGGCGATGAGAGCATCTGAGGGCGGTAGGCTGTAGAGAATGACTAGGGTTATTGGGTATTAGGGATTAAAAAGGAAAGAAGTGATATGGGCCATTGATCTGGTAGATCAACGGCCAGGATTTAATGGATTTCGGGTCGGTGAATGTGTATAGGGTCTGGGTCGGGTAATTGGGTATAAAATTGGGCTGGGGTTGGGTCCAATTTAGGCTATAATCGAAATGTCAATCTGGCTATAATTTAAATATCCAATTTTCCCCTATTTAATTTATAATAAATAATAAATAGTTTTCTCAAAATAATTTTATGTACCAAAATGATTTAAAATATATAATTATCATTTTTAAAATATGGGGACCAATTTTACGCATATAAAATATTATTATACATTAATGGCCAATATTGCAATTATATGCAATTTATCTTAAAAAATACCCAATGCAATTATAAAAATGCATATAAAAAACATATTAACCATATTTGGCAAAAGTATAGAAATCAATCGACTAAATTACCATAATAATAATTTAGGAAATAATTATTGGGGATTTTATTAATAAAAGGGAGGGAGATAAATCAATTTAAATCCCTAAAATTATAGAAAAAATTCTAAAAACCTTGTGCATGCTTATATATGCATATATATGCTATTTTAAAGGCGCTTGTGCACATTTAAAATATATAGAGAAAAATTAGGTATCAACAGCTGCCTCTCTTTACTCGGGAAAGGATGAAAGAGTTTTCGGGTAAAGAAATGATGGCCAATTTTGACCTGACGAGATGCTTTGAAAGATAGAGGCCGAGTTCCGGTTATCGAGTTTCCTACATATCCCTGGTTTTACAGGAATCAGGCCATGTGTAGTTCTGGATTCATTCACGGAGTATGCCAATGAAAATACAGCAAGAAAGGGCACGCGATGCGGAAGCGACTAAGGTGAGCGGTTAAAGCTCGGGATGGTTGAGGGAACTAGAGAGAGATCGCTCCTTCTAGGATAGCGGTTTCTAACTGGTTACCTGTAGATAAAAAATGCTACAAACGTATTTGCAAAAATTTAAACATGATGTAGATTTCCTTTGGACCCTAAAAGTTGTCTTTGGACGGTTGAAGATGACGTCCTTGGACCATGATGTCCTGGGCCATGAATTTTTTTAGTGAGGGATTCGTAGGCCATGAGATGATGTTCTCAAGCCATGACAATGGTGCCTCTGAACCATGACGCTTTTGAATAATGATGTGCAAGTTTGAGGGATCCTCAGGCCATGGCATGGTGTCTTCTGGCTATGAGGAAGATGCATTTAGACTATGACTCCTTTGGATAGATTGGCGCTATTTCAGCCCATGAGATGCAATAATAAGATGTTAACAAGACAAGACTTAGTCTTGCGAAATGGAGGGCAGAGCTTAGCCCGATTGGAAAGCAATTAGAAAGTAAAATAGAGCAATGTCTGCGCAATGGGACAATGCTTAGTCACGTGCGATTTTGGAGGCAAGGATTAGCCTCATGCAAGTTGGGAGTCAAGTATTAAATTCATGCAGTTATGGAGGCAAGGATTAGCCTCATGCAAATTTGGAGGCAAGGATTAGCCTCACACAGGTATGGAGTCAAGGATTAGACTCATGCAAATAGGGAGGCAAGGATTAGCCTCATGCAAGTAGGGAGGCAAGGATTAGCCTTATGCAAGTAAGGAGGCAAGGATTAGCCGCATGCAAGTAGGGAGGCAAGGATTAGCCTCATGCAAGTTGGGAGTCAAGGATTAGCCTCATGCAAGTAGGGAGGCAAGCATTAGCCTCATGCAAGTAGGGAGGCAAGGATTAGACTTATGAAAACGTGGAGTCAGGGATTAGACTCATGCAAATAGGGAGTCGAGTATTAGACTCATGCAGTTATGGAGGCAAGGATTAGCCTCATGCAAATGTGGAGGAAGGGATTAGCCTCATGCAGATATGGAGTCAGGGATTAGAGTCATGCAAATAGGGAGGCAAGGATTAGCCTCATGGAACAAGGAGTCAGGGATTAGACTCGTGCAAATAAGGAGGCAAGGATTAGCCTCATGCAAGTTTGGAGGCAAGGATTAGCCTCATACAAAGAGCAAGTAGTAAGTAAAAGTAGAATCTGTCTTAGCTAGAGATGTATATTCGGTGTCTGATGGCTTGATTGATAGTAATCGTGCTACGGGCATATATCTGCGGATGATATCGTCAGACCTGCCTCCGTTCAAAGAAAAATTGTAAGTTCTATAAGGGGGCGGTTGGTTCATGCTTTTGTCGGTTGGCTTTGCTTTGCTCCATTCTGAAAGCCTTTCGAGTTCCCCTGGGTGACACCTGACTGTTATGGAAATAGAATTTTCGAAAATATGCTATTATTGATAAAAATAGAGTTGTTTTGGAAACGTATCAAACAATTTTGATGAACTAGTGGCTGTAACACGTTTCGAAGGCATTGCAACTCTCTCATATTGGAATTTTAAGGGTCCTCCTCAAAATTATGTCCCAGTTTGGTAGATGATCTTTAACTGTTTGTAGATGACGGACTCTACTAAACCTTCTCCAGAATTTTGAGAATCCTTCTCAAAATTCTACCCCAATTCTCGACTGATTACTGACTTCCTGGAATGTGACGGCGTTGGCTGGACTTGCTCCGGAATTTTGAGGACCCTCCTTAAAATTCTACCTCAGCTTCTGCTCTTGGGGAAATGAAAATTTTATTACAATATGACCGAACCCATAAGGCTTCCTACCTATCCGCTCTCAAACGGGAATCATGTCAAGCGTAGTTCAATTACATCAGAAGAAAAAATGTAAAGTATCTAAGCATAGTATCTCTTGACTGCGTCTGAATTAATTGGTTTTGGCCAGACTTCTCCGTCCATTTCTGCAAGTATGAGTGCTCCTCCTGTCAGTACTCTATGAACCATGTATGGACCTTGCCAGTGGGAGTGAATTTCCCTTTGGCCTCATCTTGATGTGGGAAGATTTTCTTCAATACCAGCTGCCCTGGTGCGAACTATCTTTGTTTGACTCTTTTGTTGAAATCTATGGACAATCTGCTTTGATAAAGTTGGCAGTGACACACTACATTAATCCTCTTTCTATCGATAAGGGCCAATTGTTCATAGTGGTTTCTTATCCATTCTACATCACTAAGTTCAGCTTCTTGTATAATTCCTAAAGAATGAATCTCCACCTCGGCTTGGATGACAGCCTTGGTACCATAAACCAACATGTAGGGGGTTGCCCCGGTTGATGTTCGAATTGTAGTACGGTATCCCAATAAAGCAAAAGGTAGCTTCTCATGCCATTGTTTGTGGTTTTCTACCATTTTCCTTAGTATCTTCTTAATATATTTGTTGGCGGCTTCTACGACGCTATTCATCTGAGGTCTGTAAGCTGTGGAATTCTTGTGCTTAATTTTGAAAGATTCACATATAGCTTTCATTATATCACTGTTGATATTGGCAGCATTGTCAGTAATAATGGACTCGGAAACTCCGAATCGGCAGACAATACGATCTTTGACAAAATCTACGACGACTTTCTTGGTTACCGCTTTGTAAAATGCAGCTTCTACCCATTTTGTGAAGTAATCAATGGCTACATGAATAAACCTGTGTCTGTTTAAAGCAGTGGGATCGATCGGACCAATGACATCTATTGCCCAGGCAGCGAATGGCCAAGGTGAGCTTGTTGCATTAAGCTCATTTGGCGGTATGTTTATCATATCGGCGTGTACTTGGCACTGAAAGCACTTGCGGACATACTGGATGCAATTCGTCTCCATGGTCATCCAAAAGTAACCTGCCCTGAGTATCTTCTTAGCCAAGACAAAACCATTCATGTGTGGACCACAGGTCCCAACATGCACATCCTCAAATAGCTTAGAAGCTTCCGTCGTATTGACACATCTTAGTAAACCCAAATGAGCAGTTCTTCGGTAAAGTTCCCTCCGCTATGAAAGAAGTGATTTGACAATCTCTAGAGCATGCGTTTCTGAGTGTGATTTGCATGCTCCGGGTATTCTCCTTTTCATAAGTATTCTTTGATGTCATGGAACCAAGGCTTTCCATCTGCTTCTTCCTCGACATGGACACAGTAAGCCGGATAATCATGGATCCTCACCGAAATGGGATCGATGTAGTTCTTATCTGGATGTTGTATCATGGATGACAAGGTGGCTAATGCATCGGCAAACTCATCTGAATTCTAGGCACATGTCGGAATTTTATCTTTGTAAATCTCTTCCTCAATTCCTGCACGTGGTGCAGACATGGCAATATCTTGGAATTCTTGGGGGCCCACTCTCCCTGTACCTGGTGCACAAGCAAATTTGAATCGCCAATCACCAGTAGCTCCTGAATGTTCATGTCAATTGCCATGTTAAGCCCTAGAATGCAAGATTCATATTCTGCCATGTTGTTGGTTCAAGGAAACACGTTTCTGATACCAAAACTGCTCCAATACCTACTCCTTTAAAATTTGCGGTTCCGTCAAAGAACATCATCCAACCGTCGTATGCTTAGATAATGTCTTCCCCTACAAATGATACTTCTTCTTCGGAAAAATACATTTTTAATGGTTCGTACTCTCTTCCCACCGGATTTTTAGCAAGGTGATCTACCAATGTTTGTCCTTTGACCGCCTTTTGAGTTACGTAGATGATATCGAATTCACTCAATAGTATCTACCATTTAGCCAACTTCCCAGTGGGCATGGGTTTCTAAAATATGTACTTCAAAGGATCCATCCTGGATATAAGGTAGGTGGTGTAGGCACAGAAGTAATGCCTCATTTTCTGAGTTGTCCAGGTCAAAGCACAGCAAGTGCGTTCAAGTAGAGAATTCCGTGCTTCAAAAGGCATGGATTTATTACTCAAGTAATATATGGCTTGCTTATTTCTTTCCGTCTCATCATGTTGTCACACAACACATCCAAAAGCTCCGTCCAGTACACACAGATAAAGTAGCAAAGGTCGTCCTGGTTCTGGTGGTGTGGAGAGATACTCCTTGATCTTGTCAAAAGCCTTCTAACAATCCTCGGTCCAGCTTGTTTCAGCATCTTAAAGATGGGTTCACATATGACCGTGGACTGTGCTATGAATCGACTGATGTAGTTGAGTCGTCCTAGGAAGCTAATCACATCTTTTTTTCTCTTAGGTGGCGGTAACTCATGAATAGCCTTGGTAGATGCTCTTTAACTGTTTGCAGATGACGAACTCTACTGAACCTTCTCCGAAATTTTGAGAATCCTTCTCAAAATTCTGCCCTAGTTTTCGACTGATTACTGACTTCCTGGCATATGACGGCGTTGGCTGGACTTGCTCCGGAATTTTGAGGACCCTCTTCAAAATTCTGCCCCAGTTTCGTCTCTTGGGGAAATGAAAATTTTATTACAATATGACCGAACTCATAAGGCTACCTACGTATCCCCTCTTAAATGGGAATCAGGCCAAGCGTAGTTCAATTACATCAGAAGAAAAAATGTAAAGTATCTAAGCATAGTATCTCTTGACTGCGTCTGAATTAATTGGTTTTGGCATGATTTCTCCGTCCACTTCTACAAGTATGAGTGCTCCTCCTGTCAGTACTCTGTGAACCATGTATGGACCTTGCCAGTTGGGACTGTATGAGCTTTTAACATTGGTGGTCTATTTTGTAGGCACTTTGGGATTAAAATGGATCTGGAACATATTGAAATTGAGCAAGAACATGTCTTTGGAGCTGAACAAGAGGACCCATTTGACCATGAATGATTTCTATCTGCAGCATGTGAGCGAAGATACGATGAACTCTTGTCCAAGACCATTGTCCAGGAAAGAGGCATAAACTTGGATAAAGTCAAAACTAAAATGCCGGGCTTCTACACGCGCTTGAAAGAGAGCAGGTGGATTTGTTTTGCCGAGCAACCAAATAATGCCAACCATACAATAGTTCTTGAATTCTATGCAAACACCTTGAGGACCGACTTCCAAGGTGCCATTGTTACTACTGTGCGGGGCGTGCAAGTCCACTTCAGCCATGAGATAATCAATGGTGTTTATGGCCTTCCCAATGCTGATAATGAGGTTTATAGAGACAGAGCCAAAGTAGGAGAAAACCAGTGGCTAGTGGATAAGTTACATGATGGGGTTACCCCGAAGTGGCTGATAGTGCACAAGGGAGTTGATTCTCATGATTTCACGGCTGAGGAAAAGACATGGCTCTCCATTATCTGTTCAAGAGTGTCACCCTATACAAATGAAACTGATGTGACACCAGACAGGGCACTGATAATTGCTGGTATCATGGATGGACTACCGGTGAACGTGGAGGAACACATTGTCCGACAAATTGAGGAAGTCACTCATGGGAGGTCCAAGAGCCTTTTCTTCCCATACTTGATCTCTAGACTTTGCTATGATGCTGGGGTGACTAAACTCCCCAATGATGTTAACAAAGGTCCAGGAAAGCCGATAATCCATCCCTTGCTGAAAAGGGGACCCAGTGACAAACAGAAAAAAAAGGAGAATTGATGTTGCTTCCTCTTCATTTGGGCAGTTCTCTGAGGCAACCACTGATCCCGCCAGATCCTTTGCACCTTCATCAGGGTCCTTTGACCCCATGGTACCACCGAGTCCGGTCCTCACACTATGCGCCACTTATCTAGTCAGATACATGGAGTAGATGCACATATTAGGCAGCTTATAGCTGGCCTTCCTATTGGCTCACCTGGGGCGAGCACATCTACTAGGGCTAAAGCCCCACCATCCATGGAGGATGTGGTCAAAGAGCAAAAAGCTATCACGGGCAAGATGGAGTCCATTAACACCAGGTTGGAGAACATGAGCTGTCGGCAAGGAAAGATTGAGAAGAGGTAGAGAAAGTTCAAGGAGCATGAGAAGAAGAAAAGCAAACTGCTGTCCAAGATGATGCAAAAGCTGAGTACACTTTGTGGTTCACATGAATCGGAGGATGATGATGATGTGGATTTGGAGCTCAAATTCCCGACCACTTCCAGTTCCGACTGATGCAGTATTCAGGGAGCACTTTCCACCATTTTTTCTCTATCATGTTTAGTTGCATTGGGGACATTGCAACATCTTTAGTTAGGGGTGGCTTCTTGTATAGCTGTTGTCTTGTATAATTGTGGATAATTGTAGACATGGCAGATTGGTACTTTGGTTGTTTTCATTTTGTTGTTATTGTATTTTTATGTGATGTGTGATATTATTATGTTTATTAGCTTCTTAATTTTGGTTACTAGCTTCTTAATTGTTTTTATAGATAGTATGTTTGATGTTAGTGGCGATATCCTTGGTTTTCTTTGTACCACGGTTCTTTTTCCAAGGATGTTAATTTTCTTCTTGAACCGGGTAATTGTAGAAAATTTTTGTCGACTTTTCCCGATGATGGATAGATAGACACCTTTATTAAGGGAATTAGTCTTGTAATTTAGATATAGCTATGTTAATATTAGGAAGATTAAATGGTTCGGGTTGGAGTTTGTGCCCATTGACCAAGTTGTGGCTTGCTTGGTACCAACATGATTTAAACCTCGGCATATGAATTTTTAGTTATTGAAAAAGAAAAATAATTGAAGTAAAGATGTCATGACTTTTAGACTCAAATTTTGGCTCTTTGATTCACTAAATAGCTTTCTATGCTATATGTAACCTCTTTGAGTCATTGGTTTCAATTGAATTTTGGATTTGTATTCCACTTGAGTGTTCATGTGTCATGTGTGGTGAGATTTATTGTGAGTTCTTTTGCATTGCTTGTAGTCTAGAACTTGCCCGGAATGTGCTTCAAGGCGAAATCATAGACTAACTTGGTTTGAAAAATGATATTAGGCCTTCCTTGGACCGCCATTGTGCCTTAAATTTCCTACCCTTGACTATTTTCCCTAGTGAACCCATTTTGAGCCTTTAACCTTGTTCCTTGGCAACCATGTTACAAGGTTTATTCCTTTGTTCTTTATTGATCTAGCTTTTGGCACCCTACATCCCTAAGTACTTTGAAAGTGTAAACATAGGCTAAAATCCTAAGTTTGGGGGTGAAGGATGAAAAAGTTGTGATATGAAAGTTGTTTAAAAGGTGAAAGGTAGAGAAAAAAATGATAAAAAGTGAAACCTTTCTTGATTTTGAAAAGGAAGGAAGAAAAAAAATAAGAAGAAGAAGTTTTGAATAAAGGGAAGATTAGGTGTGGAATGAAAAGTGAAGAAAGGATGGAAAATGTTTTTGAAGGAAGTGGACTTTAATTGTAAATGTTGTAGTGCTTGGGGAGGTTTTGCGTCATTCTAACCAAAATTGTGCTCTACCTTAACAAAAAGCCTAAACTACAACCCTTTAAGTCCTAATTGATTTTGAACCAAGTTGTCTACATTAGTGGAGAACTACATGAAGGGCAAGCCTATGGTACTACTTGTATGCATTTGAACATCTTTTTGAGAGAGAGCTAATTCTTTCTATTTGATATCCCATTATTGTTCTGAATTAAAATTTATGAGTGTGGGATTCTCTCTTAAATGTGAGGGAACATGAGATTTGAGTTGCGAATTAATCTCATACTCAATTGGAAGGAATGACCAAAAAAAGTTAATTGCGATAAAGAGGCAAATTGTGAAGCTTTAGTGTCATGACTTGATTGTTACTTTGATTTGCCTAGTGTTTGAGCACTTGAAATGTAATGAAGTTCATGAGAAGTGTTTGATAATTCACATGCTTTGGAGTAATTGTTGGTACCTGTTGATATCCAATTTTTTCCTATATATTTTAAATATGCACAAGTACCTTCAAACTAGCATATATATGCATATATAAGCATGCACAAGGTTTTTATAATTTTTCCCATAATTTTAGGGATTTAAATTGATTTATTTTCCTCCCTTTTATTCATAAAATCCCCAATAATTATTTCCCAAATTATTATTATGCTAATTTAGCCATTTAATTTCTACACTTGTGCCAAATAAGGTTATTATATTTTTATATGTATTTTTTGAGTTGCATTTGGTATTTGTTTTTTAAGCTAAATTGCAATATTAGCCCATTAATGTATAATAATATTTTATATGTGTAAAATTGGTCACCATATTTTTAAAATGACAAATATATATTTTAAATCATTTTTGTACATAAACTTATTTTCAAAAAATTATTTATTATTTATTATAAATTAAATAGTGGAAAATTAGCTATTTAAATTATAGCCAGATTGACATTTCGATTATAGCCTAAATTGGACCCAACCCCAACCCAATTTTATACCTTATTACCCGACCCAGGCCCTATACATATTCACTTGACCCGGAATCCATTAAATCCTGGCCGTTGATCTCCCAGATCAACGGCCCACAACACTTCTTTCCTTTTTTAATCCCTAATACCACCCTTCAACCCCAAGCCTCCAATGGTTCCTCCATTGCCTAGCTCATACTCTCTGAGGCCTTCAAGGGCCTTTGGCCACGCCGACTTGTATCTAGGGTTGTTGTTTTGGCTGTTCATGGATACTCCAATGTGATTTTGAGCAAAATCACAAAATATTTGGTACGATCTTTGAAGTTCTAAACAAGTTCTTCCATCTCTATTTGGGTTTCTTTTGAGACCCTAATTTTTGTTTGTATCTCTTAGATCTGTGCTATTTTTAAAAGATTCGAGTCTGTTCCTTCTATGTTTTACACTATTCTCGAACCTCTTTTGCAAAAATCATCGATTTCAAGATGTTTTACTTTATTTTAAGGTTAGGGTTTTTAGGAACTTCTTCTACACTTTGTTTAAATCGATTCTTCATGTTTTAACTTCTATTCTTTGCATATCTCGAACGATTCTATGCTTTTATCCCTTTTCAACTCGTCTATGTTGAAAACCCTAACTTCTTAGCCCCAACCTTGGGTTTCTGAGTTTTGTTTTGATAATATGTTCAGTTAATCTATATGTTTCTATGATTCTGTGACTTTTGACCTATGTTTTCTTGTTGGGGTTCCTAATCACGGTTATCCTTGCCTATTGTGTGATTTTGCCTTATTTTTGTTCACCAATGTTTCTGATTCTTCATTTCTCCTACCTGTATCATACTTAGCCTACTAAATCAGACTATGCTCTGCATGAATCCTTAATTTGTATGTGATTCTTGTCTTTTAGGGTTTTAATTTTTTCTTACCGTGTGTTTGTTCTTATAGACTGGTGCTAAATTAGTGTTATCTCCTATTCTTGCATCCTTGAATCTTTGTGATTGATCTTCCACTAATTCTGCATGGTTATTCTACTGATTTTTACCTTGTAGATTGTTTTCTGACCTTATTCTAGGGTCAATTATGTTGATAATTGATTGCTCAAATATTTCCTTGTTTTAAGTGTGCATAACCTGGCTTCTATTACATATTGTGTACTTGTACTATGCAGAAAATATTTCCTTAATTGGCATGTTTAGCCTTACACGATTTCATTCCTTATTTGGCATATGTCTATTACTGTTCGTAGTTAACTCCTCAATTAAAGGGAGTACTTACCTTGATTTCCTGACTGATTGATTTTGAGTTCCTTAATTGCTAATGGACTTTGATTTTTTACCTTATTTACTACCTACTTTCAAACTATAGATACCCTAGTCTTTCATTGGAAAGAGACGAACACTCTTGGTTCAAAACTCTATCTCTCACACTTAGAAACTTTCTTCCCTCTTGTGTGCTACTTTCTACTGCTCTAAGTTAGCTGGCTGCAAGCCAAGGCTAACTATTGTGTCCTATTGTTCTTTCAACTCTGCTTACTATCCTCTTTACTGTTATGTTTAAATTTCAATTCAAAGTTCCAACAATAATATGATTTTCTTATTGCTTCAGTTCATCCTGTTTGTAATTTGCTTCTATTTGTGGTTTTATTGTGAAACTTGTAGTTGATGTTTACCTTATTAAGTACTCCCTTTCCTTTAGATCATCATGTTACCCCTCTGCATTATTTTTGAACATGTCTTCACCAATTATCTCTATGTGTTTACCACCATGTGTTCCATGTGTTCCCAAATCCCTATCATCCCTGTATGTAAGCTTGTTCTTTTGTCTGGTTTTGTGGCTATGTCTGGTCAGCTGCTTCTAAGCAGGACTATATAAATTCTTGGATCTTTGCTTAATTATGTGTCATATGTATTCCCCAAACCCCTTGACCACTATTTGTGACTACTGAACCTACCTTGGTGCTATGACTCATGGTTGTGTGTGAACCTGTCCTAAGGTGTTTGGACTTCTGTTCATTTCTTCAATCTCTTTTCAAACAGTCTCTTAGTTTTTACTAAATTACTTTCAGGCCTTCTTTTATATAGTTTTCACTAAAATCACTTTCACTCGACTCTTAGTCGATAAGTTCTGCCCCTCTAGTATGTGTACTGCCTTGGGATCCTCTTGAGAACCCTTTGAACTCTGGCATACTGAGGCTAGCCTTTGCACACTACACTTGTTCAATTTTTGGTTACTAAGTCTAGGTGTAAGCACTGCCCGGGATCCTTGAGATCCTTAGGGAACTTTGATGCACCTAGACTCTGCATTGTCTATGGACTTGAGGCATTTGAGGCCATTGGAGGCTTTGGGAAATCTGGGCCTAATCGGAGGTTCCCTATAGAATAACTTCTTTTTTTTATTTACTTATTAATTCATTCATTGGTTTGTAATAACTTGTAAACAAGTATTGGGGTATTTAGTGAAAAGGGATGGGTAGATACATATTTATTGGGTAATATGGGTAGAAATTATATTCATAGGACTATCTGATGACTTTATCAAGTAGAAATCATGCTCTTAGGTCATTACATTTTGTCGCCTCACCATGCTAGAAACCATGCCTATAGGTTCTAAATAATCATGCCTTCGATGTCTTAAAATCAGATTAATTAATATATGCCATGCCTATAGGATTTAATCCAAATTCTATTATGATGAGTATTATGTATGTTTTCAATATCTTAAAATTAAATTAACTAATAGATGTTATGCCTATAGGATTTAATCCAAATTCTGTTATGATGAGTATTATGTATGTTTTCAATGTCTTAAAATCAGATTAACTAATAGATACCATGCCTATAGGACTTAATCCAAATTATGCTATAGTAAGTGTTTATGTCTGCATGTCTTAAAATCAGATTAGCAAAGTTAGAAATCATGCCTATAGGGAACCATGTTCAAAATTCTGCCTGTCAGTATAAACTAGTCTAGTAGTTCAACTTAGTCCACGCTTAGTTCACTTCTAATTGGCTTAATTAAGTAGTCTATATTTCCTGAAACAAGTTCTTTAAAATTGCCTCAATTTAACAGTAGAACAACATGTTTATAAGTATTAAATAAGTCTATTTCAAAACCTACTTTGTTTCTATATAAATAAAGTCATCAGTACTCTGCGTATTGGCAAGCCTTTAGGGCATTTTTAAAACTGCATTTCTGAAACTATTTCTATTGTTTAATATTTCTGATCATAACAGGCTAAAAAGAAAATCAATAGGCAACTGCTAGGGTCACTACTCCTGAGTTTCTAAAAAATAAGTTGTTTGTTTCTACATATTCACCTAGATATCCTACCTTAGGACACTGTCTATTAAAATCCCTTAATTGTGCTTGAGTTGTGCTGTTTATGTGCTTGTTTGAGGAGGAAACTTTGAGCCTCTAATTGCTCCTTTTTATGAGCTGAAAGACCTAAGTGTTTTGATTGTCGCCTTAGAATTTTCAACTTTTAAAACCTTAGGGGTCCATCTGGAACCACCCATAGGTAGAGGTCCTAACTTCCTCCAAGGCCATTAAGAAGGGACGGGTAGCAGCACGCAATAGAAATCGTTGACCAAACACTCGCTTTGCATGACCAATAAGGGGATGGGAAGGGTAGATATGGGATATGATGACTACGCGCTAATGTCACGTGTAGCCTCTCATCGAGGAGTGTTTACCGGACATTGTGTGGGGTGATCCTATAGGCTAACCACCCTAGGACTCCTCCTTTTCCAAATTCCTTTTTTATTTAAACCTTTGTTTTACAACTTATCCAAATCTTTATCTTATTATTTGAGTTATCTAACGTGCTTTACTTGCAACCTATTTGATTCAATTGTTTATGGACTAATTTGTGAATATAATTTCGGCCGGACCCACACTTGTGGACCAAGAGGGGAGCCTAACACCTTCCCCTCGAGGTTACTTTCGAGCCCTTACCCTAATCTCTGGTAATGCAAACAAATCCAAGAGTTAATCGCTCTAGGTGTCCTAACGCACCATATTTCGTTAGGTGGCGACTCTTCAAATAACTAATTCCCAAAAAAGGAAATGAGTCATTACCCCCATGGAATGTCGAAACCCGGACCTCTCTCCGGGAGGAGGGAAAAAAGGGGGCGCGACAACATGGCGACTCTGCTGGGGATATTTTTTAGGCTCTTACCATAACAAACTCATCTTCCACAAAATTAGTCTAAGCATGCTTTATCCCGTACCCCTCTCCCTTTATTTGAATTTAATTTCCTATTTTAAGCATTTATGTTTCTTTTATTCATGAAACTAACTCGCCTCTTTGTTTTCTTTTCCCTGTAACTGCCTTTTAATTATTTAAATACTGTATTTATCATTCTTCCTACGTGCAAATACTTGACTACATGTTATTAATTGTTTCATCAATCATGCTCTGCATCATATTTCACTCGTGCGTCTCAAATCCTATAGCAATGCTTTAATGAATGGTTGCGCTCTTCCTATTTACTACCCTTAAATTTAGAAAGGCTTATTTGCGGTAAAACCAATCGACCACCGGTGCAGTCGACGATTCCGTGCCTTCCCCATCGAGTTGTCCACTTGTGCATGCATCATGGTCAAACCTAGTCGGATCAGTTATGTTGTCCACATAATGATCCTTTAAGATAAGCTTTATCCAAAATCCATCGGGTTTTCCATAATCCAAATGGACGCAACCACGTTTTGTGCATTAATTTGGAGAACTAAATGCCGATATGTTGATCATAAATGTATAAATAGTCGAGTCTGGTGGGGGTAAGGTGTAACCCTTTTGTTTTACAGAAAATGAGGCACGAGGTCCCCAGATTCAGTATGGTTATTAACATCCCACCATTGTTGCTAGATTGGTGGAAGGACCTTTCCTCCAATGACAAGAAATATGTGAAAAAGTATATGGGTAACCTACCTTCCCTGCTAGATATTAAGCCAAACAACAAATTGATCGAAATTGCCACCTTGTTTTGGTATAGTGAAAGAGCCGTGTTTCGCTTCAGTGACATAGAAATGACACCACTCTAGAGGAAATAGGAGGACTTGCAGGACTAACTTGGGACTGTCCCGGACTGTTGGTACAAGAAAACCGTACGGGCAGGGGATTTTTGAAGATGATGGGATTGAAGAAGAATGTTGACCTAGTGTATTTGAAGGATTCCAACATTACTTTTGAATACTTGCATGAGAGGTATGGCCATAGTAAGTCTTTCCGCACTTACCATGATGAGATCTTCCTCACTTCACTGGGTCACATCCACCGCAGAGTGTTTGTATTCATCGTATGCTTTTTAGGCCTGATAGTATTCCCAATGAAAAAAGGAAGAATCCACACTAGGTTGGCCATGGTCGCTAAGACTCTAATGGAAGGGATTAATGGGCAGACATATAACATAGTCCCCATGATCATAGCCGACATCTACAGGGCTCTGGAGCGCTGTCAAAGAGGGGTCAAGCATTTCGAAGGTTGCAATTTTTTACTGCAGTTGTGGTTGCTGGAGCATTTCCAAAAGGGTCGCTATCGTCAGGAATTTCTGCGAAGGGCTTGGAACGACCATATTGCCTTCCATCACCCTAAGTAGATGACTTACATTCCGGATAGATTTGCTAAGCTGGAAAGCGCCAAAGAATGGGTAGAGTTCTTCGACAATCTGACCGAGGAATAGGTGCAGTGGATGTTTGAATGGTTCCCCACGGACGAGTTTATTATCAGATCCAAGGATGCGCCGTACTTGGTGTTGATCGGGTTGGGAGGGATTTACCCATATGTCCCTATGAGAGTTATGAGGCAAGCAGGCAGAAAATAGGTTGTACCAAGGGTTGTCAAGATGAGTCTCTTCAGGGCAGACTTTCACGACGACGATGTCCCATACAAGTGCCAAGCGCAGCACATGTGGCACTGCAAAATCATTATGGAGAAGAATACCATTGAGCCGGATAGATATCATGCAGCGTTCGAGCCTCTCTACCCGGTTTGGTTAGAGGACAATCTGAAAAGCATGGTGACACTAGGGGCCAGTCGAGGAAACAGAATCATAGATGAGGAAGCTGAAGCTCAAGTCATGTACAATAGGCTGCGCAAAAGGGTGCACGACTCTGAAAATGAGCACCGGGAAATACATGAGAGGAATGTAAGGTTGATTGAGGAATGCAAGGAGATTTCAGTCACTTCCAACAGGAAATTGGAATACCTGGAGCGAGGAATAGTGGAGCTGGAGGGAAAACTCATAAAGAGGGTTGAAAATTGCCAGAACGCTGAAGGAGGACATTTGGTTAGAGCCTACTTGCTGTTGGGGCTGCGCGAGCTAGGGGATCTATACGATGGAGTCTGGAAGATCGAATCTGGGGAAGGTCCTTCTGGGACTAAATAGATTAGATTTACTTGCTTTTCCTAAAATGTAATAAAGCCAAGTGTCAGTAGTGACTTATTTTATTATTATATTAGTGTTGTTTTGGGATTCATCTATTTTTATATTATAAATTGAAGTATTTATTGGCATTAAAAGCTCTTCAAATTTATTTGTCGCTAGGCCCACCTCAGGCACAATGAGGTTCCTGAAATAGGATACGAATTTACAGTTTCGCAATATGTGTTTAAATACTACAAACATTTCGGGATCCTCACTGACTTGTTACCTTTTATTTTTCTTTATTTTTTGATTATTCCTATACCCTTAGGTTTTTATCAGCGTATCACACCAGATCTAGAGGCCCTCCACCTCCTCCTCCTCCAAGCAACACAAAAAGTAGAGGAAAAGCAAAGATGGACGACTTAAGTGGAATTCGAAAGGAAACTATTGAGAACGCAGAGACTTCTGATGGCCGTAGTACTCTGGCCCCGAATGACTTGGTCTTGAGACTAGAACAAAAGATACTAGAACTGCAAGAAGAACTTGAACAGGTTCGCAACATGGAAAACCTGTCACTCACCCTCAATGTCTTTGATGTCCACCAACAAAATGCAAAGAACCTAGCACCTCCCCAAAATACACAAAACCAGCAGCCACAAAATCCTACCACACCGAATCAATACACAACTCCACCCCAAAATATCAATCCATTGGCGATACCAACTCCACTGCAACAACATCATCAACCAATTCAGTACCCACCGACCACCACTTGCCACACTCCCCAAAATACACCACCACTCATTCTCGATCTCCAAAACTCCACCAATGACAATCATTATACCCAAGTTCCTAGCACCTATCAAAGAAACCCTATATATGTGGAAACTATACCCTATTCTACCCAACCAATTTCCTGTGCATCGGAGCCCTCCGAGAAAGTCCTGCTCATTAAGAACATGGTTAAAGAACTCAAGAAGCTAACAAGCCCAGTTCAATGTATTGAAGGCGACAGGGGAATAGAAGGATTAAACTATGAAGATCTGTGCATACAGCCAGATGTAGAATTGCCAGAGGGGTACAAACCTCCCACGTTTGAAATGTTCAATGGTACAGGTGATTCCAGGGTTCATCTAAGGACCTACTATGACAAACTTGTCGGGGTCGGGAAAGATGAAAAGATCCTGATGAAGCTCTTTATAAGGAGCCTTACTGGGGAAGCTTTGTCCAGGTATATCAGCCAGAATCCCAAGAAATGGGCTAACTGAGTAAGCATGGCATCAGAATTTATGGATCGGTTCAGGTTTAATACAGAGAATGCACCGAATATCTTTTACATTTAGAATCTCAAGAAGAAACCAACTGAAACTTTCTGCGAGTATGCTACTCATTGGAGGTCGGAAGCAGCCAATGTCAGGCCCTCTCTAGACGATGAACAAATGAATAAATTCTTTGTCAGGGCACAAGATCCACAATATTATGAGAGGTTGATGGTCATCGAAAATCAAAAATTCTCTGATATCATCAAGATCGGCGAAAAGATCGAGGAAGGAATCAAGAACGGGATGATAACAAACTTTGAAGCACTACAAGCCACAAATAAGGCACTCTAATCAGGCGTCATATCGAAGAAGAGAGATGTCGGGGCAGTAATGGTGGCCCAGGGTCCAAAATCTCCACTTACATACAAAACATCTCCACCCACATACCAAACACCTCCACCCACATACCAAACACCTCCACCCACATATCAAACACCTCCACCCACATACCAAGCATCACCACCTACATATCAGCCTTCATCTCCTAGATATTCCCAACCAACCTCTGTCTATCACACATATAATTCCTAACGATCTCACTTCCAATCACCACCAACTCACCAAAATTATCCAAGACCAAGACCCAACTTCGACCGCAAGCTGCCCAAACAATACACCTCCATTGTTGAGCCCATCGATCAACTACATGAAAGGTTGAAAGCTGCAGGCTACGTTACTCCTATTCCTGCTATAGCACTAGAGAATCCATCCTAATGGGTCAACCCAAACAAAACCTGTGCATACCATTCTAGCATGAAAGGGCACACCATTGCTGAGTGCCGAACATTGAAGGACAAGATCCAAACGCTAATTGATAACAAGGTCATACAAGCAAAGGAAGCCGCACCTAATGTACACAACAATCCCTCCCTGATCATAGAGGTAATGGTGTACATATGATAGAGACAAATGAAGAATGGGACACTAAGGGGTCAATCAGGCTTATTCAAGAAGGCGATAACTTTATGGTTGTAGTCACGCTTACTCCTATTGTGGTTTAGACTCAGGAACCTACTGATGTTGAGGTAGCTGCATCAGTTCCATTTGAGGTGGAAGTGGCTCCACCCGCAGCCACCTTCGCTCCATTTGAAGTAGAAGTGGTCACACCTTTCACTGTGATGGTGTCAACCACACCCTCATTCAACTCAAAGGAAATACCTTGGGATTATGTTGTCGACCCTCGGCGAAAAAGGAAGGCCAAGGTAGAGGAATCTGATGTTGCACAAGGAATGACTAGAGCTGGAAGAGTCTATACACCGGAACATTTGGGAGGATCGAGTAAGAATGCCACTTCTAGGCAGCCTATCATTGAGAGCGGGCCAGATGACCTATGGAGGAAAGTACAGGCAAAAGAGTATTCTGTCGTCGACCATCTGAACAAAGTCCCTGCTCAAATATCTATCCTGTCACTATTGCAGAATTCAGAGGCACACAAGAATGCCTTAATGAAAGGGTTGAGCGAGGCTTATGTGCCCAAAAACATCACTGGTGGAGAAATGGCCAACATGGTTGGTCAAGTGTTTTAGAGTCATAATATTATCTTCCACGAAGATGAGCTACCGCCCGAGGGTTTGAATCACAATCAATCATTGCATATCAAAGTGCAGTTTGAAGACAAGTTCATTTCCAGGGTCTTGGTTGATGGAGGTTCGAGCCTAAATATTTTTCCACTGGATACGCTAAAAAGGTTGGACAAAGGTTTCCATGAGATACGAGTAGGAAGCATGAATGTGAAGGCTCTCGATGGGTCCCAAAAGGGCCACGATCGGGGAAATCAACCTTTTCTTGCAGATGGGGCCAACTTGGTTCGACGTTGAATTCCAAGTGCTTGACATACCGGCCTTACACAATATTCTATTGGACCGACCATGGATCCATGCTGCTAGGGCCGTGCCTTTCACACTACATCAAGCCGTGAAATTCGAATGGAACCGCCAGGAGATGATCATTAACGGGGACAGAAGTAACCCTATCTACACCAATCAGACCATCCCATCCATTTGACATAAAAGAAGGCTAGAAGGGGAAACGTATCATCTCATTGAACGGGTCAACGACGTTGAGAAGGATAAGTGGTGGAGTAATAAGATAGAAATCATACTAGCATGGTCTGGATATGAACCCGACAAAGGATTAGGAAAGAACCTCCAAGGTATCACCAAGACAATACAACTAAAATATCATGGCACCACTTTTGGGCTCGGATACCAGTACACATGGAAAGAGTACAGGGAGTGGTCGCCTCCATGGCGTGGACCGTATTACCTTCTTAAGCAACCGGTACCACGTTTGGAACAAGCTTTCCATAGGCAGACATAATATGGGGAACTGTAGAAGAAGAAGCACTAGTTGGGCTGGAGGGTCTGTTCTTGGAAGACGAGGACATGGATTGTTGTACCATAATTGAGGAGGAAGAGGAAGAAGGCCTCACCATTCAGATTGTGGTGAAGGGAGATGTTCTCAAAAACTGGACCGCCACACCATCCCGAGCCCGCCGAGTCCCTGGATAGCTTGGCAAAATTTACTTCTATAGCCGTTCTAGGCATTTAGGATTTCTAGTAATTTTGTTTTAAGATTTCCTTGTTTCAAAATAAATGCTCGATTCATCGAACCAAGCTTTCTCTGAATTTTTTTTCTCAGTTTTAATTAAATGCATTTGTCCTTTATCATTATTCATTACTCTTTTTATACTTTTCCCTTCTACAGTGTTATTATTACTTTTCCTAGTGAACCAATGACTGTGACATGTAATGAGGCAACGCAATATGAGAATAGTGACTCAGAGGAAGAAGACAAGATACCCGAGGAAATTATCAAAGAGGTTGAAAATTTTGAGAATAAGAATAAGTCCAACCTGGACGAAACAAAAGTAGTAATTTTGGTAGATGCCGAGACCGTCAAGGAGACTTGCATCAGCATCCACTTGTCACCAACAGATAAGGAAGAGTACATTCGGTTCCTAAAAGAGTATGTGGACATTTTCACATAGTCATATGATGACATGACCAGTTTGAGCACTTCCATAGTGGCTCACAAGTTTCCTACTAATCCCATGTGTCCACCAGTCAAGCAAAAACTCCAAAAGTTCAAACCAGACATGAGCCTGATAATCAAGGAGGAAGTTACCAAGCAGATCAAAGCCAAAGTTCTCAGGGTGGTTGAATATTCAACCTGATTAGCTAACATTGTGCCAGTTCCAAAGAAGGACGTAAAGGTCAATGTATGTGTTGACTATCGGGATCTAAACTGAGAAAGTCCTAAGGACGACTTCCCGGTACTAAATATACATATCTTGATCGATAACTGAGCCAAGCATGAACTCTAATCTTTTGTAAATTTCTTTGTGGGTTATCACTAGATTTGGATGGATGAAGAAGATGTAGAAAAAACAGCTTTCATCACAGCATAGGGTTTGTACTGTTACAAGATGATGCCATTCGATCTGAAGAATGCTGGGGCCACCTACATAAGAGCCATGACAACCATCTTCCATGATATGGTGCACAAAGAAATAGAGGTGTATGTGGACGATGTTATTATCAAATCCAAGAGGGTCGCAGATCACACGGCAGACTTGAGGAAGTTCTTCGACAGGCTAAAGAGGTACAATTTAAAGTTGAACCCCGCAAAGTGCACATTAGGGGTTCCCCCAGGGAAGTTACTGGGTTTCATCATCAATCATCGGGGGATTGAGTTGGATCCGTCTAAAGTCAAGGCTATTCAGGAGTTATCACCACCTACGAGAAAAAAGGATGTGATGAGCTTCCTAGTACGACTCAACTACATCAGTCGATTCATAACAAAGTCCACGGTCATATGTGAAGCCATCTTTAAGATGTTGAGGAAAGATGCTGAAACAAGCTGGACCTAGTATTGTCAGAAGGCTATTGACAAGATCAAGGAGTACCTGTCCACACCACCAGAACCAGGATAACCTTTGCTACTCTATCTGTCTGTACTGGATGGAGCTTTCGGATATGTTCTGGGACAACATGATGAGACAGGAAGAAAGGAGCAAGCCATATATTACCTAAGTAAGAAATTCAAGCCTTATGACGCATGGTATTCTCTGCTTGAACGCACTTGCTGTGCTTTGACCTGGACAACTCAGAAATTGAGGCATTACTTCTATGCATACACCACCTACCTCATATCCAGGATGGATCCTTTGAAGTACATATTTCAGAAACTCATGCCTACTGGGAAGTTGGCTAAATGGTAGATACTATTAAGTGAATTCGATATCGTCTGCATAACTCAAAAGGCAGTTAAGGGACAAGCATTGGCAGATCACTTTGCTGAAAATCTGGTGGGAGGACAGTACGAACCCTTGAAAATGTATTTTTCCGATGAAGAAGTATAATTTGTCGGGGAAGACATTACCGAAGCATATGACAGTTGAAGGATGTGCTTTGACGGAGCCTCAAATTTAAAAGGAGTAGGCATTGGAGCAGTTTTGGTATCAGAAAGGGGTCAACATTATCACGTTTCTGCCAAACTCAGATTTTCTTGCACCAACAACATGGTAGAATACGAAGCCTGCATACTAGGGCTCAACATGGCAGTTGACATGAACATTCAGGAGCTGCTGTTGATTGGCGATTCAGATTTGCTTGTGCACCAGGTACAGGGAGAGAGGGCCACCAAGAATTCCAAGATATTGCCATATTTGCACCACATGCAGGAATTGAGGAAGAGATTTACAAAGATAGAATTCCAACATGTGCCCAGAATTCAGAATGAGTGTTCCCATGCATTATCCACCTTGTTATCCATGAAACAACATCCAGATTAAAACTACATCAATCCCATTCCGGTGAGGATCCATGATCTTCCGGCTTACTGTACTCATGTCGAGGAAGAAGCAGATGGAAATCCTTGGTTCCATGACATTAAAGAATACTTATCAAAAGGAGAATACCTAGAGCATACAAATCACACTCAGAAACGCACGCTCCGAAGATTGTCAATTTCACATTGGAGGGAACTTGTACGGAAGAACTCCTGATTTGTTTTTACTAAGATGTGTTAATGTGAAGGAAGCTTCTAAGCTACTAGAGGATGTGCATGCTGGGACATGTAGTCCGCATATGAATGGTTTCGTCTTGGCTAAGAAGATACTCAAGGTAGGTTACTTTTGGATGACCATGGAGACGGATTGCATTCAGTATGTCTGCAAGTGTTTTTAGTGCCAAATACATGCCAATATGATAAAAGTGCCACAAAATAAGCTCAATGCAACAAGCTCACCTTGGCCATTCGCTTCCTGGGGAATGATTTCATTGGTCCGATCGAGCCTACTACTTCAAACGGACACAGGTTTATTCTGGCAACCATTGATTACTTCACAAAATGGGTAGAAGCTACATCTTACAAAGCGGTAACTATGTAAGTCATCGCAACCCCAAACATATTAGTTTATGGTACTGTGGCTGTCATTCCAGCCGAGGTGGAGATTCTTTTTTTAAGAATTATACAAGAAGCTGAACTTAGTGATGTAGAGTGGATAAGGAACCGCTATGAACAATTGGCCCTTATCGATAGAAAGAGGATGAACGCAGTGTGTCTTGGCCAACTTTATCAGAGTAGAATGTCCAGAGCTTTCAAAAAAAAGAGTAAAACCAAGATAGTTCGCATCAGTGTAGGTGGTATTAAAGAAAATCTTCCCACATCAAGATGAGGCCAAAGGGAAATTGTGACTTCAAACCTCCAAATTGCAATTCTTCCAGGATTTTGACATCCTTTTTTTCCCCCGAACTAGAGTCAACCTCAACCACATCTTCATTTACATCGGTTGACTCTCATTCCATATTTTTCTCGGCATCATTAACACTCACGGAGTCGGTTGGCGGATGTTCAATTTTTGATTCCTCAAAGTAGAGCTCACTTTCTTCCTCGAAATCGGACTCTTCTTGACTTCCTTCCACACTCTCAAGTTGATGGGCATAGTGAGCCTCAACTAATATTTTTATTTGATCTTCCAAAGTGCAGATATGTTTATTATTGTAAGCCAACCCTTATTTCATGTCCTCGAGTGCAAAGTTGTGTTTCTCCTCATTCTCAAGAATGGTCTCCAACATGAGCATCATCTTCTCATTTTGAGCATTTGAAAGTTCTTCTTGGTTTTGATCAAGCGCCAAGGAAGGATTTTCAGCTTCCATATCTAAGATTCATGGCTATCATTAACTTCCGAGGATTTTTGGACATCTAAAGTTTCAAGCATTTCTCCCAATTGTGAGTGCAACCTTTCAAGTGCCAAGTCATTTTGGAGACTATTCTCCAAAAGCTCCTCCAAGGCACTTTGTTCTTTGTTTCCTCCTTCAAGTAGGCATTCTAACATGACCTTGAAATCTCCATTTTGACCATGCTCAACTTCTTCCATTTCCATAGCCCTATCATTTTCATCACAAAAAGTAGAATCATCATAGTGGGGGCTTGGGGAAGGGAAGGACAAATAAGCACAATAATCCCAATGACCATTTTGACAACCACACTTATCACAAATACTCCACTCATTGGTTTGCGATTGTGCGCACAATCCACCCCTGGAAGAACTAAAGCAATTTTGCCACGAGAGTGGTCCTCCACAATAAGGACAAGGGTCATCAAAGTATGAACAACTACCATCCGACAAATTTTCATTATATGATGCTAGTTTTCAAAAAATAAGAAAATAAACAAGAAAAATAGACCAAGGTAAGAAAAATAATTACACAAATATTCACAAGTTTGGACCAAAGCACTTACGCTTATTTCTCAAACAACCTAAATTACGCCAAATTGTTCCCCCGCAACGGCGCCAATTTTGATGACGTCCAAATCCACTACTAAAAAGTAAATGGACATGGTCACATGCAATATATTTTACCCAACTATGAGTCGGAGTCGAATCCCACAGAGAATAATATGTAGGCGATTAGGAATGTAAGAGAATTATCACTTGTTATGCAATGCCAAATACTTAGAATTGATTTGAGAAAATGTTTATACCTAAATGCGAAAATGTAAACTAAACCTAGAAAGCAAGTAAAATGATCAATGGCTACAAGTATGGTTGCATCGGGAATTACACTCAAGTAACGATCCAATGTATTTTACGATTTTATAAATATGAGAGAGTTTATGTTAATTAGCCACGGGTAATAATTCTATATTAGCTTCTTCCAAAGACTAACAAGACTTCCTAATTGAATTATCCCTAAAACAATTAAGAGATTAAGCACACCCGGAATGGCTACAAGTAGTTCAATCCTATCCCTAGGTAGAATCTATAAAATGAGGGTTAACGCCACAAGTTCTTGTTAATTAATTTTTTTCAACCCCAAATTATCTTTTCCAAAATTAATTCAGAGTTAATGGGCGAGTCCTAGGGTTAGCTAATCCCTTTGGAAACATTAAAGAACAAGAATAATTAAAGTAATAACAACTCACATCATAAATAAATGAAAATCATCCAATACATAAGCACAACAAAGTATTTAATCCACACTTTAACTATGAATATTTACATAAACAAGATTCAAGTATTGAAAATAAATACTACGCACTTAAATATTCAATACAAAGCAAGAAAATGAAGAAATAAACATAAATGGGTAAGAAATCCTTAACCAGGAGCTTGAAAACTTCAAAACCCAAGTGTGTGTGCAACCCCTAGCTTCCAAAACTTGTTCTCTCTAGTCTCTTCGAAATGAAAATAAGCCAAAAGATCTTTACAAATGAGTTGGTTTGCGTATTAAATGGTTTGGGGTCAAAATTTTGAATTTCCAGAACTGCCCAGATTTTCCGCCCATTTTCTTCTACGCGTTCACAAGTATACCTTCGCGTTCGTGAAGGTTTGTGTTTCTTGAGATTCGCGTTCGCGTTCACAAAGGTTTGAGTATTGATTCTTCGCGTTCGCGTTTGGTCCTTCGCGTTCGCGAAGGTCTGGCTCCCTGCTTCCTCGCGTTCGCGAAGAGTAAATCACTGGGCAAGTTATTATTGTCCATTTTAGCTCCTTTTTGACTTGTTTTCACTTGGTTTCTTCACCATTACTTCTAAATCACATACAACCTGTAAAAATATAAGTAAATGATAGTAAACACACGAATTGATCACTCAAACATAGCAAATGTATAGGTTTAAAGACAAGATAACTTGGTAAAATATCAACTTATCATGGCTCTAATTAGCAAGTGATTTGTCAGTGTAACCATCAGGTGTGATAAGGGCACAGGATGCCAAGTATTAGGGTTCAGGTATTAAGACCCGTGAGTTGCAATTTCTCCGAGATTTGGTATTTCGTGGAGTTTTTTGCTAAGACCTGATGTGAACATTATTGTAGGTTCTGAGTTATTGCTTACCTTTGTTGTATTGTAATTTAGGATCTGGGTTTCTGTTTTCGCTCGCTCTTCTATGTCAATATTTTGGTATTTCCATTGTTACTTGTTGTTTTCTTCCCTTATTGTGATTATAGTAATGTTAACTGTTTCGTGTAGTCTTTATATATATACATCATGTTCCATAATTCCTATGCTAAAATTTGTACAGTTTATTAGATCGGTAGGTGTCTTGATTGTTCCTCATCACTACTCCACCGAGGTTAGTCTTTATACTTACTGGGCACTTCCATGGTTTGCTCATGCTACTCTTCTGCATATATTTGTTGTGCAGATCCCAGGTATCAATCTTTAGCAGCTGTGTGGATCATTGCTGAGGAGACTCAAGGTAGACCTGTTGCTGCGTTCGCAGGCTTCGAAGTCACCTTCTTAATTGTATTCAACTGTTTTCACTCTTTTCAAACAGTTTATATAGAAGTAGTAGTTAACTCTGTAGAGCTTATGACTTGTACTACTGTGTTTTGGGAATATGTTCAATGTATAAAGGACTCATTCCAGAAGAATTTTAAGATTTTGTTTATTATTGTTGTTCTTCCATAAATGTTAGGCTTACCTAGTCTTAAGACTAGGAGCCGTCACGAAACACAACGGAGGGGAAATTGGGGCATGACAGGTATATTGTGTTATGGTCTTTTTGGACTGTATTATATTGTGTTATTCGCTTCTACATAGTTATGGTCAGCCATTTCGGGTACTTAATGTCGAATTGTGTGTGGTTGTTGATTTTGAGCATTGTGGCTTGAGGTATTTCATATGGACCAGTTTTCGGATTGGGTCATGCATCGCAGTGGCGTTATGCTAGCATATGATTCTTTTTATCTACTCTGTGTGTTATGTTTTCCCTTGTGTGGTGGATTAATAGCATTGCGCTTTATGGTGTTATCTGTTGAGCTGGCAGGATGGTTTCTTCATTTCCATTCTCTTTCTATCATTGGGTATATTTGAGTTATTGTTAGATTACATGGTGTTGGCCCAAGAACAGGTGAAGTTTTGAAGACTGACAAAAGAACTCAGACATGGACCAGGTCCATCTTGTGAAGCACAGTCATGATCAACCCAAACATGTGAGATGCACGTGAAGGAGATAAATCTAACTTATCAAGAAGTAATATCTCCTGATCTGATCGAAAAGGTTGCATATTGGATAAGGAGAAAAAGACTCCTTACATGAAAAGAACACAGTTTAAGAAGAGGATAGTGTTAGAGTATGTGATCAACTTGAACTATTCTACGATAGAAGAGTAGCATCTGTATCCCAGCCAATCTCTAATTACTAACCCATTAAATATCAGTGTTGTTCTCTTTTACAGGTAATGCACATAAGCAGAAGTTAAACGTAAATTGAGAGCAAAAGAGCAAGGCGATTTTGCAAGCAATTTATGTGTGATCCAAGCGTGAAATCCTGAAGCTACTTGAACAAGATAAAAGAACCAGTTCTAAGTGTCTATCTTTTATTCTAGTTCAATTGTAGTAGGTGATTTTACATTGTACATTTAAGCTTTCATAGAAGCAATTGTATTAGGTACCTAGAGTGTTCAAGTTAGAGTTAACTTGAAGTTGTCGCAACAGTTGAGGTTGTCTGCCACAACGGGATTAGAGTTAATCCTTAGGTTTACAAAGAGTTTTGTAATGCTGTTTTGGCTCAGTGATTTTAGTGGAAGTTTGGGAAAATCCTACAGAGTAGTAGGTCGTGGTTTTTTCACCTTTTGAAATAGGTGTTTTCCACATAAAAATCTGTGTGTTCTTTATTTTCTTTACTTCGTATTCCACAAATAGTAGTACTGTGAACACATAGAAGAATCAGGTCCTTCTATAGTTCAGTTAAGCAAAAATTAGGTACCACACATGTCACCCCCCCCCTTGTGGGGTATTGAAGTATAAAACATCAATTGGTATCAGAGCGGGTTATCCTTGAAGAGGTTAACACCATAGGAAAAGATCAAGATGAGAGCACCACCGGGAAACTGGGAAGGGTAATCCACTGCTAGGCCTCCACTCTTTAATGGTCAGTATTATTCTTGGTGGAAGAACAGGATAAGAGATCGCATCATAGGAGAAAACTATGAACTCTGGGACATAGTTATTGATGGTCCCCTGGCTACTACAAAGAAGAATGTTGAAGGAGTGGACGTACCAAAGACAAGAGCTGACTACATTGCTGAAGACTTGAAGAAATGTGAAAAGAATGTCAAGGCCAAGAAATGAGTTGTGTTTGGACTGGGTCCAGACGAGTATAGCAGGATTCAAAGTTGTACCACTGCTAAGGAGATATGGGACACTTTACAAGTGGCTCAAGAAGGAATTCCTCAAGTAAAGAGATCAAGAGGAACATTGCTATATTCTCAATATGAGAATTTCACTATGAAGGAAGGAGAAACTATCTAGGAGATGTACACAAGGTTCACAACACTAACAAATGAACTTAAATCTCTTGGAAGAATTATCCTTGAAGAAGACAAAGTTGAGAAAATCTTGACAAGGGTCTTACGAGTAACTTGGGAAAGCAAAATCACTGCTATTCAGGAATAAAAAAACATTTCTACTCTCAAGTTGGGTGAACTGATTGGAAATCTTACTGCCTATGAACTGAGAAGGCAAACCATGAAAATGGATGCACCCAAGAAGGAAATGAGTATGGCTCTCAGAATAGCTGAAGGTGCAGATCTAGAGGATGATCAAGTGTCCATGATCACAAGGGATTTCAAAAAGTACCTGATGAGAGGAAAGGGTTCTTCAAGATATAAAACCTTCAACAAACCAAGGGCTCCTAAGAAACAGACCAACGAGGGTTGCTACAAATGTGGCAAGACTAATCACATGATCAAGAACTGTCCCCAATGGGAAATTTAATGGAAGAGGGAAAGGGTTGAACGAAGGAACATGAAGAAGGAACAGGTTCAACCCAAAAGGAACAAAATATCAACAAAGGCTATGGTTGCTACTTGGGAAGAGACATCAGAAGAAGATTCAGAAGATGAAGTTGGAGATGAACAAGCAGTTATGGCTTTCGGAGAATCAGATGATGTACAAGAAGTAAGTGTGACTCATCTCAAAGACAAGATTAAATTTCTGTCTAAAGAAAAATTATCTAAACTATTGCTATACTTCATCGATGAGTCTGAGATAATTAACGATGAGAAGGAACAACTGTCTAGGGAGTGTTTGATCTTAAAAGCCAAGTGCAAAAATCTACAATCTAGGGCTAATGAGAGTGACAGTAAAAATGTTGAGTTGAAGAACCAGGTTCTTGAACTCACACTTGTGTCTTAGAACTTAGGTCTGAAAATTTAAAATTGAAATTAGGAACAGGTAAGAAGAAAGTTGATCACACACATATCACCATAAAAGAAAACCTAGGAAAAATAAAGGACGATATGTACAAGAAATATGAGCAGATAAGAGTCTTAAAAGAAGACCTAGGGAAGGTAAAGCATGAACTAGATAGAACTAGCAAATTGAATAAGGCTTCTGATGCACTATCCTGGCTACAAGAACATCACAATAGCAACAAGAGAGGATTTGGATATGGGACCCAAGCACCTAAGTGGGACCCCAAAAGCAAGTACATTACTCTTCCTGAAAACAAAATTCGTGCACACTGTGGCAAGACTGGTCATTACAAAAATGAATGTAATGCAAAAGAAAAGGTCAGTCAAAAGAACAAAACCTTTGTTCAAGAGAAAAATAGGCTGCCTAGGTGGGCCAAAAGAAATTTAATTTATCCCTTTTCCTATAGAAAAGGACCCAAACTAGTTTGAATTCCTAATACTAAACCCTGATTTCTTTTGCCAGGTCCAAGTGAAGGGAAGTAGCCAAATATGGTACATGGATAGTGGCTGCTCAAAAACATATGACTAGAAGCAAGAACCAGTTCCTTTCACTTGAGGACTTAAAAGGAGGTAATGTCTCCTTTGGAGATGGGAAGAAAGGTGAGACTATTGGAGTTGGAAAGGTAGATACGACAGACTCACATTCCATTGAGAATGTCTACTTGATAAATGGCTTGAAATATAGCCTAATCAGTGTGTCACAACTGTGTGGCAGAGGTAACCTTGTAGCATTTACCTCTACCAAATACTTTGTGATTAATCTTACCACTGATAAGATTATTTTGTAGGGAAAAATAGTTAACAATATTTACATTGTAGATTTGTCCAGTCTTTCAAAAAATGAACTCACTTGCCTGAGTGTGTTGGACAATGATCCCCTTATGTGGCACAAAAGAATTGGTCTGCAAGTCTGAATCAACTCAACAAATTTGTCTCCAAGGACCTGCTGATAGGGTTACCTAACATCAAGTTCAAGGAAGACAAAGTTTGTGAGGCATACAAGGGGGAAGCAAGTACGATCATCCTTTAAAAGCAAGAAAATGGTAAGCACAACTAGGGAGATGGAACTGGTTCATATGGACCTCTATGGTCCAATGAGAACTTTGAGCAGAAGTGGTAAGAAATATGTGATGGTGCTTGTTGATGATTATTCTAGATTTACCTGGGTACTATTTTTAACATCTAAGGATGAAGCATTTGACATGTTTACTGCCTTTGTTAGAAAAACTCAGAATTAACTAGGTAATCAACTTGCATCAATCAGGTCTGATCATGGAACTGAATTTGAAAATGCTAACTTTTTTTAATTTTATGATGAGCATGGTATAGATCATAATTTTTCTACCCCTAGGACTCCTCAACAAAATTGAGTAGTTGAAAGAAAGAATAGGACTCTTGAAGATATGGCTAGAACTATGCTTCTTTCTAATAAACTGCCCCATACCTTCTGGGCAGAGGCTGTAAATATTGTATGTTATATCATTAATAGATGCATGACTAGACCTCTTGTAGAGAAGACTCCCTATGAGTTACTTAAAGGGAGAAAATAAAATATATCCCATCTTAGGGTATTTGGATGCAAGTGCTTTATGCACAATAATGGAAAAGACTCCCTAGGTAAGTTTGATCCCAAAAGTGATGAGGGAGTATTCTTGGGATATTGTTCACATACCAAAGCTTATAAAGTGTTCAATAAAAGAAATTTGTGTGTAGAAGAATGTGTATATGTACTTTTTGATGAAACTAACATTCTTTTTGAGAGACAGGAACATAAAGATGAAGCTATTGGGCTGGTAAAGATTTGAGTGAAGTCTCAGCCCAAGCTAAAGTTGCACCAAAAGAAAGAGGAACTAAGCCCAAGCTAAAGCTAAAGTTGCACCAAAAGTCCCAGCCCAAGCTAAAGCTGGTAAAGATGTTCTTCCATCCAGGGCAACCTGACAGGGGGAACTGAACAAAGAGGAACTAAAACCAATCCCCTCAAGGAACCTGTTCATGACCCTCTTCCTCAGCAACAGAACATGGGAGAAACATCAAGCAGAAATCAGTTTGTTGTGAACCTCACAAGTATCAAAGTTATCATCCCATTGAGAGCATAATCACTGATCCAGCCTCTGGAGTTAAAACTAGATAACAATTAATGAATCTTTGTGCCTTTGATGCTTTCCTATCTCTTATTGAACCTAAAAATGTTGTTGAGGCTTTGCAGGATACAGACTGGGTAAATACAATGCAAAATGAACTCAATCAGTTCGAGAGAAGTCAAGTTTGGCATCTAGTTCCAAGACCCATGGACAGATCAGTAATTGGCACTAAATAGGTCTTCAGAAACAAGCTTGATGAAGATGGAACAGTTACAAGAAACAAGGCAAGACTGGTGGTCCAAGGTTATATCCAAGAGGAGGGTATAGATTGTTATGAGACCTTTGCTCCAGGTGCAAGACTGGAGGCAATAAGACTCCTCAGAGCCTTTGCAGCACACATGGAATTCACTCTTCATCAGATGGATGTCAAAAGTGCCTTCCTGAATGGTAACCTAAAATAAAAAGTATTTGTTAAACAACCTCCAGGGTTTGAGAGCAAGGAATGTACAAATTAGACAAGGTTCTTTATGGAATCAAGCAGGCTCCTGAGCATGGTATGAACGATTGTCCAAATTCCTGCTTGAACATAGCTACAAAAGAGGTAAAATTGACAGTACTCTATTCCTGAGGGAAATAGGTAAGGATCTTCTTGTGGTACAAATATATGTTGATGACATAATTTTTGGGGCAACCACTGACAAACTAAGTAAAGACTTTGCCAAATTAATGGGGAGTGAGTTTGAAATGAATATGATGGGTGAGCTTAACTTTTTATTTGGCTTACAGATCAAACAAAACCCAAATGGAACCATGATCCATCAGCAGAAATATCCAAAAGAGTTGATCAAAAAGTTTAAAATGGATTAATCAAAGGAAATAGACACCCCTATTGCAACTACCACTAAATTAGACAAAGATGAACTTGGTTCATCTGTTGATCAGAAGTTGTATAGGGGTATGATTGGTTCACTTTTGTATCTTACTGCCAGCAGACCTGACATAGTTTTCAGTGTAGGGCTTTGTGCTCATTTCCAGGCTAATCCAAATGAATCTCACTTGACTGATATCAAGAGGATACTTAGATATTTTAAAGACACTACTGATCTGTGTCTTTGGTACCCTAAAGGTAGTAATTTCAATCTAGTAGGGTATGCTGATGCTGATTATGCAGGTTTCCTTGTGGATAGGAAGAGCACCTCAGGTGTGGCTCATTTTCTTGGTTCATGTCTTCTATCATGGGTCACTAAAAAGCAAAATTCAGTGGCCTTATCCACTGCTGAGGCTGAATATGTTGTTGCTGCCTCTTATTGTGCTCAATTGCTATGGATCAAACAGCAGCTGATAGATTTTGGTGTTGAAGTAGGTTGCATTCCTATCTTCTGTGATAACACTAGTGCTATAAGTATGACAAAGAACCATGTTTATCATAAGAGGACTAAACTCATAGATGTTAGACACCACTTCTTAAGTGATAACTATGAGAAAGGATTGATTACCATAGAGTTTTGTGCTACTGATAAACAAATTGATAACATCTTTACTAAAGCACTGAGTAGAGAAAACTTTGAAAGGAACAGGTTGGAATTAGGGATGATTAAGATCACCTAATAGGACCAGCTCAAAATAAACAATGAAAAAAATTGGAAAAAAAATGAAAAATGAAAAAAAACAATTGGCTAGGAAATCTAAACTTGTGCAAAATCAAGATTAATTTTTACTCAACTTCATACTGTAATTAGTATACTCCTATGACATGTGTTAATATGACTCACTGATCTCTTACAAAATATTCTCTATTATGGTAAATTGAGGCATGGTCAAGAGAATTCTAACTGAAGAACCTGGTTCATCAGTATTGGTTCATCTGAATGCTAAGGTATGTTTTATATACTTTTCACAATTAGAAATTTAAATATTTAAATCATGAGCAAAAGTCCTACAATTGTTCAACTCCTTAGAAAATTCTATCCATTTGTTTTTGAACCAGTTTCATCCGCATTAGAACTCTAAACCACAAAATTCGCCTAAAATCTATGGAACTGTTCATTCAAACCTGAAATTTCAGGTTGATTAGACCTCTAATTGACCACTTCTAATGTTGTTGTTTATTTCTCTTTAAATACGCATCATTACCTCATGCCATCTTCATAATTCTAAACCGTCAAAAACCCCTTCTTCACTTTCAATTGCTTTCCTCTCCTAAGTTCTAACTCACCAATTCTCTCAAGAAATCAGCGATAATGACAAACCCACAAGACAACCCTAGAACTCCTCCACAGCCCACTCCCTCTGATTCATCTACCCCTCCTCCACCTAGCACAACTCCTAAACCCATGCTGAGAAGGGTAAAAATGTTTGCTCGAAAAATAGTAGCTTATGGGGCTCTTTCAAATAAATTGAATGAGAAATTAAAGTCAAGCCAGGTCCAAGACTCTGAGTCTAGCTCTGATTCAGAGTCGTACAAGTCTGCCAGTGAGGGGGAATGACTTGGGTCTTCTAACTCTGAGAAGGCTCAAGAATCCCATTCTTATGTAAGTTCTTCTTTGACTGAGAATTTAGAGACTAGGTTTGTTCTGGTTAGTCCTATCAGGGATGTAGAATTACCTAAGGTAAGAAGGAGTGGAGGTAAAAAGAAATCTGAAAAAGAAAAAAGAGAGAGGGTGACTTGGTAAAGAGAGGGGGAAAAGGAAAGGAGTGGTTGATCATTCACCCACTGTTGATTTGTCCGTACCTACTATTTGTGGGGTGGTTCAAGAAAATGTTGAAGAGAGTGGCAAGAAGTCAGGGGGAAATGGTTCTGGTAAAGCTGCTGAAGGGTTAGATAATCTAAGTTCACAGGGAGATAAACCTGGTTCATCAGTTGAAGAGACCATAGCAGAGCTTTTGAAAAAGGTAGGTGCCAATTACGATCCAAAGAAAAGGAGAACATCCACACCAAAAGCCCCGAGTGCTCCAAAACCATCAAAGAAAAGAAAGACTTCCTCCCCAACACCTACTAACACTTCCTTGCCAATGTGAAGAGCCACGAAAAGTAGGGTGAAATAGAGTGAGGTTGATATATAAAAGGACTTAGCTGAAAGTAAGAAGAAAAGGATGGATACAGGAAAAGGGAAGGTTGCAGAGTCCTCAGAAGCTATTGAAGTTGAGGAATGGAACAGGTCACTTAAGAAAAAGTTACAATAGTGAAGGTTCAGACCCCCAAGCCCAAAAAGCCCCAGACTTCTTCCAAGAAGTCTTCCTCTATGTCAGAGGCTGCTGAGCCTTCATTAGCCAAGAGGACAAGGTCTGCAGTGAAAAGTAAACAAGTTCAAATTTCTTAAGATGAGGAATGGAGTGGTGTAGAAGAAGAAGATGAGTCTGATGGTGAACGAGACAAGCTTGCCATATTTGGCAAAAGAAAAATTTTGAATGGAAGATTGTTGAAAGGTTTAATAGAACCAAGGATGGTTCATTTGGTTGACAAATTGGCTATTCAGGGCTGGAAGGACATGGTCTTTCAGATGGATGGGAGATTGACCAGAAATGAAATTATTGAATTCATGGCAAATGTTGAAGTCAAAGATGGACAGGTTACAAGCAAAGTCGAAGGAACTCAAATGACCTTTGATGCAGAGAAATTGGGAGAGATACTAGACATCCCTGTTGAGGGATATGGTGATTACACCAGACAGAGATGGCCAAGTCTGGATTCTCTTCCATCTGCCCTTACAATCACTAGGAACTTCTATGATATTGAAGGAGTGAATGAGGCCAAGTTCATGCACAAGAGTGAAATGAAGCCATAGCACATAGTTCTTTAGAGTTTGTCAACAAGTGCCTATTGCCCAGGCAGGAGAGAAGGCATATTGCAAATTATATGTAGTTAGTTCTGATGGAGTGCCTTGAAAGTGGAAGGCAAATCAATTGGCCTGCATTCATCATCAAGCTACTGGACAGGTTCATCAATGGCTCTAAGGCTCATGCTACCCCCTATGGCTTTATTCTGACTACGGTTTTGGATAGGTGCAATGTGCCTCTGAAGAAATGGAAGATGGCCTCAAGCAAGGACTACTTTGGCATTAACACTCTGCTTGTTTATGACTACTTATTCGATGCCATCCCAAATGAACCTGGTTCATCCAAGAAGACTCCTATCAACAGTAAAGTCAGGGCTCTTGTTCAAGAGAGTGAAGCCAAGAATGTTGAGATAGTTAGGCTCAAGGCTCGTGTGGCAGAGGTGGAATCTGAGAGGGATGCTCTCAGATCTGAGCTCACCAAGGAAAGGGAGAAGAATGATGGAATTCTTTACAATATGCTGAATCTTCTCCAAGCCCAAAACCAACCCTCTAGCTCCCCCAAGCCTTAAGAATTCTAGCCTTTATCTCCTGAACTTGTCTAGTACCTTCAGTGACCCGGATTAGGGATTTTTTTCTTTCTTTTTGCTCATGTTTTAAATGTTTTTTGCTTTTTGGTTGTGGATTGTTGTAGCAACATACCTTCTATCAATGATATCTATTGTTTTTGCTCTTGTTCAATGTTAATCTTTCCTTGATAGTTTAAATAAGAATTAAATCTCCAATCAAGTATCAAAGCACCATGTCTGTCAATACCCTAAGGGAATTTACTGCATAGCAGTGGAAAAAAGTCATCTCAGCAAGGTTTAAAAACAAAGAAGACATCAATGATAATGATCCGATACAAACTCCCGTATTGCACCGTTCGTTGGTTGAAATCTTGATAAATTCTTGAGTCTTCTTGCCTTAGTTGCTTCTCAAATCTTTCGTAGGTCAAAAGTCACATCAAAAATATATTTTTGGTGTATTTACACCCTGTAGGAACGGGCCTGGACTCTAGTTCAATTGGAGTAGGTGATTTTACATTATACCTTTCAGCTTTCATAGAAGCAATTATTAGGTACCTAGAGTGTTCAAGTTAAAGTTAACTTGAAGTTGTCGCAACAATTGAGGTTGTGTGCCACAACGGGATTAGATTTAATCCTTAGATTTACAAAAAGTTTTGTAAATGTTGTTTTGGCTCAATGATTTTAGTAGAAGTTTGGGAAAATCCTACTTAGTAGTAGGTCGTGGTTTTTTCACCTTTTGCCAGGTGTTTTCTGCGTAAAATTCTCTGCGTTCTTTATTTTCTTTACTTTGTATTCCGCAAATAGTAGTAGTTGGAACACATAGAAGAAACAGGTCCTTCTATAATTCAGTTAAGCAAAAATTGGGTACCACAAAAATCACCCCCTCTTGTTTGGTATTGATGTGTAAAATATCACATGGTATGTGTCTCTAAGTAGGATTTGTGTGACAGGCATGTAGAGTAGCTTGTAGTGGATAAGGTGAGGTTATTGTGCCTAAAATGAGTGCAATCAGATTTGATTAAGGTATGTTTGCAAGAATTGTGTCACTAGTCAGCTTAGATTTTGGCTATGGTTCTTATCGGGCAAGAGAGCTCCATGACTTGTTAATCTGAAGAGTGGTTATGAGTTTATGTATGTTTCTTTCATCATTGGCAGTGTAAGAAGGTTCAGAACACGATTTTAGTTGATATAAGATTTGTTACTAGTGTCGAGTTAGTAATCGAGAACCTATTGCGGTCGGAAGTAATTGCAATGAGTATTTGAGTTATGTGGTATATCATGTGATTTTTTCTTGAGATATGGTTATGGATTGATACAGTTTGTTCACAGTTATACAGTGCATAGATGCAAGAATCAAGTCATTTAATGAGTTTCTAATGTTGGGGATATGGGTTTTAAGGTGGTGTTGTCGTGCTTATATGGATTGGGGCAATGTGATATCACCATTGTTTTTGTGTATTGTAAGGGTATATGGTGATTTGATGTCTTTGGAACGACTCTTGGCCTGTTCGAGGATGAGCGTATGTTTAACTAGGGGAGAACGTAACGACCCGACCAGTCGTTTTAAGCTTTAGCGTTCCATTCGGTAGTTTGAGACTTTGAGTAGATTCATATAATGTATTATGACTTGCATGTATGGTTGGTTTCGGTTTTAGAGCTGTTCGGGGTTGATTTGGAAGAATAATTCTCGTTTAAGAAGCTTTAAGTTGGAAGAGTTGACCAAGGTTTGACTTTTGGATAAACGGACTCGAAATCAGGTTTTAATTATTCTGATATGTTTGAATGCTGATTTTGGACATTTCTACAAAGTTTGGTTAAATTCCGATGAGTTTTTGATAAGTTTGGGTTGTATGGTGATTGTTTTCGATTTCGACGTTGATTTGAGCATAAAGGTTACCATATTGAGCAAACGGCCTTTGATTTGTGTTTCCACTAACCATTATATCCGTATCATAATTTTGGAATCATAGCAACTGGAATCATCAAGTTTCGACATCGTATGAAATAATTATGGTCAATTTACTAAGAATTGGGTTGTCAGATTTTTGGATGAATTACGAAATTGCCACTGAATTCGTTTTTAATAATCTGTACTATTTTCAACTATTAAAACCAACATATATCCTTCATTAAAAGGTCAAATGGAGTGATTAAAAGCGTAACTTGACTGAAATTTCACGAGGAATTCGTTAGAGGCATCGAAAGTGAGTTTCGGTCTCGTTTCTTGGTTATAATATGACCAAAAATTGAGGGTTTGTTCATTTGGTCATATTTTGAGTTGAGGATCCCGAATTTGGGCAATTTTGCAGGTTGTCATGGATTGGGGTAAGTGTCCTATACTCGATTTTTGTTATATTTCATGAATCCATCTTCTTTTTTGGCATTTGATTGATGATTTCGATGTGAAATTTGGGGGTTCTATCTAAAATTTCATAAAGTAAAGTTTTGAGTTTTGAACATCGGTTTGGAATCGAATATGAGTGAAACTAGTATGGTTGAACTCGTAATTGAATGTGTTGTTGGATTTTATGAGTTTCGCCAGATTCCGAGGTGCAGACCCAGATTTGACCTTTTGGTTGACTTTGGGATTTTGATTAAAGATTCCACATTTATTGATTGGGTTTGTTTTCTTTGGCAATAGTTGATGTTACTAAGTTACTTTTAGCTAGTTTCGAGTCGTTCAGAGGTCGGTATGCATGGGATGGCATTTATAGAGTATTGTTTGGCTTGCTCGATATTGGATTCGACTTGTTCGAGGTATGTAACACTTCTAAACTTGGTGTTGAGGGTACGAATCCCTCAACATACGTGTTATGATTTTGTGTTGAGGTGACGCACATGCTAGGTGATGGGCGTGTGGCCGTGCACCATGTGAATTAGGACTCGGTTGATTATGTGATACTGTATAGTTACCTAATCTTGTTTCTATCCATGAAATTTCTACGTGTTAAAGAAATTAAGTTGTGAATCATGTTAGAGATCATGTTTATGCTATGTGCTTATTCTTTTGGGACCCACTAAGCCCATTTCTGCTATTGAGTTATTTGCTTAAATTGTAGTTATGCACTCAGTTATATTCATTTATTCGTACATCATATCTCTGTCTCTATTATGCTTTGTTGTCACATCATGTTATCATTATTTCGGCTCATTGGCATGTGATTTATGAGCCTGAGAGACTGGAGAGATTGATGACTGAGTTAGGGCCCCTGGATCGGGATGTACACCGCAGCAGGCCATATCGGCTTTATATATTATTATTGTTATTATATGGATCAAATTGCACGTCGCAACAGGCCTTATAAGCTTTATTATTATTGATGAGATCGAATTGCACACTGCAAAAGGTTTTATTGATTCATGATGGGATCGGACTGCGCGTTGCAGCAGGCCATGTTGGCTTATATTAGCGGGGCAGGATCTGTCCCTCCGGAGTCTGACATACCAGCAATGAGCGCAGGTACTGTATACTGTTGAGTAACTGAGTGTGCTGAGTGATTGAGTGTGATCAGTGAGAGTGCGAGATAGTGAGATTGAGTACTCTTAGAGAGTGAGTACATGAGTTCATCACTGTGATATATTGTATTTGACATGCATACTTGACATACAGGCATAGAGATGTGTTTCCCCATGCTACACGATTTTTTGACATTCATGAAATCACATGCACATTGACATGTAGGCATAGGGATGTGCTTTCCTTGTGCTATTTGAGAATGAAATATCTTATCTGTTATTGGAAGTTTTTGGGAAAAATCACTATTTTCTGATTTACTCATATTTTGGTGATTTAGGTGAAAGATTTGGGTTTTACTGTAATACCTGAAAAGCATGCCTATTTTTCTGTAACTGTGAACGAGCTAAGCGTCATACCTTTAAGTTATTACTTGTGCTGCTTTTTATGTTGTTACGAGTTGTTCTTGGCTATTGATGTTGGACTATGACCATTGTCCAAGCTCGTCACTTATTTTAACCTAAGGTTAGGTTTGTTATTTATTGAGTACATGGGATCGATTGTACCTATACTTCACTTCTGCACCTTGCGTGTAGATTTTGGAGCTGATGTTGCTGCGAGTGGCGGGAGCTGGCATTGAAGATGTACCTGTGTTCCGGTTATAACTACCTCTTGTTCTTGGCAGCTTTAGATTTATAAATCTATTCATGTACGTTTCAAACAGATGATGTATTTATTTTACACCAGCTTTGTAAACTATAAATCTTAGAAGCTCATGATTTGTACTACCAGTCCTTGAGGAATTATATAAAATTCAGTTCTTTCAATTTTGACTCTTATCATTATTATTATATTGTGGTTTATTGTTAATTGGCTTACCTAGCTGGTTGGGTTAGCTGTCATGACGACTAGTTTAATTTTGGGTCGTGACATAAACTGTTTAGTCTCATGAACATCATATTACGATTCGTTACGTGTTAAAAATTTGGTCGAATAGACTAATCTTTTATCTCGGTTTTCTTTTCCCTTATCTTTTACTCTCTTTGCGCGTTTTGTTTGCACTTGGCTATGCTGAATGTCATGTGGCATTCTATTCAAAGCATGCCAAGTATAAAATCCAGGTACATCTCTTGAACCTCAGTATGTGCTTAACTCTATCTGTGGATTGCGATTTTTGTGTGCTAGAGAACCTAACTATAGGATTATCATCTATCTGATTCGTGCGAGTTTGTTTAAATATTTTTGTTCACTAGAATCTATGACTTAAGAGTAGCCAAATAAGTAATCACTATGTATACATTTTTAGCCTACATTTGAATTTGTGTCTCTCACTTAGACACTATGCCTTCAGGACCAAAAAATAATAATTTGATACTTCTTAATTGAAAAGGATATGCCTAAAGGTTATGTGCTTGATCTCCGTGATTTGATATTGTTACAAGAATACATTTTCTAGGTTTAGGTTTGAACAAATGAATTTGAAATGGGGAATTATAGGTGTAATAAGATAACTCACGAGTTCTGCCAAAATTTTGCTTAGAATCCTTCTGCTACTTTAAAATCTCTACTACCTGAACATGTCTCAGTTTATAACTGATGGTAGGCTATAATCTCGTATTTTAGTCACTTATTGCACTCTAATTTACTGTACTGTAATTGAGTTTGAGCTTTAATCACAAGTGTTTTGCACTTATTTCGTATTTTATGCCTTGTAGGACTGATTCTGAGTGGTGTAGATGTTATGTAGCTAATTCGAGTGATTTGGAGCTTTGAAGTCTGAGTAAAATCCCAAAGGATTAAGTCAAGATTGCGTTCAGGGGTCGAGGACCAAGCATGGACATCAAAAAATTGAGATTTGAAAGTGACTATAAGAGAAGTCCATAGCAGCGGCGCATACTGAAAAGGGGCAACTCCAACAAACCAAAGTACTATGATCTCTGCCACAAGTGTGTAAAGCCAAGGCACTTAATCAAATATTGTCCTCTCTTAAAGCAAGAACACTCCAAATACAACCCTGAGAAAGCAGCAAAGAGGAACTTTGTTCCTGACAAGCACTTCAAAAGGAAGAGATTTGCTGATAATGTGGTGAATAGGCTCTCGCAACATGGGGAGACTCCTATAGTGAGTCTGAAGATGAAACTTATGCAGGTGACAGCTCCATGATGGCAATTGAAAGTGAGGAAAATGAATATGATTAAATATTTGCTTTGATGGCCCAATCAGATGATGATGAAGACAATGACAACAGTGAGGTAAATTTCAAGGATGTTCAGAGAAATTTGAAATCCTACTCTCCTAAGAAACTCATGTCTTTAGCTAGTGTATTGATTGATGCATATCATAGTCTTGTGGAGGATAAATATGAATCGACCTTAGAGCTAGGAGAATCTGAACAAACTAGAGATGATCTGGTAGTGTGTGTACTTGATCTGAAGGAAACCATATGTGATTTAGAGAAAGAAAAAATTGTTTTAACTAAAAAAACTGCTAACATAGAACAAGAAAGAGATGACTTAGTGGTTGTAGATGTTGACTATAAGGAAACCATTAAGAGCTTCAGTAAAGAAAAAGAGGCCTTACTGAAGAGAGTGTCTGAGATTGAGGAAGAGAGAGATGATATCTTGATAGTGATTGCAGACTTGCGGGAAACAATAGAGGGACTAGAAACTGAATCTAGACTTGGAAATTCTGGAAAGGAAAAGAGGTAGCCAGTGAAGCACACAATAGGCTTGAAAATGAGGTGAAGGATGTGAAAACTAGCCTGTGTGTCGAAACTGAGAATAACAAGCATCTCCAAACTAAACTGGAAAGAGTAAAAATTATATTGAAAAGTCTCTCAAGTGGACCTGGACCTCGGAAGCTATCACTTCTATGTATGTCAATAATGATGGAAACAGGCAGGGAATAGGGTTTCAAAGGCAGCAAACCCCTTACAACCCCCATAACGAGTATGTTACTGTACCGGATAACTGGCTGTGTACCCACTATGGGAACAATGGGCATTTCAAGTAAAATTACCAAGTCGGGGTCCAGTCCGTTCAGAAAAACAAAGTGTTTGCTAAAAATGTAACTACTAAAAGGAGACCAGGTGCCACCCATAAAAACGCATGTTACCTGCATGGACTAAGAGAACTCTTATTCATCCTCTTGCCTACTACAAGGGACCCAAACTTGTTTGGGTTCCTAAAACTAACTCTTGTTTTTCTTGTGTAGGGAACAGTGAAAGGAAGCAGTCAACAATGGTTCATAGATAGTGGATGTTCAAAGCACATGACTAGAAAAACCATGGACATTCGTTCACTAAAAGCCCTGCAAAGAGGGAGTGTATCCTTTGGCAATGGGAAAAAGGGGTACATTTTCGGAGTTGGAAAAGTCGGGAAATCGCTCACTCACTCTATTGAGAATCTGTACTATGTCAATGGTCTTAAGTACAGTCTCTTGAGTGTTTCTCAGATCTGTGATAAACGAAACAAGGTGGAGTTATTGTCCAAGATATGTACAGTTACTAATCTGGTAACTGGTGAAGTGGTACTTGTGGCCAAGAGATATAAGAACATCTATGTTGCTGACTTCGATTCTATACAAAGTGGTGATATGAGTTGTCTGAAAGTTGTTGATGATGATGCTGAACTCTGGTACAGAAGACTGGGGCACACAAGCTTCTCTCATCTGAATAAACTAATTCATAATGACTTGGTCCGTGGTCTGCCCATGTCAAAGTTCAAACTAAAGAAAGTATGTGATGCATGTGCCAGAAGGAAGCATGTGAAGTCCTCATTTAAGTCTAAAAAGGATTTCAGCACCTCAAGCCATTCTATCTTCTTCATATGGATTTGTGTGGCCCTATGAGAGTGCAAAGTAGGGGAGGAAAAAGATACATCTTTGTGATAGTGGATGACTACTCCATATTTACATGGATTCTATTTCTTAGAACAAAAGATGAATCATTTGAGGTATTTGTGGCCTTTATAAAGAAAATCCAGGTGAAGATAGAGTCTAGAGTTGCATGTATTAGATCAGATCATGGAACAAAATTTAACAATGCCAAATTTGATAAGTTATGTAATGAGAACGGCATTACCCACAACCTTTCAGCCCCAAGAACTCCCCATCAAAATGGAGTTGTGTAAAGGAAGAATAGAACTCTTGAAGAAATAGCAAGAACAATGTTGATCGATAGTGGTATTCCAAAAAACTTCTGGGCTGAAGCTATCAACACTGCCTGTTACTTGGTGAACAGGTGCATGATCAGATCTTTCCTGAACAAAACCCCCTATGAGTTGCTGAACGGAAGGAAACCCAAGCTGATTCACCTAAGAACATTTGGGTGCAAATGCTATGTTCTCAACAATGGAAAGGATCAGCTTGGTAAATTTGATTCCAAGAGTGATAAAGGAATCTTTTTGGGGTATTCTTCTCAAAGCAAAGCTTACAAGATATATAACAAGCGGACTCAATATGTTGAGGAAAGTGTTCATGTAATCTTTAACGAGTCCTATCCCTCCTATGAAAAAAAAACAAGGATGATCAAGATGGGGAGCCCTTACTGGTTCTAGGTGAATTCATAGACATGACAAATGGAAAGGTATACATGATGAGCCAAGTGAAGGAGGCAAGTGGATACAATGCTGCCTCTTCCTCAAGGGAACCAAGTACCTCAATTACAATCACTAAAGCTTAAGAAAGAGTGGTTGATGGAGTGTAGGGTACTCCATAAGTACCTGAGAGAAGAACACAAGGGAACCAGTTAAATATACCTATCTCCTCCAAAAATAAGCCTTTTATACCCAACTAGAAACACAAAAGCTATCATCCTCTTGAAAATAATTACCCATCTAGATTCTGGAGTGCAAACCAGATCAAAAGCCAGAAATTCACTTGCCTTCTTAGCCTTTCATTCCCAAATAGAACCCAAAAACATCAAGGAAGGCTTGAAGGATGCATACTGGATTGCAGCCATGCAAGATAAGTTGCATCAGTTCGAAAGGAATAATGTATGGCACCTGGTACCTCGACCCTCAGATCGAACCATTATAGGAACCATGTGGGTATTTATGAATAAGCTTTATGAACATGGAAACACTACAAGGAACAAGGATAAGCTAGTTGTTCAAGGTTACAATCAGGAGGAAGTAACTGATTATGATGAGACGTTTGCTCTGGTTGCTCGCATGGAAGCTATTAGAATCCTAATCATTTTTGCATATCATATGGAATTCATTATGTTCCAAATAGATGTCAAAAGTGCATTTCTGAATGGACTTCTTAAGGAAAAAGTCTATGTAAAGCAACCTCCAGGGTTTGAATATCATGAACATCCTGAATATATGTTTAAACTGGACAAAGCATTGTATAGGTTGAAGCAGGATCCTCGAGCTTGGTATGAATGGCTGTCAAAGTTCCTCTTAGAAAATTGTTTTCAAGAGGGAAAATTGACAACACCTTATTCCTAAAGAAATGGGGAAAGAACCTGCTCATTGTTTAGGTATATGTTGATGATATCATTTTTGGGGCAACAGCTGATTCACTGTGTGAAGAATTTGCAAAACTCATAGGAAGTGAGTTTGAAATAAGCATGATGGGGGAGCTGAATTTCTTCTTGGGTCTTCAGGTGAAGCAGTCCACAAAGGGTACGTTCATTTATCAGCATAAATACATCAAGGATCTCTTGAAGAAATTTGATATTGAAGTATCAAAAATGATTGACACTCCCATTGAAATGGCTCACTTTCTAGGATTATGTCTCATCTCTTGGGGAACAAGAAAGCAAAATTCAGTGGCTCTTTCAACAGCTGAAGCAGAATATGTAGTTGCAGCCTCCTGTTGTGCTCATCTCCTATAGATTAAACAACAATTGGAGGATTTTGGGGTATTTACTGATTGTGTGCCTCTTCTATGTGATAACACCAGTGCACTCAACATGGCTAAGAATCCAGTTCAACACAAAAGAACCAAGTACATTGATGTGAGACATCATTTTCTGAGGGACAATGTGGAGAAAGGGCTTATCTGTATGAAGTTCTGCAGTACAGAAGACCAAAATGCAGATATCTACACCAAAGCATTGAGTTGGGAGCATTTTGACAAAAAGTGAAGCTGGGGCTTTTGAAGCCTACTTGAGAACCTAATTCCCATCAGTTGGCTATGAAAATCACCTTCAGGTAAAATTAGGTAAAGTGTTTTCTAGCCAAGTCTAACTCACTTCAATACCGTTGCAAGTAAACACATATGATGATTATAGAAGCTGTAGATGCATTGCATAAGTGGTGAAGAGGATTGAAAAGTTTAAAGACAGGTCAAGAACCTGGTTCTTGTACCAAAAGGTTAGTAGTCATGTGCATTCTTTAAATACACATCTTGAAAAGGTACAAATATCAACTGCCATGTCATCCACCTTTTCAAACTCTACTGTCATATCTTTTCATTTCGAATTGTTTCCATCTCCCTCTGAAACTTTGCAACACTCCAAGCACAACTGTCATCAAAACCGGTTCCTATCTCTCTCTTCATAATTATCCTCTCTCATTAAAACCCTCTCTTCTCTTCGCAGACCATAGTCCCTCATTAGGACTTCTCCAAAGAGTTTTTTACTCTATCTCTTCAATATCTGACAAAATCTCCGAAATCCCTGCCTTAGTCGTCACTAACCCAGAAAAAACCCTTGAGTCCTCCGTCCCCGATGAATCCTCTGTCACCATCCCTGTCCTAACCACTGAAATCGCCTCTAACCTAGATTTCTCTTCACCTTCCAATTCTAAGGCAACTATCTCAGAAACCCCAAAAGTCATTGATCGTTCTTCTCTATCTTATGAGATTCTCATTGATCAAGGGAAAAGTGGAAAAGAGGGTAAAAGTCCTAAGGTTGTAGAGGTTTCAGCTATTGTTGCTTCAGATTCTGTGGTGGCCATTGATCCTATCGAGGATGAAATTATTGTGACCATCTTTGTTGTATCTGCAGATGGAGTATTGCATGAGGTAATTTCTGGTGTACCCAAGTCGCAGAGGAATGACACAGGGACTGGTGGGAGAAGGAGCCATGGTGCTTGTTGAAGGTTCTGCACCAACAGAAACTACTGGGCCCTCTTGTGAGGGACCTGACCCCTCTCCGGAGGAAATAGGTCAAGGTTCTCACTCCCATGCCAGTTTTGCTCCTACACCTTCTCCTCCCTTTGTTGTTGAGCCCTTGGACATTCTAGTCCTTGAGATGAGGTCTAGCGATGAGGAAGATCAAGACAACATTGCTCTTGATTCATTCATAGTCAAGCGAAGGGCAGTAATCACCCCTGAGTCTTCTACTAAGCAACCTACTACTAGGTTGCAAGCAAAGGTAGCTTATGACTTTGCCCTTCAAAAAAGCAAAAAGAGCAGTAAGAACAAAAGGAAAAGATTGGTGAAAAATAATAAAGTAGTGTGTGATAAGGATGTCCCTGTGGTGGAAGTTGAGGAGGAAACAACAGAGGAACCTAGTTCCTTGATGAGAAGGTCCCAGAAGAAGAAGGAATTTGTATCAGTGAAGAATGTTATGACCACCAATTCAAAATTAAAAGATGTTGTGAGTGAACCCTCAGTTTCTAATGAGAATGTGTTTGTCAAGTCTAAAGAAAAAACAAAATCAAGTGGTGTGAAGTCTAGCAAGAGAAAGTTGGAACCTGTTATGGAACCTGTTTCTACGAAAAAGGTGAGAAGTGGAACTAGTTCTACTTCAAAAAGATTAAGGAACCAAAAGTTCCTGTTGGGTCACACTTTTAACCCAGCAATTTTTTTATATGGATGCTATGAGACAAGTCATTTCAATGGTTGAGTTTCAATGGTGGGGGCATCTATTCCAAATGGATGCACCTAAGGTGTATGAGGAAGAAATTCAAAGCTTTTATGCTGACCTTTTTCTGGTTGATACTGACCACATTTGTGCCTTGGTTAATGGGGTGGATATCATATTTGATGTGAGTTTGTTTGGGGATATTCTTAAAGTCCCTACGGTTGGTGTGTCTACTGTGAAAGATGTGTGTGGGTCAAACTTCTGAAATGCTATGGTGAAGGATAATGTGAACTAGAAGGGGGACTAGGTTCACAAGAAGGCACTACTCCCTGTTTATCAGTTGCTTTTCGAGTTGGTGAACAAAGTTTTGTTACCCCACACTGAGAGGAGGTCCATGACTTCCAGGTTTGACTTGTATCTAATGGAGCAACTGGATGGATTTACACCTATGAACTTGCATGCCATCATGATCGAACATATGCAGAAGGTAGCAACTTTCAATGATGGCAATCATGGTCTTCCATATGGGTTTCTACTTGTGCAAGTGTTTAAGTTTTTCAAGATGCCACTGGGACAAGGCAAAGTAGGAACCAAGAAGCAGACCTTCTCTCAAACAACTTTGGAAAAATGTGAGTGCATCGAGAAGAATGGAAGGTTGAAGGCAAGGAACGTTATTCTGGAAGGTCAGCAGGCCCAAGGGGACCAGAGTCAAATGATGAGGTAGTTTGTTTGACAAAAGAAAATGTTGATCTTAGGGCACAAGTGGAGAACCTGAAAGCAAAACTGCTCAATGAGCAAAAGTCTGCAAATGCCCGAATAGACCTAGTTCTCCAAACTCTTGCTGCAACTTCCAAGCCCTCTACTCCTAGTGCCCCCTAAGCAACCCTTTCACCGACCAGTTCTGGATTGTCTATTTTTGTTTAATGACTTAGCATATGTTTTTGTTTCTTTTGTTTTGATGTGGATGGAATGTATCAGTATTGCTCTCGATTTCAATAGTCCAATCTTTGCTTTTGCCTTATAAGCAAAGGCATGTGTTTTATATATAAAAACTATCCTCTTTTTCTATCTAAATGCTTGTGTTCTCTGTTTCTCTCTTCTATAATGTTGTGTGCACATATGTGGCATGAGTTAGCTTAGCTAGACTTCTTTATGTTGTTTGCCTTCTTGTGTATTTTTAATGATGCCAAAAAGGGGAAAGAATAATTGAAATAGAGATCTGATTAAGGGGGAAGCATAAGGTCAGGGGGAACTTGTGAAGTTTCTATTGCTTCATCTGGTTATTTTTGCTCTAAAAATATGTCATCAATGTCTAGGTTTGTCATCATCAAAAAGGGGAAAATTGATGGGTTTTCAATGTCTTTGCCTTACGTTTTGATAATCTAACAAACTTAGTGTCAAGAACCAGATAGGGAACCTAACACACTTGGTACGCATTGCTAATCAACAGATTCCAGCCAGGACTCCAGCTAATGTGAACTGTTGCAAGTGTAGAAAATGGAGAAACAATACAAAGACCCGATCCCTTGTGTGTCCCTGACAACAGTATGAAACTCAACTGTTCACAACTCGAAAGTGACTGCCACAGAAATAGTGCACATAGTGCAGCAGTTTTGCAGTCATTTGTCCTTCGACCAACCAAGTGATTACATCATTCAAGTGATGTTATCAAAGGTGTAATAATAAGAGTATTACAATAAAACATCACTTGAACAATTGAGAATTTACTTCAAGCATTCAAGACTTCTAAGACAGCGATTTTTAATTTTCAAGAGCCTCAAGAACAAAGTTTAACGATACTACGGACCAGTTCCTAAATCTAGTATTTTGTTGTCCTTAGTTGAATTGTAATTTTGTAATTGTTCTTCATTGTAATTCCTAAATTGCTTAGCTAGAAGCGTCGCTTAGGAACTCCTTTGTAAAACTATAAACCCTTTATGTTTGTGTCGTGACTAGAGTCAGTCATGAGTTGATGTCTTTGTAATATGTGTATTGCAAAGTGACTTGTAATTGGTGTATTACGAGTTAGTGAGGGATTAAGAGTTTAATTCCTAAATTGCATAGGTTTTAATCTAAAAGTTTCTCATAGTAAAGTTGAAATACTACCAGTGTAGGTCGTGGTTTTTTATCACCTTGAGCAGGGATTTATCCACGTAAAACTCCATGTCTTATTTACTTACTGAACTCTGCAGGGATTGCCCCTCGGGCACAATGTCAACTATACCATCCCCTCGGGCTATATCTCACATCACAATGGGTACCCGCACTCACTGGGGGTGTGCAGACTCCTGGAGGAGCCCCTTACGGCCCAAGCGCAATATCAAGCCATTTCGTGGCATCCTCACTAGGCTCTCGGCTTCATGGCATACATATCTCAAGCCCTCGGCCTCATAACCATAACAAAATGCTTCCTCACAACATAGGCCATCGGCCTTACTCAGTCAAAATCCTTACAAGCTACTCGGGCAATAGTAAAACAAGATTTTCAGCTCAATATCATTTAAAAGATCATTTAAGTGTTGAAAATAGTGTAAACATGGCTGAGTATGAAAGCCGTGGAATATAACATGACTGAGTTCAAGTATAAAGTCAAAACAGTGAGGAGATATCAATAAAAATCCCCGAAGGGTTCAAATAGTTGGCACAAGGCCAAAATATGGCATTCAACCCAAATCATGATAATAGCAAATAGATTTCAGTCAAATACGCGGTATAATAGTCGTGACGGACTAAGTCACAATCCCCAATAGTGCACGACCCCACACTCGTCATCAAGCGTGTGTGTCACCTCAATATAGAACAACGATGTGCAATTCGGGGTTTCATACCCTTAGAACATCATTTACAATAATTACTCACCTTAATCCGGTCAAATCTCTAGCCCGCGATGCCTTTTCCCCTTGAATCGGCCTCCACTCGCGTCGAATCTATCCAAAATAAGAATCATGGTGTCAAAATATGCAAAGGGAACGAAGCCCAAACGAAAATATTGAATTTACAACATCAATCCCGAAATTACCAAAACCCGACCCCCAGGCCGACTTCTCAGAATTCGATAATTTTTACATCAATAGATTCATTATCTCCCCACGAGTTCATACATATCAAATGTTCTAAAATCTGACCTCATATGGTCCTTCAAATCCTCAATCAAAGGTCTAAGTTTCCAAGCCCTAGTTTCCCCAAACTTTGATCCTTAAATTCCATTAATTACAAGCCTAATCCATGAAATAATACCATAGAAACGAGTTTTTGTTCCAAAATCCTTACCTCAATGAAGTTCCCTTGCAATCCTTCTTCAAAATCGCCCAAAACTCCAGAAATTCGCTTTTAAAATGATGAAACCCTCTGAAAATCGCGAAAGAAGAAATATATACATTCTGGCTCAAGCATTTTTGCATCTGTGGCCAATTTCCCACTTCTGCGGTTCCGCTTCTGCGGTCAAGACCATCTTATCTACGGTCCTCACTTAAGTTCCCATTTTCCGCACCTGCGATACAATATCCGCACCTGGGCCATCGTAGGTGCGGTCCTCCTAACCGCTTATGCGGTTTCTGCTTCCCTAGCTTCTTTCCGCTTCTGCGGCTCCCTTCCTCGCACCTACGGTCTCCAATCCGCAGGTGTAGAAAAACCAGAAGCAGCAAAAATCTGCAGCTCACCAAAATTCCAAACTTCTCCGTCAACCATCCGAAATCACCCCGAGGACCCCGGGACCTCAACCAAAAGCACCAAGATATTCCAAAACCTTATTCAAACTTGTACCACTCTTCAAAACACCTCAAACAACATCGATTCAACCAAAACACATCGGATTCAAGCCTAAGTTTCCAAAATCTTCCGATTTACGCTTGTGATAAAAAAACCAACCAAACCACGTCCGAATGACCTGAACTTTTGCACACACATCCGAAATGACACCACAGAACTATTTCAACTCTCGGAATTCCATTCCAACCCCTATATCAAAATCTCACCTACCAACCGGAAATCGCCAAAATATCAACTTTGCCAATTCAAGGCTATATCTACTTCGAACCTCCAAAACTCATTCCGATCACGCTCTTAAGTCCTAAATCACCTTCCTTCTCGCCAACCATGTAGAACACATCTTGAATCTTCCTGTCAGCATAACCCTTTTGTCTAGATTGCACTGTACGAAGCCTCTCCTGAATTACCCTCACCTTTTCTAAAGCATCCTGTACCAAGTCTGTCCCTAATGGCCTAGCCTCACCCGGCTCGAACTAACGAGTTGGAGATCTATACTGCCTCCCATACAAAGCCTCATATGGAGCCATCTGAATACCCGACTGGTAGCTATTTTTATAAGCAAACTCTACAAGCGATAGAAACTGATCCCATGACCCTCTGAAGTCAATGACACAAGCGCGCAACATGTCCTCCAATATCTGAATAGTGCGCTCGAACTGCCCGTCAGTCTTAGGGTGAAAGGTTATGCTCAACTCAACATGATTACCCAATTCTCGCTGCACTGACCTCAAAAACTACAAAGTAAACTAAGTTCCCCTATCTGAAATGATGGAAACTGGGACTCCATGCAAACGAACAATCTCCCGGATATAGATCTCTACCAGCCTCTCTAAAGAATAAGTAGTACACAAAGGAATGAAGTGCGCGGACTTGGTCAGCCGATTCACAATCACCCAAATAGCATCGAACTTTTTCAAATTGCAAGGAAGTCCAACTACAAATTCCATAGTGATCTGCTCCCACTTCCACTCTGGAATATCCATCTGCTGAAGCAAGTCACCCGGTCTTTGATGCTCATATTTCACCTGCTGAAATTGAGACACCAAGCTACAAATCCCACAATGTCTTTCTTTATTCTCCTTCACCAATAATGCTGCCTCAAATCCTGATACATCTTCGCGGCACTTTGGTGAATGGAATATCGCGAGCTATAGGCCTCCTCTAGAATCAACTCCCGAAGCCCATCCACATTGGGCACACATATTTGGCCCTACATCCTCAACACCCCATCATCACCTATGGTCATATCTTTGGCAGCATCATGCTGAACTCTATCCTTAAGGACAAGCAAATGCAGATCATCATACTAGCTCTCTCTAATGTGATCATATAAGGAAGACCGAGAAACCACACAAGCCAATACCCGACTAGGCTCCAAAATATCTAACCTTACAAACCGATTGGCCAAGGCCTGAATATCAACTGCAAGAGGTCTCTCCCCAACTGGAACATATGCCAAATTCCCCATACTCACTGCCTTTTGGCTCAAAGCATCGGTCACCATATTGGCCTTCCCCAGATGATACAATATAGTGATATCATAATCCTTTAGCAACTCCAACCATCTCCACTACCTCAAATTGAGATCCTTCTGCTTGAACAAGTGTTGGAGGCTACGATGATCAGTAAACAGCTCACAAGACACACTATACAAGTAATGCCTCCAAATCTTCAACGCGTGAACTATGGCAGCTAACTCCAAATCATGAACGGGGTAGTTCTTCTCAAGGGGCTTTAAATGACGAGAAGCATAAGCAATAACCCTACCCTTCTGCATCAACACACAACCAATACCAACTCTAAAAGTATCACAATACACGGTATATGAACATGAAGCTAATGGCAAAACCAGCACTGGAGATGTGGTCAAGGTTGTCTTGAGCTTCAGAAAGCTCTCCTCATACTCGTCCGACCATAGAAATGAAGCACCCTTCTGAGTCAACTTGGTCAAGGGAGATGTGATAGATGAGAATCCTTGAACAAACCGGCGATAATAACCCACCAAACCAAGAAAGTTGCGAATCTCTGTGGCTGAGGACGGTCTAGGCAACTCTGAACCGCCTCTATCTTCTTTGGATCAACCTGAATACCCTCACTGGACACCACGTGCCCCAAAAAAGCCACTGAACTAAGCCAAAACTCACAGTTGGAGAATTTTGCATAAAGCTCCTCCTCCCCCAATCTCTGCAACACAACTCTCAAATGCTCTGCATGCTCCTCCTGACTACGCGAATACACTAGAATATCATCAATGAAGACTATGACAAACGAGTCGAGATAAGGCCAGAACACGCTGTTCATCAAATGTATGAACGCTGCTGAGGCATTGGTCAACCCAAAAGACATTACCAAGAACTCATAATGACCATATCAGGTCCTAAAAGTTGTCTTAAGAATATCTGAATCCCTGATCTTCAACTGGTAATAACCTGAACGGAGATCAATCTTGGAGAATACTCTCGCTCCCTGAAGCTGGTCGAATAAATCATCAATGCGAAGCAAAGGATACTTATTCTTAACTGTTACTTTGTTCAATTCTTTATAATATGCACATCCTCATAGTGTCATCCTTCTTCTTCACAAATAGAACCGGTGCACCCCAAGGTGACACACTAGGCCGAATGAACCCTTTATCCAGGAGTTCTTGAAGCTACTCATTCAACTCCTTCAACTCTACTGGTGCCATATGATACGGCGGAATAGAAATGGGCTGAGTGCCGAGCACCAGGTCAATACCAAAATTAACATCCCTGTTCGGTGGCATGCCCGACAGGTCTGCAGGAAACACATCGGAAAAATCCCTCACAATTGGAACAGAATCAATACTGGGAATCTCTGCACCGACATCTCTCACAAAGGCTAGATACGAAAGATAACCCTTCCCAACCATAGGCTGAGCTTTCAAGAATGAGATTACTCTACTGGGAACATAATAAGTCAAACCTCGCCACTCAATGCGTAGCACACCCGGTATAGCCAATATGACTGTCTTGGCATGACAGTCCAGAATAGCACGACACGGAGATAGCCAATCCATGCCTAAAATGACATCGAAATCCACCATACACAATAATAAAAGATCCACTCGGGTCTCTACACCCCCAATAGTCACCACACATGACCGGTACACACGGTCTACCAAAACAGTATCGCCCACCGGTGTAGATACATGAACAAGTGAAGCAAGAGACTCATGGGTCGTATCCAAATAACGAGCAAAGTATGATGAAACATAAGAAAAGGTGGAACCGGGATCAAATAATGCAGAGGCATCTCTGTGGCAAACTAAGATAATACCTGTAATCACAGCATCTGAAGAAATAACATCTGGTTTGGCTAGGAGGGCATAGAAATGGGCCTTACCGCTACCTGATCAACCTCCCCCTCTAGAGCGACCCCTGGCTGACTGACCTCCACCTCTAACTGGCTGGGTAGGTGATGATGAAGTAACTAGCGCTGAAGCTGATGAATGACCCCTCTGTTGAGATGAACTCGCAAGACGACGAGGTCACTACCTCCATATATGACTCATCTCTCCACACACCTAATAACTCCCAAGTGCTGGAAAAGGGGATTGAAGGGAACCCCTCGCATCGGAGTAACTAGCTGATGCACCTGGCATAGAAGAGTCCTGAATTGATAGAGCACGGGACGAACTCTAAGCTGGAAGGGCACTAAATGATGACTGGACCTTATGAGAACTGTGAGAACCATGACCCGATGACGCCCCACGATAACCTGGGTGAGCTGGCTGAGATGCCTGAATGGACAGCCTTTGTCGTGCTGAAACTGACCTCTCGAAGGAGCACCACTATAGCTACCAGATCTTCGAGGCCTCTAGGCCTCCCTCTCCTCTCTCTCTCCTGGCGACAGACAGACTTATTCTCACGGGTAATATACATAACCTCCTCGAAAGTAGCACCAGTCACCCTCTCTCTGGTCATGAGAATACGAAACTGATAAGTAAGGCCATCAACAAACCTCCTAATCCTCTCTCTATCTGTCAGAACCATATTTCATACTGTGTCACAGTCATTTCTCCCTAATACAACCACTCAAACTCCCTACGCAGCTCCTCTCTGCGAGACTGCGACACATACTTCTCCAGAAAGAGAACGGAGAACTACTGTCAGGTAAGGGGTGATGTACCAACAGTTCTATGCCTCTCAAAGATCTCCCACCAAGTGAAGGTAGCTCCAGAAAACTAATAGGTGGTGAAAGCAACCTCGCTGGTCTCCAGAATACCCACTATACGAAGCATCCTCTGACACTTAACAAAGAAACCCTGGGCATCCTTTCCCTCTGCACCACTAAAGGTCGGAGGCTGAAGTCTACCAAACCTCTCCAACCTACGGTGCTCATCCTCTGGCCTGGCAGGAACTACATAGTCCTAAAAAGCTGCAACCGGTTGGGTTGGATGTGCCCCCGGCGTCTGAAGTCCCTCCACGACCTGCTCAGGTGTTCGAGCGGTGGGAGTCTGATTGCCTCCCACGGCCTGAGAAGTAGCTGCAGTTGTAGTGGCTGAGACCGCCTGAGCTAGGCTAGTGCAAACTGATAGAATCTGAGCCAAGGTCTCCTGAAGACCTGGAATCAAAATGGGCACAGCTAGTGCCTGAGTTGGTGCTGCTGTAGCATCCACAACTTGGACCTGATCCTGAACTAGGGCGGCTGGTGGATCTGCAGGTGTTGCCCTAGCTGCAGGTGCTGCCCTAGCTATTCTGCCCCTACCACGACCACGGCCGCGTCCTCGGTCTCTAGTGGCTACAGCTAGTGGTACTGGTGGTCGTCCATCCTGACCGGTAGCGCGTGTCCTCACCATCTGTGAGAGAATAGAATAACAGAAGTTTAGTACTCGGATCAACAAGTCGCATGAAAAGAATTTCAAGAATATGAAGTTTTTCTAATGGTTTTGCAGCCTCTCGAGGATAAATACAGAAGTTTCCATACTGATTTGAGGGACACTACTAAATCTGCTCATGACTCGTAAGACCTATATAACCTAGGCTCTAATACCAACTTGTCACGACCCTAAACCCGGACCTGGCCGTGATGGCGCCTCTCGTGAATACAAGGCCAGTCGACACTTATCCATTTTAGTTTTATGCAGTTAACAATGAGAATTAAGTCTAAAACATGGTAAATGATCCAACAGTTAAGTAGTCAACAGTACAATATGCGGAAGAAACAACCCAACACAGCCCGATACCGGGGTGTCACTAGTCATGAGCATCTAAACATCCAGAATAGTCAAGAAAAGTCTACAGAGTTTAATACAAAACTAAAACAAGGAGAAATAAGATAGGGAAGAAGCTCTGGGCTGTGAAGGCCGGCAGTTACCTAGAGAATCTTCGGATTCGCCTAAGCTAGAAAGATCAACACTCGGGAGAGGGACCAGATGCGTCTGAATCTGCACACCCGGTGCAGGGAGTAAAGTGAGTACTCCAACTCATTAAGTAATAATCATAAATAAAGACTAAAAGCATGAAATAACATAAGGCACATTATAGGCTATAATGAAGCAGTAAAACAGGTCAGAACAGTGATTCAGTAAAGATATATAAACTCATATAAGTTCAGTTTAAACTTCAAGAAATGCTTATTCAACAATTAAAGAGGTAAATGATAGATAGATAAGACAGATAAGCACACAAAGGATTGCCCCTCGGGCACAATGTCAATAATACCAGCCCCTCGGGCTAAATCTTACATCACAATGGGTACCCGCGCTCACTGGGGGTATACAGACTCCTAGAGGGGCCCCTTATGGCCCAAGCGCAATATCAAGCCATCTTGTGGCATCCTCACTAGGCTTTCGTCTTCATATCAACAAGCCCAATCGTGGTGTACATATCTCATGCCCTCGGCCTCATAACCATAACCAAATGTTTCCTCACAATATAGGTCATCAGCCTTACTCAGTCAAAATCCTCACAAGTCACTCAGACAATAGTAAAACAAGATTCTCAGCTCAATATCATTTAAAAGATTGTTTAAGTATTGAAAACAGAGTAAACATGGCTGAGTATGAAAGTAGTGGAATATAACATGACTGAGTTCAAATATAAAGTCAAAACAATGAGAAAATATCAATAAAAATCCTCGAAGGGTTCAAATAGTTGGCACAAGGCCCAAATATAACATTCAGCCCGAATCATGATGATAGCAAATAGATTTCATACAAATATGCGGTATAATAGTCATTCGGGACGGACTAAGTCACAATCCTCAACAGTTCACGGCCTCACACTCGTCATCAAGCGTGTGCGTCACCTCAATATAGCACAACGATGTGCAATCCGGGGTTTCATACCCTCAGAACATTATTTACAATCATTACTCACCTCAAATCCAGTCAAATCTCTTGCTCGTGATGCCTTTGCCCCTTGAATCGGCCTCCACTCGCGTCGAATCTATCCAAAATCAGAATCACGACGTCAAAATATGCTAAGTGGACAAAGCCCAAGCGAAAATATTCAATTTACAACATAAATCCTGAAATTACCAAAACCCGACCCCCAGGCGCACATCTCGGAATTCGATAATTTTTACATCAATAGATTCCTTATCTCCCCACAAGTTCATACATATCAAAAGTTCTAAAATCCGACCTCAAATAGTCTTTCAAATCCTCAATCAAAGGTCTAAGTTTCCAAGCCCTAGTTTCTCCAAACTTTGATCCTTAAATTCCATTAATTACAAGCCTAATCCGTGAAATAATACCATAGAAATGAGTTTTTGTTCCAAAATCCTTACCTCAATGAAATTCCCTTGCAATCCTTCTTCAAAATCGCCCAAAACTCCAAAAATTCGCTTTTAAAATGATGAAACCCTCTGAAAATGGCGAAGGAAGAAATATATACATTCTAGCCCAAGCATTTTCGCATCTATGGCCAATTTCCCGCTTCTGAGGTTCCGTTTCTCCAGTCCTCACTTAAGTTCCCATTTTCCGCATTTGCGATACAATATCTGTACTTGCGCCATCGCAGGTGCGGTCCTCCTAACCGCTTCTGCGGTTTCTACCTCCCTAGCTCCTTTCCGCTTATGCGGCTCCCTTCCTCGCACCTGCGAGATCGCACCTGTGCTCCCCAATCCGCAGGTGCGGAAATACCAGAAGCAGCAAAAATCTGCATCTCACCAAAATTCCAAACTTCTCCGTCAACCATCCGAAATCACCCCGAGGCCCCCCGGGACCTCAACCAAAACCATCAACATATTCCAAAACCTTATTCAAACTTGTACCACTCTTCAAAATACCTCAAACAACATCGATTCAACTTAAACACATCGGATTCAAGCTTAAGTTTCCAAAATCTTCCGAATTACGCTTTTGATCAAAAACCCAACCAAACCACATCCGAATGACCTGAAATTTTGCACACACATCCCAAATGACACCACGGAACTACTGCAACTCTCAGAATTCCATTCCGACCCTTATATCAAAATCTCACCTACCAACCGGAAATCGCCAAAATATCAACTTTGTCAATTCAAGTCTAAATCTACCTCGAACCTCCAAAACTCATTCCGATCACGCTCCTAAGTCCCAAATCACCTTCCGAAGCTAACCGAACCATCAGAACTCATATCCGATCCCTCTAACACATAAGTCAACATCTAGTTGACTTTTCCAACTTAAGCTTCCTCAAAAAAGACTAAGTGTCTCAAACCTTACCACATCCTTTCCAAACCCAAGTCAACCAACCCGATCACATTTAGAACCTATAGGCAAAGCAATAAGAAGCAAAAATGGGAAAAACGGAGTGGTAACACATGAAACGACTGGTCGGGTCGTCACAGTAACGTTGTAAGAGGGTCTGTTAGAGATAGGACTTGGGTGCTAATTGCTGTTCATGTGCTCACGTAGTCATTTTAATAGCATGATTATTTGTTTTATTGAGCCTTCTAAGCAGTGGTATCCATGCCTATAGGAAATAACGAATCATATTTGGACTGTTTGTGTGCATGATAATAATTTTGGTAGTGTGTTAGGTTTTTTAAAATACATTGGGCAGTCTAATTTTTTTTTTTTTTTCAAGTCTTTGGAATATATGGCCTATCTGAACTTTGAGGAAAAATAGTTAGTCTATCAAAAAATTTCAAGGCCTGTATTTGTCATGGAATCTCTCTTATATTTAAACGTTTGTCCTTGGTACCTAATTTAATGGTTTGCTTACTCATTTTGGTATGCCATTGTCTTAAAACTTTTCTGGATTCGTTGAAATTTAATCTTTTACATGCTTTCAGAAATGAATATGTCTTTCTCTTTGGACTTGACTCATTAGAAGTCATATGGCAGGAGTTCTCTTTTTATGTTTTTTTTAGTTGGACTTATTTAATTAAAGTTTTTTCAGTTCTTAAAAAATGTCGTGTTCCATCCTTTCTTCTTTTGGTTTATTTTCATGAAGATTAACTTATGAGTGCCCAATTATTTTATAAATCTATGTTGTTAATTACCATTTGATTAACTAATCAACTTAATTGATTCGGAGGCCAACATGAGCCTTTACTTGCCTCATGTGTTACTTATTATATGATCCCTTTTATGTGACGCTAATAAAAATAGAAATGAGATTTTCTTTAAGTCTAGAACCATCCCTTTAAAATAGTATCCAAAGCGGCGGATAATTTATTTATTTATTTATTAAGATGCGATTTAGAATTAATTGGTGCTCTTTTAGGTTAACAACTTAAAGATAATAATGAGAGTAGTTGGAGATGATACCCAAATTGCCCGAATAGCAATTACACTTTCGGCTATAGAAGTCTTAGCAAACTTTGCACGGGAATTGATCCATTAAGCGTAAAAATTTAGGTCCCCTTTCACTATTTAACGGGTTATCCTTGTATATTTCATTTGTGTGGGGATAGCTAGATTTAATTTTGTACATTTGCAATGGTAATTTATGTAATAGTCGTTATATAATAGGAGCTGTTTTACTTTCAATTAGTAAATTTGCTTCACTGTTCCTTTGACGTATCTTATTTATATAAGTTTGTTGTCTAATGTTGCTTTTAATTTTCAAACAATCTCACTTAATTATTATCATTCAACTTTTTTTCTTTTACTTTCTTTGTCACTTAGTACAGTTGATAATTAATTGCAAGTTAGTCGCTTAGCTTTAATGAATTTTTACATAGAAATTTTTATTCCGCGTCAAAAACTACGGTTTCAGTTAGACCTGTCAATGAAACACTACATCTGCCGCCTCTAAGAGGTACATTTTTCTATGTTAATGCCAACTCGCACATTATTAGTAGTACCTAACACAATATTAGTAGTACCTAAAGCAATTGATGTCTTTAAGTACATTGGTTTTGGTCCCATACGTACTGCGACCTTAAGAGTCAAAGAAAACGATAGGATTACTTGTAGCGTTTGGTGCGGGTAATGAGAATTGTATTGCGATTCTTCAACTTCTCCTGACGTTTTGACATACGATTAGAGTATGCATTAATTCTTCATTAGGACTAATCTGGTCTGGCCTATATCGAATTAAATTATTCAATTCAAACTCTTGGAATTTTCCGAACTGATTCAGATTAATGATGAGAATTTTAATTAATCTACCGGTTCGACTACATGCAATTAGTGAGTACTGTGTTAGAATAGGTACTGCGTCAAATTAAAATATGACGATGAATAGCAAGTGCAACTATTTACACGTAGGTCCTAAAACTAAAACCCTGATCTCCAAGTACAAGTCTTGCAGCATTATCAGTAGTATTATTATGCAACCATAAGACTCAAAGAAAACGATTCACTTTCAGTTTGATGCGGACAATAAGAACTTTATTGCAACTCCTCAAGTTCTCCACGTTTTAAGACGTTAGTACTACTATTTAGATACAGTGTACATTTCTTCAACCGAAATCTGATCTGTATGGAATTAATTTTGCAACTCCTTGAATTCTCCAATTTGTTGATATATAATGAAAAAAATCCTGATTAGTACTGTGTCCAAAAACTGATGATGAAGCCATTTGCAAAAAAAGAAGCGGAAGTCTTAAACGTCAAGTACACGTAAGAACTCCCTGAAAAACTCGGCTATCGATTATCAGCCAGCCAGAATGACGACTTCTGATACCAGACTTAGCTTAAAACTTTTGATCGACACCAAGGCTCGCAAAGTTCTGTTCGCTGAGGCTGAAAAGGATTGTGTTGATTTCCTTTAATTTTTCCTATTCTCACATTGCCAGTGGGCACTGTCACTAGGCTTCTTAAGGAGAAGGGAATGAATGGGTGCTTGGCTAACCTCTACGATAGTGTAGAGAATATGAATGACACCTACATTCAGCCGAACAAACACAAAGATATCCTTTTAAAACCCAAATCTTCCATCGAAATCTCTTCTGTTCCTCTTCTATTAGTTAATGACGATGTTCCGGCACAAAAGAATTCTTATGTATGCCCTGAGTGTTTAGATCAATATCGTCCCATCTATTTTACCCATGACCCTAATACTTTCTGTCCAAATTGTGAGAGCGACGACCGTATGTCATTACAGTTGTCATATGTTGATCCAGCAAGAGTGAAGAAAGTTGTGTCAGCAACAGGGGGTTTTGTGAAGGAGGTGGTGACATACATGGTGATGGATGATTTGGTTATTAAGCCCATGTCCTCTATTTCAAGTTTAATGTCAAGGATGTTGGTATGCTGCAGTAGCAAGTAGTAGGTTTTGGAATGGAAGAGGTAATCGATTTTATTTGGATTAAATTTATACTCCTATACACTTACAACTAAAGTGCTTTCAGCCTATTGACTGTTACAAATGTAACTTCTTCTCCTCTTTTAAGTTTTTAACTAGTGACCTGGTTAGTGTATGAATATTAAATTCAATAAAGTTTGCTTTGTGTTTTTTCTTATTTCCTTTTTTGCGTAAATCTTCTAACTTAGAGAATTGCTATCCATCCTTTTACAGGCGCTAGATGAAGCTGCTGAAAGCATCTTTCGAGTCGAAAACAGTTCTGTCAAGTGTTTTCCTGAGCCACTTAGAAGCGGAGAAATTGTCATTAGACATAACGGGGATCGATGTTTCATTTTAGTATTTGTGCCCTTTCACTGTGTTTCTTTTGTTTCGTTTCCCGCTGGCGTTGATTCTGATTTGTAGGTTCAGCGTTGTTTCAAGTTTACTCCTTTTGTTTAGATTGTGTTTGTTCTGCTTTCACCTTGTATTCTGGAGTATCTTTTCTCTACCATATTATCTTTAGAGATTCTTCAGCCATCTCCAACATTATAAATGTCTGCAGAAATTATTTGAAGAGAATGCTATATATCTTATGTTCATTAACGAAGAGGAAATTCCAAAAGAAAAAGAAATGGTTGCGATTATTGCTAAGCTTTACCAACGGTCAAATATAGCCTTGAGCCCCTCAGTTAAGTAGCTAGTGAAAGTTCTTAAGTAAAGCTTTAGTTAGCCCATTATTCGTTCAATCTAGCTTTTAAATTTCAGTGGCCCGTTAATCTTTAATTCTGCGGTTAACATGTCGATAGACTGGTTGGTTTAGCTGAATTACAAATTTGCCTCCATTGGTGGCGTTCAAGATAAATGGAACTAACTAATAAAACTAACTTCCAATATGCATTTTCTTTTGAATTTTATACGATTTGGTGTTAGTATATTCCAAAACGTGCCTGTTATTTAGATAGATATGAATTTAGTTTTGTATGCATATACATAATTTTTTTCAATCTCTTCTATCTTGACTAATGAAAGGTACTAATGTTTTTTGCTTGGATTTACTAATTTATAAGTAAATGTTGCATTATCCATCTTATGTTCATTTACGCAGAGTAATATCTCAAAAACTCATCATAGAACATTGTCAGTATGTATAGCTATTGAAGATTTTTACGAATAAGCGTATGTCAAATGTTCAATTACTCTAGCTACGCGAATTCAGTTATCCATATTTTCGCGCTTAACGTTCTCTAGACAGTGGACATTTTAAACGACGTCAAATAATATTGAGGCATTCAATTAACAGATTTCTGACCATGGATCAGGGGCGGCCCTACCCTAAAGCACCTAAAGCAATTGCTTTAGGCCCCACATTTGTGGGGGCCGTTTTTTGTTACACCTAATATATTATATACTCTCTTCCGTCACGAAGTTTAAGAAAAAAAAAGAGACTTTTAAGACTTGTGGTCTTAAAAGTTTAAGGGATAAAAGGAATTACAACTGGTATGATTTATGCCAAGGAAATTACATCTGAAATGAAAATCAAACCCGAACTTCGTAAGAAACATGTGATATATAAAAAAATAGTTTGACGAGAATATTGATATTGAAATCTCAAAATCTCTCAGAGAGTCCTTCAGAATAAATTACTTTTTATACATAGTAGACAAGACTATTTTTTCACTTCAAAATAGATTTGAACAATTCGAAGCATATGAAAATATTTTTTGTTTTCTCGTTAGCGTAAAAAATTGAGATCACTAGATGATGGAAATTAAGACTGCCTTAATCTTGAGTTTCCTTGAAGCATAATAATCAATCTGATATTGAAGGTTTAAATTTATTTTCTGAATTAAAAGTGTTAAGGAAAATAGTACAGTTAGAAATAACAGTTAATTGATATACTCAATCAAATAAAAAGATTTGATTCTTTTCCAAATGCCTATATTGCTTATAGAATAATGTTAATAACTCATGTTACCGTTACTTTAGCAGAAAGAAGTTTTTCTAAATTAAAATTGATAAAATCTTAACTAAGCTCAATAATGTCTGAAGAGAGGTTAAATAAATTAACTATATTGTCAATTGAGAAAGAATTATTAGAAAAAAAATTGATTATAAAAAAATTATTAATAACTTTGCATCTTAAAAAACTAAAAAAATGAACTTCAAATTAAAAAAAGAAAATTGAAATCCCTCATAAAATTTGATTTTAGGCCACAAAATTCGTCGGATCGCCTTGCCATTTCAAGAACCTCCATAAAGGACGTTCAAAGATATTGCATGCAGCCTTAAAAAGAAACCTCAAAATACTATACTATTATTTAATCCTTTATCTATGGTGGAAATAGTAGCTAAATTAATTATCAGGCATATCTGCTTGTGAGATGTGTCTTGGATTGAACAGATGACTTCAACCGCTAAAGTGCTGCTGTCAGGCAAGATATCACAGACCTCTTTATAAGAGTCCCAACTTTCTTGATGTGAACTTATTATGATGGTGGTATATAGGTCACGAGTGTTTTACCGAACCACCGTATTCCAACGGTTTATATATTAGCATGTTTGGCCAAATTTTGGGAAGTTAAAAGTTTTGATTATTCGATTGAAGCAATTATTTTAGAGAATTGCTTTCAAAGTTTGTAGAAAAATAAGTGATTTTTAGTAATAAATGCAGTATTTTATCTATAAGAGGGATTGGGAACAGAAATTTATGGAACTACAATTAAAAGCAGAAAATTAATTTTTACAGAAGCCTCTCACTAGCTGGGTGAAAGTGAATACTGATGGTACACAGAGAAAACACCACTGAAAAAAGAACATTGATTCAATTCAACCTCATAGGGAACGCTTGAATAGATGATAAAAAAACTATATCGCCCTATTGAAAGCGTGTAACCACCTTTCTAGAGTTTCATGTAAACCAAGTAACAAAGGAATCCATGTCTGAATCAAAAGAACAGTTAATTACTTACTATGATATCACCTAATCTAAAAGATAAATGCAATTCAATCTAAGAGATAAATACTAGGAACAAATTGATAACTATGTATACGGTCGAAATCGAAGAGCTCGATTTCGAGGACTTAACGATACCCCGGGCTCAAGTTCGGGCAGCATGAAGTAAAGACCAGATCTGACTGGAAAATGCATGCCTCGAGGGAGCAAATCGGAGACCCTCCATGATCTGCCTCAAGGGTAGTACAATTTCGATGACACTCAAGAAAGAGCGGGAATTTCTCAAGGACACGTGGACCAGGGCATAAATTAAGGGATAAGATTTGTACGAAATAGTATGCGTCCGTACTAGGTTATTATACAGTTGTATCAATAGAATTCTTTACTATAATTGGAAAGGTACCATATTAGGTTTTCCCTTCTATATAAAGGCGACTCCAGTTATTTGTAAAGATAATCTCATTCACTGCAATAGAACATTCTACTCTGCTTTTCTCGTGTATTGTGCTCCACAATTGTTCTTCAACTTTATTGTTCATACTTTATTTGCTCTTAACTAACCTTGAGGCCCCCGAGATAATCGAGCTTGAGGTCCCCGTTGCTCCAACAACACTCGTTTGGTTCATCAATTCTTTTTACTTAAACCTAATATTACTTGTATCTTCACTACTATTGGAATAAATCACATATCTTTAAAATCACATATCACCTTAAATTGTTACTCACATTTTTCGAGGTAAACATCTTGGCGCCCACCGTGGGGCTAAAGATAATAGTGATTATTTTAATGCTAGTTTTCTGATAACATACGTTATTCTTCACACTTTTTCTTGTCAGAGATTTTTTATTTCAGGCTAAGATATGTCTAGCTCAGCAAACGCACCCGTTCATGGAAACAACGGTCTCGGATCCCATGAAGAAAATAATGCAACAGTTGCTAGGACCAGTGTGCCACCGCTAAACCCTCGGATAGCACCAACGCCAAACCCCGTCAATGTTGGTTCACAGATTGCCGTGAACGTCGATTTGGAGACTGATGTCGAAGGAAATGTACGCGAAGGGGATCAACCTGACGCTCAAAGGACACAGGCTCAAGGAGAAAGAGAAGTTAGTCTACAAGTGATTTTTGAGATGTTGCAAGCACAACAAGTTGCTATCGCCCAGTTGCAGAGTTAGCAAAAGACTCCGAGTGTGACAGGGCCAAAAATCGCTCATCGTGTTAAGCCAACCCCGGAGAGATCAGGTAACAACGGCTCAGGAACTGACCCCGCCGCCATGAGAATACTCGAGGAACTCACGAAGAGGATCGAGTCAGGAGAAAAATGGATTGAAGACAACGACAAAAAGGTGGAAACATACAACTCGAGGGTCGACCAAATACCGGGAGCACCTCCGATTTTGAAAGGACTGGACTCGAAGAAGTTCGTGCAAAAACCATTCCCCCAGAGTGCGGCTCCGAAGCCCATCCCGAAGAAGTTTCGGATGCCAAACATCCCAAAATACAACGAGACCACTGATCCCAACGAGCATATCACCTCATATACTTGTGGCATAAAAGGAAACGATTTGGAAGACGATGAGATTGAGTCCCTTTTGCTAAAAAAGTTTGGAGAAACTCTGTCTAAGGGTGCCATGATTTGGTACCATAACTTACCCCCGACTCATTTGTAAAATCACATGTCGGCGCCATAAAAGTCGCAACAAGGAAGTCTGATGTATTCAAAATAAATAAAAGGGAGAACGAGATGCTGAGGGAATTTGTCTCCCACTTCTAGTCAGAATGAATGGAGTTACCACCGGTCTCCGATGACTGGGTTGTACAAGCCTTCACTCAGGGGCTAAATGAATGAAGTTCGATAGCTTCGAAGCAGCTGAAGCAAAACTTGATCGAGTATCCCGCCGTGGCTTGGGCGGATGTGCATAACAGGTACCAATCAAAAATTAGGGTCTAGGATGACCAGTTGGGAGCCCCCTCGGGCTTAGTTTATCCAAGCAGGTTACTAGCAAATGAGTCAGGAAATACAGACAGGGGGTCAAGGTCGAATAAGGAAAGATATCAGCCATACATCGAGGATCTAAGGAACATTTCAAGTTGTAACATACCTCGGAATGATCGAAGAGCAGATTAAGGTCAAAGTTCTCGGGGACTCATGAGCAAAACCGAGTTTGATAGGCACTTGGGACCGGTAGAGGCACCCCGATTATTGGAGTACAACTTCAGCATCGATGCCTCGGGAATTGGAAAAATTAGAGATACTAGATGGCCCAAGCCTATACAAATCGATCCTTCTCAGAGGAACCCCAACTTGACATGAAAGTATCATGGTACTCATGGGCATATGACCGAGGATTGCAGGAAGCTTAGAGAGGAGGTAGCCCGGTTGTTCAACGAGGGGCATCTTCGTAAATTTCTCAGCGATCGGGCCTAGAACCATTTCCAAGAAAGAGATGCAAACAGGAAGAATGAAATTGAAGAACCTCAACATGTCATTCACATGATCATCGGTGGAGTCTACGTCCCACAGGGACCTATATTCAAACGTACCAAAGTATCCATCACAAGAGAGAAACGCAATCGGGACTATGTGCCCGAGGGCACCCTCACATTCAGCAAAGAAGACATCGAGGACTTATCTCAGTCTCATAACGATGCACTGGTAATCTCTATCCATTTAAATAAAGTTCAAGTTAAACGTGTTCACGTGGATCTAGGTAGTTCGGCAAATATAATCAGGTCAAGAGTCGTGGAGCAGCTCGGGTTGCTCGGTCAAATCATACCAGCATCTCGAGTCTTGAATGGCTTCAACATGGCAAGTGAAACGACGAAGGGGGAAATCATCCTCCCAGTCAACGTGGCCAGAACTATATAAGACACCAAATTTCATGTCATCGAAAGTGACATGAGATATAATGCTTTGTTTGGAAGGCCGTGGATCCATAGCATGAGGGCGGCGTCATCAACCCTTCATTAAATGATAAAGTTCCCAACAAAGGATGGCGTGAAAACAGTATATGGAGAGCAGCCTGTAGCTAAGGAGATGTTTGCAGTACATGACTTGGCACCGGTATCGACACCATCCACAATGGAAAAGTCAAAAGACAAACAAGTGGCCAAATAGCAATCACAACCCATACCCTCCGTTAAGCCCGAGGGACAGGTGATCGATGAACAGGTGGTCGAGGACAAAGAAGAAGATTTCCTTATCCCCCGAGCCTATGTTGTCCCCGAGGAATCGGATGTGACAAAGTCCACAGTCAAAGAACTCGAGTAGGCAATATTGATCGAGCATCTTCCAGAACGAAGGGTATACCTAGGGACGGGGTTAACACCAAACTCAGGAAAAAAATCATTCAATTTCTTATCAATAACATTGATTGCTTTGCTTGGTCCCACTTAGATATGATAGGGATCCCATCAGAGATAACTTTCCATCGACTAAGTGTCGATCCTAGATTTAAACCAGTAAAGCAAAAGAGGAATTCCCAGTCCGAGGAAAAGCATGGATGCATCAAAAAAGAGGTAACCAAACATCTCAAGCTAGGATCCATTAGGGAAGTAAAATATCTCGAATGGCTAGCTAACGTAATGGTAGTCCCTAAAAAGGGGAATAAACTTAGATTGTGTGTAGACTACAAAGATTTGAACAAAGCATGCCCTAAAGATTCTTTCCCATTGCCCAACATCGATCGTTTGATCGATGCTACGGCCGGCCACGAGATACTTACTTTTCTCGATGCCTACTCCAGGTACAACCAAATTCAAATGAACCCAGAGGACCAGGAAAAGACTTCATTCATCACGATGTATGGTACGTACTGTTATAATGTAATGCCCTTCGGGCTAAAAAGTGCAGGAGCTACATTTCAATGCTTAGATAATAAGATGTTCGAACATCAAATAGGCAAATCCATAGAAGTTGATATTGATGACATGCTATTTAAGTCCCTGCGAGTAGAGGACCATTTGACCCATTTGCAGGTGACATTTGATAACCTAAGAAAGTACAACATGAAGCTCAACCCCAAGAAATGCGCTTTTGGAGTCAGCTCGGGCAAGTTCTTGGGCTTCATGGTATCGAACTGGGGTATCGAGATCAACCCTGATAAAATCAAAGTCATCGAGGAAATCACCGTAGTGAACAATGTGAAAGGTGTACAACAGCTGACCGGACGGATAGCTGCCCTAGGCCGATTTATCTTGAGATCATCAGATTGGAGCCATCATTTCTTTTCCCTACTCAAGAAGAAGAACAATTTCGCATGGACTCTGGAGTGCCAACAAGCCTTGGAAGAATTAAAACAGTATCTCTCGAGCCCACCCCTGCTCCATACTCCGAAGGAGCATGAAACACTCTACTTGTATTAAGCCATGTCCAAGGTGGCGGTAAGTGGAGTGTTCGATCGAGAAGAGCAAGGTATGCAATTTTCTGTCTATTATGTGCATCGAACCCTAGGAGATGCTGAAACCGGGCACCCACATTCGGACAAGTTAGCTCTTGCATTAATAAGCGCATCTAGGAAATTAAAACCATATTTTCAATCCCATCATATATGTGTATTGACTACGTACCCACTTCGAAGTGTCTTGCATAAGACTGAATTATCGGGCAGATTGGCCATATGGGCCATCAAACTTGGAGGGTATGATATCGAATATCAGCCTCGAACAACTATCAAGTCTCAAATATTAGCAAACTTCATGAACGATTTTACGCCTGCCCTTGTACCCGAAGTAGAAAAGGAACTCTTGTTAAAAATGGGTACGTCATCGGGAGTATAGACCCTCTTCATAGACGGTGCCTCGAATGTGAAAGGATCCGGGCTCGGCATCGTTTTAAAACTGCCCACGGTTAGTGTCATTAGGCAATCTATCAGAACTTCTAAATTGACTAACAATGAGGCCGAGTATGAGGCCATGATTTCAAGTCTCAAACAAGCCAAAGGCCTTGGAGCAGATGTCATCGAGGCAAAGTGTGACTCCCTTTTGGTAGTAAATCAAGTAAACGGGAGCTTTGAGGTTCGAGCCGATCGAATGCAGAGGTACTTAGACAAACTTCAAGTGACATTGCACCGCTTCAAGGATTGGATACTGGACCATGTACCTCGAGAACAGAATAGCGAGGCTGATGCACTTACAAACTTGGGGTCATCGGTTGAGGAAGATGATATCGTCTTGGGGACTGTCGTCCAACTATCAAGGTCGGTGGTCGAAGAAGTCCATGTAGAAATTAATTCAACATGTTTAACATGGCATTGGAGGAATAACTACATCGACTACCTGAAGCACGAGAAGCTCCCCACAGACCCAAAAGAGTCGAGAACACTTCGAGCCAAAGCAGCCCGATGATCATTCGATGAAAATAGAACGTTGTATAGAAGAACCTTCGATGGACCACCAGGGGTGTGCTTGGGACCTGGGGACCCCGATTATACATTATGAGAAATCCATGAGGGCACTCGTGGGAAACTCAGGTGCTGACTCTTTGGTTTGCAAGGTGATCAGAGCGGGGTATTGTTGGGATAGCATGGAAAAAGATACCAAGGAGTTCGTTCGAAGGTGTGACAAATGCAAAAGATTTGCACCGATGATCCATCAACCCGGTGAACAACTCCATTCGGTCCTATCCCCGTGGCCATTCATGAAATGGAGGATGGAAATCATCGGCCCCCGACCAACGGCGCCAGGTAAAGCTAAATTTATTTTGTTTATAACTGAATACTTCTCAAAATGGGTAGAAGTGCAGGCCTTAGAGAAGATAAGAGAAAAAAAAGTCATCGACTTCATATGGGACCAAATAATATGTCAGTTCGGGATACCTGCCGATATAGCACGTGACAATGGGAAACAATTCATCGGTAGCAAAGTAACAAAATTCCTCGAGGACCATAAAATCAAAAGGATTTTATCAGCGCCTTACCACCCAAGTGCAAATGGTCAGGCCGAGTCCACAAACAAAACCATCATTTGAAACTTAAAGAAAAGGTTAGATGATGCAAAGGGGAAATGGAGAGACGTATTTCCCAAGGTGCTATGGGCATATTGAATGATGTCAAAGTCGAGCACGGGGGAGTCCCCGTTTTCTTTGATATACGGGTCCAAAGCATTGATCCCAGCCAAAGTTGGAGAACCTAGTGTCAGGTTTCAACATGCCACCGAGGACTCAAATCACGAAGCTATGAACACTTCTCTCGAACTACTAAATGAAAAATGTGAGGCTACAATAATTCAAATGGTCGCGCAAAAACAAAGGATCGAAAGGTATTACAACAGAAGGACGAACCTTTGATATTTCGAAGTCGGGGACTTAGTCCTGAGGAAAGTCACTCTCAAACTCGAGACCCAAACGAAGGGAAACTAGGCCCCAATTGGGAAGGACCGCACCGTGTCCTCAAAGTCGTAGGGAAAGGATCCTACAAACTTAGCACAATGGAAGGTGAGCAACTACCAAACAATTGGAATGTATCGTTGCTCAAACTGTATTACTGTTGAGGTATGACCTTCTCCCCTTTTCAATTTGTATTTAAAACTAACTCCTTGCAGATGTTCTATCGGAAACGTCGAGGCACCTTTCAGCCCGAAGACCTTGGGTTTTAAAGCATGTGTTGCACTCTTTTTACCTTAGATCGGGTTTTATCCCAAATGGGTTTTACCGGCAAGGTTTTTAACGAGGCAACACCTATATGCTACCTAAGGAATATTCAACAAGTATTCAAGGCTTATTTTCGATCAACCCCAAACACTGTTGGGCATCACCCTCGGAGGACGCATTCTCGAAGAAAGCAATTCATGCCAAGGATGGCCTCGATAGGGGAATGTTATAATGGGCCAAACGGTCAAATGAACCGTGTCCGTGTAGAATAGTCGAGCCACCAGCGGCAAAACATGTACGCATGTAACAATTATTTGAAGAAGCACTCTTATTATATCAAAACACTTTGTGCCTCAAAGAAGTCTACTATTTTCACATTTAATGGCTTAAGTGCCACAACACTGAATGCACTCGAATACTCGGGGACTGTCATCGACAATCGACACATCGAGTCATCGAACACTCGAACTTATAAGACCTCAAAGAGGCACACTCGAACTTATAAGACCTCAAAGAGGCACAATCGAACTCACAAGACCTCAACGAGGCATCCCCTCGATATTAAGGCCAAGGCCATCACACTCGGGACTAAAAGCTACGGCCAATAAAAAGACTACGATCATATGAAAAGGCTACGGCCGAAATAATGTAGCTCGGATACGTCCGACTAAACTAAAAGGCCTTTAAATACTTTGAAAAAACCGATTAAAAAAATCAGGCTACCCTCGGCAAAAGCAAATTATAAGGGGCTTCGATAAAATCAGCCCTCGAATAATACGAAGGCTTCAATAACATCAGCCTTTGAAAAAACCTCAAGAGGTATTCGATTAATGTTGCATATCAAATTACAAACGAGGTTCCAATCAGTCGAACCTTCGAAAAAAATCGAACGAATATGAATACAAAAAATACATGCTAAGGCATACCAAATTTTTCACTAAGTCTTTAACCAGAAAGAGGGAAAAATTTATAGCCAATTTAGTGGCCGAACTGGCCCTACCTAAATAGCCTAAGGGCCAACCTAAAAGAACCTAAGGGCCAAACTAAAGAGCCTAAGGGCCAATATTTAAAGAGCTTAAAGGCCGAAGCACACCATGCTCGAGACCTTAACTATCTCAGACTCAAAAGTCCCGAGCTAAAACATAGTTCGAAGATCAAACCTTAAGTGGTAACCTCTTATCGATCGTTGATCAAAAACAAAACTTGAGGGTTTACTCTACCCCGAATTCGAACCAACACTCAGTCTGATAATTTGGGTTGTACAAGCGAATTTTCTATAAATAAATGAAAACGAGATTCGTCACAAACCAAGGCCGAAACAAAAGTTCATTTGTATTCAAAAAGAACATTTACAAAACTCCCCCCATGGAGCCTTTACATAAAATAAATAAATTAAATAGGACCTAGTCTATTGTTGGGGTCACTCGCTCGGAAGCAGCATCCACCAGAACTATATCTTCGGTGGTCTGACCTTCGACAACCTGATTTTTGGGGGCCTCTTCCTCCTCGGGGACTTCTTTTTCGTCCTCCCCACTCTCAGAGCCGCTGATAGAATCTTCATCAGTAGAGAGAAATGTAGCTGCCACTTTTTCCAAAGCCTTCACCTTCTCAATTTCTATAGAGAGGTCAAAGCTTTTAGCATGCACTTCCTCGAGAGTGATCTTTCAAGATTCCAACCGAGCATGATTGACGGTGCAAGATAACTTAAGCTCAGCTACAGCAGATATCTCCCTAACCCAAGCATTGGCAGCTGCAGCATCGGTTCGATATGAAGAAATGAACACATCGGCTTAGGACTTAACCTTAGACAACTCAGCGGCCGTCTCAGTATGAAGCTCCATAAATTTACGACCCTCTTCTTTTGCACTCCGAAGCTGGCTCTCGGCTGAGGCCAGCTGTTCCCAAAGACTGTCTTTTTCGGAGGCTAAGTAATCCATACTTTTCTTCCACCCGAGGGTTACAACCTCTTTGGTCTTAAGCTCCTCCCAAAAATGCTCCGCCAGGTCGGCCTTCCCTTGGAACTACAAAGGTGGAACATTAGACGCCAAAACAAACAAGTACAAAATGCGCCCATGAAGGCTATATTACCTTTTAAACGAGCTCAGCCCGCTCTTGGGAAGCTTTCGCCAAACTTTCTCGAAGACCATTGAGTTCACTCTCTCTTTTGTCATAGAGAGACTTGAGTCCGTCCATCTCTAACATAAGCTTTCTGAGATCATCTTCACATCGGGAAAGCTCAGCTCGAGACTTGAAAAAAGTTTGATCGAAGAGCATCACAGACTAAACACAAATGAAGGAGGTCAGAAAAGCAAGAACTAAACTTTAAATGTGGTTATCAAATCAAGTTTACCTACATTTGACGCTTCTCGGCCTCTTCAAGGATGAACGAGGCATCAAGGTTGGGGCCCTCCTCGATCCCGACAAGGAATTCGCCGAAAATGTCATTCTCTTCATGGGATGTTCCCACATCAGGAGTCTTCATATCTTGGGCATCCCATATTTTGCCCTTTAGAAAATGATGGGCCTGGTGGAGAGTCATTCACGTCAATCACCCCGAGAAGCTCAATCGGGGCCTTCTCCGGCCTTTGAGGAACCTCGGGGCTGGGTTCTCATCGACTGAGTGCCCTTTAGGACGGGGCGCTTTCTTTCCACTAGTCGATTTGAGAACCTTGCTCGATATCCCCTCGAGAACTTCTTCAGCATGAGGTTGAACTGTTTCAGTGGGCTCCGGCTCAGCAGCCTTTGAAGGATCGGTGCCTCCTCTTATCTGAATTATTAACGAGCGAGCATCTTCATCCTCGGCCTCATCTCTCTCTTCATCCTCAACATGAATACGTGCAATAGTTTTCGGAGTCAAGGCCACCGTATCGGCTCTAGGTTTTCGAAGCTTGACCCTTTTTGGCTTCGGGGACTCCCCCGATGACCCTTTCCTTCTTTTCTTACCCTTGGAAGGTTTTTGTGTCTCTCCCTCACCAGGTGGGGGCGGCCTCATCGAAACAACATCTCCAAGGCCTGTACAAGCGTAAAGTTAAGTGTATTGCTGAGAAGTATTTCACTAAGGGATTTAAATATGCAAATAATAAGGACTCACCATGGGTTTTGCCTCCCAACGGCCTTTGGCCAAATCGATCCAAACGCGCTCGGCATATGTGAAAGTGGAAGCTAGTTGCCGAACCCAGCCCGGGAGGTCCATAATCCCACCTGGATACCAATCAATGGTTGCATCATCAAAAAGGAGTTAGTTCAAAGGAAAGGAAAAATGTTTAAGTAATGAAACATGCTCGGTAGGTCTGTACTTATGCTTCGTATTCCATTCCTCGGGGAACGACATCTTTTCAGCGGGAATCAGGTCAGAGGTCCTGACTTGAACAAAGCGGCTCATCCACCCTCTGTCTTTATCCTCATCGATGCTAGCGAAGAAAGACTTTGGAGATCGACGTTGCAATTTTATCAGACCACCTCGATAGAGATGAGAGTTGTATAATCTAACCAGGTGGTCAAGGCTAAAAGGCATCCCCTCGATTTTGCTGGAAAAGTACCTAATTAGGTGAACAATCTGCCAGAAGGAAGGATAAATTTGGCCGAGTGTCACTTGGTATTGTCGACAAAAATCGAGGATTATTGGGTCTGGAAGGGGCAAAGAAGGATCTATGGGACCTAAAGTAAATGGGTATGTGTATACGCTTAGGTACCCCGCTATGTGAGTTGTAATATACTCATCAGGTGAAGGGATCTCCACGTGCACTTCACATCCCCAATGGCAATCTGCCTTCACTTGTTTGAGTTTGGTTATTAAGCTAATATACTGAGACATGGGTTCACATCGTCCTGGAACCGAAGCAGGCTTGTCGGCCTTGAAATCGGAAGACGTATCACAAAGCCCGAGGGTACACTCCTAAATGCGAGAAGGTACCACCATTTTGTTCTTCGACGGGCGTGAAGACGAAGAGGCCTTCTCTTTTTATGGAACTGTCTTAGAAGTTTTTGCCATTTTTATTGTGAAGATTCAGAAGAAGAAGAAGGAGCTGGTTAAGAAATGGGCACAAAGAAGGAATAAGTGCAGAGAGGATTTGATGATATTGTAAAAATAAAAGTTTGAAGAGGTTGTCTAAGCGTGTTGGACAAGCTAAATGGACGACCAATAGCCATCTTTCATTAAAGGCTTTTCGAAAACTGTGTAGGTGTTACTTTTGCACAACTTTTCAGTAGCACGAACCGTTGACCTCACAAGACTGACATTTTTATTGGGACATCAAAGGGGCGAGAATCAGATCGTTTCCTATCTTTTCATTTTAAGAAACGTGGGGACTATCTGTATACGGTCGAAATAGGAGAGCTCGATTTTGAGGATTAACGGTACCCCGGGCTCGAGTTCGGACAGCATAAAGTAAAGAACAAATCTGACTGGAAAATTCATACCTCGAGGAAGCAAATCGGAGATCTGCCATGATCTGCCTCGAGTGCAGTACAATTTCAATGAAACTCAAAAAAGAGCGGGAATTTCTCAAGGACACGTGGACCAAGGCATAAATTAAGGGATAAGATTTGTACGAAATAGTACGAGTCTGTACTAGGTTGTTATACAGCTGTACCAATAGAATTTTTTACCATAATTGGAAAGGTACCATATTAGGGTTTTCCCCTTCTATATAAAAAAGACTCTAGTCATTTGTAAAGATCATCTCATTCAGTGCAATAGAACATTCTTCTCTGCTTTTCTCGTTTATTGTGCTCCACAATTGTTCTTCAGCTTTATTGTTTTTACTTTATTGTTCATACTTTATTTGCTCTTAACTCACCTCGAGACCCCCGAGATAATCGAGCTAGAGGTCGTCGTTGCTCTAACAACACTGGTTTGGTTCATCAATTCTTCTTACTTAAACCTAATATTACTTGTATCTTTACTAGTATTGAAATAAATCACATATCTTTAAAATCACAAATTACCTTTAATTGTTACTCATATTTTTCGAGATAAACAAACTACTAGCTGTAACAATAAAGATATAGTTAAGTACTAATCCTAAGAGAAAAAAAAAGGACTATTGATTCAATAATAGGTTCATCCAAACAAACAGAGTTGGCTTCGTTCCTCAATAGCTTATTGGCTTCATTCCTCAATAGCTCATTTAACACATAGGAGTATTGTTTCTAAGCTTGCCAAATCATTATTTTGGGATTGAGCCTAGAAGTACCCCAGAACTCCATGTGGCACCCGAAATTAAAATCCAACTAAGATTGCGAAGTTTGCAACATGAAGTATTATTGTACACGCTATTTTTCAAAAGTTAATTAACTGTACTAGCTACCTAATAAGCAAGTATATACGTACGCACTCATCCATGTTAATTTTCTAAGTCCCTATTATTAGTGACTAAAGCGATTAATATATCTTTAAGTAGTACATTAATTATGGATCCATGCGAGAACCATAAGATAGAAAGAAAACGATTAACTTTCTGTTTGGTGGGGCAATTATGAGAACTCCATTGCAATTCCGCGAGTACCTACCGTACGTTTTGAGAAATATATGACTTTTCAGATATAGTGTGCATGCATGCATTTCTAATGTAGATGAAATCAAAACTATAATAAATGAAGAGAATCTTGATTTGTGGTACCGTCTTGTCTACATGCAACTGATCATGACTGTTTAGACTACTGTGTCAGAAATATGATGATAAAGAAAATTGCAACTATTTAAGCCTAGGTCTTCAACATCCAAAACACATGAAAAATTCCTCACGGTGTTAGAAAATAATTTAAGACTAGCAGCAGTTAGTTAAAATGACGACTAATACTTCTGAAACCAATTTGAGCATGAAGCTTTTGATTGACACCATTCACCAAGGCTCGAAAAGTTGTATTTGCGGAGGCCGAAAAGAATTGTGTTGATTTCTTGTTTCACATCCTCTCATTTCCAGTGGGCAATGTTGTTAGGCTTCTCAAGAAGAAAGGGATGGACGGATGTTTGCCTAACCTCTACGACAGCATAGAAAATCTGAATGAAACCTATATTCTCTCGAACGTGCAAGCCAAGGATATCCTTCTAAAACTGAGGTCTTCAGTTGGCATCTCTTGTTGGGAATATTGCTCCTAGTCCAGATTAGTTAGATTGGTTATACTAGTTTTATTTTGTTTTGGGTCAGGCCCACATAAGTTGTAATTATCTTTTATTCCTTTTCTCTCCCTCAATCACAGTAAACCCTAACACAATTTTCATTGATTTCATCCCATTTCCACTGTTAACATGGTATCAGAGCCCAGAATCTCGTAGATCTGGCCGTCCTCTATCGTCTGATGTTACACTAGAAGAGTATCACCAGAATTTTTGCTTGATCGGAGAATTTTCTTCATCTCATCAGTTTTCATTTTTTATGAGATTGTTCAAGCTTTGTTGTTCAATTTTGGTTTATCTCTCTCTGGCTGGTATCTGAGGTCCTGATTTTTGGTTGCAACGACATATCTCAACATTCAACAATGCCTAATGTTGAAGTCGTGCTTTTTCTGGATTTTTGGAACATAACTGGGCAAAATTCTTCTCATTTCAAGGCCGTATTCTTCCGGTTGTGAATAATTGTGGTATATTCTTTCTTTTTGCTTAATATTTTTCATCTTAGTTTGCATGCCTTAGGGTTTATCGAAATTGTTTAGAAATCGACATTTTGTGTGGTTAAGTCTGCTCATTTCTAAGAGATTTTGGCTGATGGCTGTCTCGTCGGGTACTTCTTCCTCTACTTCTGTGGATAATTCTGAACATGCCCCAACTAGTCATCTTCCTTTTCATCCAAATGATTATACGCACCCATGCCACCCTTTATATGTGCATCTTTCTGACCTCTTAGGGTCTTCTTTGGTCACTGAGCCTTTTGATGGCTCTTGTTTTGGAAGTTGGCGAAGATCCATTTTAGTGGTTTTATCCGTTAGGAACAATCTAGAATTTATTCATGGGACCTCTGAGAGACCTCCAGAAGGGTCTCCTCTTCTTCGCCAATGGTAGAGATGCAATGATTTGGTTGTTGCATGGCTGGCCAACTCTATGACCAAGGAAATTCATCATATTGTTGTGTATTCTGAGTTTGCAAAGGACATTTGGAAGGAACTTGAGACCAGATATGGCCAAGCTGATGAAGCCAGGGTCTTTGAGTTAAAAAAGGAGGTGGCTCATATTACTCATGGTGCCCTTGATATTCCTTCCTACTTCAACGAACTCAAACAACTTTGGGATGAGTTAGCCTCTCTCTCTCTACCAATTTTGATGAAAAGTGCACCTGTGGATGCAGTCTTATGTCTGAGGAAAAACAAAAGGTCTATCAGTTTCTCATAGGGCTCAATGATACTTACGTTCAAGTCAGAAGTAACATCTTAATGATCAAGACCCTGCCTTCCATTGACACAGTCTACAGTATTCTTCTAAGTGATGAGAAACAGAGGCAACTGTCTACTGGCTCTCATTTCTCTTCAGAATCAGCTTCTTTTAATGCTGGGTCTTCTAAGCAGCCTTACACTCCTAGGGTGAGTTTTGAAAATCAAAGGACTGCAATCACTTGCAAATACTGTAAAAACCTGGGCATAGCATTGATAAGTGCTACAAACTCCATGGTTATCCGCAAAATTTCAAATTTTCTAAGACTACTGGTCCCAGGAAAGCTTCAACACACATTGCAACTGATTCTTCTACATCTCAGCCATGTGTATCTCATTCCAATGGTGGTGCTATCCCAGTTGGTTTCTCTGACTCTTCTTCTGCCTTTCCTGGCCTAACAAAGGACCAATGTTCTCAGTTGATCCAGCTCTTGCAACAAACACATGTCACTCTTGACTCTTCTCAATCACTCATGGATTCTGCACATTTTGCTGGTAGGATAGCTACCCATAGTTTTCTTCTTAAGCCTACTTTATTTTCACAAGTTAGTTTCTGATTGGATCATTGATTCTGGGGCATCTGACCATATGACATCTCTCAGTTCTCTCATCTTCAATATTCAACCTCTTACTATTCCTTGCCTTGTTTCTCTCTCAAATGGTTACAAAGTTAAAGTTGCCAATTCTGGCTCCTTAACTTTGTTTCCTAATTTCACTCTTAACAATGTCCTTTATGTTCCTAGTTTTAACTACAATCTCATTTCAGTTCATAAGTTGGTTGATTAGTTTGATGGCATTGCACAGTTTACTAAGGTTTTATACGTATTACAGGGCCCTTCTCTAAAGAAACCTCTGGCTTTTGGTAAACTGGATAATGGGCTCTACAAGCTGCAAGTACCCATGTTTAGGCCTAATAACTATGTTTCCAATTCTGTTTTTTCTTCTGCATATACTGTTTCTGGTAGTTCTATTGTTTCCTCTTGTAATTCTGCACCTGTTGTTTCTAATAAAATGGATATTGTTTGGCATTTTAGACTTGGTCACATACATTTTCTAGAATGAAGGGCATTCCTGTTCTTAGTCCTTGTCTATCCCCTAAACAATCATTTCCTTGTCCTGTTTGTCCTTTGCCTAGGCAAACTAGACTTCCTTTCCCTGATAGCACCATTCACTCTACTGCTCCTTTTTAATTGATTCATATTGACACTTGGGGTCCTTATCACTCTCCTACTTCCCATGGTGCCAAGTATTTCCTTACTATTGTGGATGATTATTCTAGAGCTACTTGGACTAATTTGATGGGTGCTAAGAGCAATGCTTTTGATCTTCTCAAAGTTTTTATTGTTATGGTTGAAACTCAATTCCATACTCAGGTTCAGAAAGTTAGAAGTGACAATTCTTTTAAATTGGGATCTAGTACTATTGGCTCTAAGTTCTTTCGGCCAAGGGTATCATTTATCAGACCACCTGTCTCCATACTCCACAACAAAATGGTGTTGTGGAGAGAAAGTATGGACATTTACTTGAAACTGCTAGGGCATTGTTATTTCAATCCAAACATCCTATTTCTTTCTGCGGTGATTGCATCTTAACTGCCACCTATCTCATTAACAGATTCCCTTCTCCCTTGTTACAACACAAAACTCCATTTGAATTGCTTTATGGTTCACCTCCTTCTTATGACCATCTTAGGACTTTTGGTTATTTGTGCAATGCTACTCTTCCTAGAGTTCTTAGTGATAAGTTTGATCCCAGGTTTATTCCTTGCATCTTTCTGGGGTATCCCTTTTCTAAAAAGGTTTACAAATTGTATAATCTTGTCTCCAAGTCTTGCTTTGTTTCAAGAGATGTTCAGTTTCATGAACATATCTTCCCTTTCTCGTCTGGTTCTTCATCCTTTCCTTCTGTGTTTACTTTTTCTCCCTCTTTTCCTTCTGATTTCCCTTCGGTACCTTGTCCTGGTCCTTCTCCTTCTTCTTTATCTCCTTCCTCTTCCTCTGTCCCTTCTACCTCCTCTCCTCTGCCTTCTTCTGACTCTCAGGCCTCCTCTTCTACTGTTGTTGCTCCTGTCAGGAAGTCCTCCAGGACTCATAATCCTCCCTCTTATCTGAAGGATTATGTTTGTTCTCTTCCCTCATCTTCTCCTTCTTCCTCCCTCTCAGCTTCCTCTTCCTCTCAACCTTTGGTTGAACCTGCCACTTATTCTCAGGCTGCTGGTATACCTGAGTGGCAGGAAGCCATGACCAAGGAGTTTGAAGTTTTGGAGGCTAATGGCACTTGGTCCATTATTGAGCTTCCTCCAGGCAAGAAACCCATTGGTTGCAAGTGGGTGTATAAGGTAAAACAAAAGGCTGATGGGAGCATTGAGAGGTAAAAGGTTAGATTAGTTGTTAGGGGGGATACTCAAGTTGAGGGTATTGATTTTCATGAAACTTTTTCATCTGTTGTGAAACTGTCCACCATCAAAACCCTGATTGTTGTTGATGTTAAGAAACAGTGGCACATGTTTCAGTTGGATGTTAACAATGCCTTCTTGCATGGTGACCTTCATGAGGATGTCTTTATGAAGCTACCTCCTGGTTACATTGTTCCTTGTCCCTCTTCTTCTGGACAACTGGTTTGCAAGTTGCAGAAATCCCTTTATGGTCTTAGGCAAGCCTCAAGACAGTGGTATGCCAAACTCTCTCAAGCTCTGTCTTCTAGAGGTTATCAGTATTCTCTCAATGATTACTCCTTGTTCACCAAGGTTTCTGGGGATTCTATTGTGGTCTTAGTTGTTTATGTGGATGATATTATTTTAACTGGGACTGATAGTGCTGAGATCCTTGCCCTTAAATCCTTTCTTCATCAACAGTTCAGAATCAAAGATTTGGGTTCCCTCAGTTATTTTTTCGATATAGAGGTCTTCTATTCAGCATTTGTGGTTATTCTGCATCAGAAGAAGTTTCTTCATGACCTTCTTCTTGAGTTCCATTGTTCTGATGTCACCCATGTGGTTTGTCCCCTCCCACAGTCACTTAAGATAAAGGCTAAAGAGGGGGTTCCTCTTCCTAAACATGAAGTGTATAGGTCCTTGGTTGGGAAGCTAAATTTTCTCACCTACGCCAGGCCTGATATATGTTTTATTGTGCAACATCTTTCTCAGTTCATGCAGTCCCCTTGTGTGCCTCATTTGGAAGCTGGTTTGCATTTGTTGAAGTACTTGAAAGGTACTGCTGAGTTTGGTATTTTTCTCAACAATGCTCTTAATCTTTCTGTTGTTGCTTTCTGTGATAGTGACTGGGCTGCTTGCCCAGACACTAGATGATCTGTATCAGGTTTTTGTGTGCTCTTGGGGGGTATTCTTGTGGTTGAAAGTCTAAGAAACAGCATGTGGTGTCCATGTTCTCTGTTGAAGCTAAATATAGAGCCATGAGCAAGTCTGTCAGTGAAGTTACTTGGCTGCGCAGTTTGCTCTTCGATTTGGGTGTTTCCTGTCCTTCTGCTATTCCCATGTTCTATGATAGCCAAGCTGCTATCCACATTGCCAAGAACCCTGTTTTCCACAAAAGGACTAAGCACATTGAGTTGGACTGTCACTTGGTCAGAACAAAGCTTGTTGAAGGTCTTATACAACTGCTTCACACATCTTCCTCTACTCAATTGGCTGATATCTTCACCAAATCTTTAATTGGTGTTGCTCATCATGGTTTCCTCTCCAAGTTGGGGGTTTTGCCACCCTCCAACTTGAAAAGGGGTGTTGGGAATATTGCTCCTAGTCCAGATTAGTTAGATTGGTTATACTAGTTTTATTTTGTATTGGGCCAGGCCCACATATGTTGTAATTATCTTTAATTCTTTTTTTCTTCAGTTGTGTATAGTGGGACGGGTCCCATATAGGTAGACCCAAGAGGTCTGATACAAACATTTTTGTAATATTTTCCATTTTTACCGATGAAAAAAGGTTTCTTTCTCTCTCTCTCGATCACAGTAAACCCTAACACAATTTTCATCGATTTCATCCCATTTCTGCTGTTAACATCTCTTCAGTTCATTATAGATTGCTTAATGACGATACTGTACAAAAGACTGTTTACTATAAATATAGTAGTAGCAATTGCAGCTGCTCCAGCTATTATGTTATTGATGGCCCTAGCACTGTCTGTCTAGGTTGTCGAAACAGTATGTCAGCACAGTTAGTGTATGTTGCTCCACAGGGAGTGACGAAAGGTGTGGTAGCAAAAGGGGGTTATGTGAAGGAGGCAGTGACATACATGGTGATGGATGATCTGGTGGTTAAGCCGACGTCCGCCATATCTAGTATTACCAGTTTTGACAAGCTTAGTGTCAAGGATGCAGCTGTACTGCAGGAGAAAGTAGTAAATATCGGAGGGGAAGAGGTACTCAATTTTTTTTTTGTTGGTAATCAATTAAATTAAATATTGCTTCTTTTGTTGTTTGGTGAAAATTCTTACTTCTACTATCATTTTGCAGGGGCTGAAGTTGCTGAAGGCATTTTTTGAATCGAAAACAATTCTCACGAGTGTTTTCCTGAGCCACATAAAAGCAGAGAAGTAGTCATTAGACATAATGGGATTCGATGTTTTAGCTCTGTATTTGTCCTTAATTTTACTGTTTTCTTTTGTTTCGTTTCTCACTGGCGTTGATTTTGATTTGTAGGTTCAGGTTTATATGATCCATTGCAAAACTCTCTGCTTTCAACTCTCAAACATCTTATCTTTGGAGAATTAGCTCCTAAATGTTGTATAACTAAAAACAAAACAAAAAAATGTTATGTGTCTACTGTTCATTTCGCAGAGGAAACTCCAAAAGAACAAAGAAAAATACATGGTTTCGGTAATATTTAATCTTGACCAATGTTCAAAGAAATATGGAAACAATTTAGTCATTACAAATAGTTGTTTTTCATTAAGCGTTAGCCCATGATTCATCCACTCTTAGCTATAACAACTTCACTAGCCCGTTAATCCCGAATTTAGTGCTTAGACAGTAGGCTCAACTGAATTACAAATTGGATTCCAATAATGTTGTTGTATATAAATTGAGCCAAATCAAAAACTGGCTAACAAAAAATCACTCGGTGTGGATTGGTGTTAAATTTTAATTTAGATAAATGGTGCTGGCACAGAAATTAGAACTTAGTGTCTGACTGCATGTGACCGAGCGAACCAACTATATGGCTGGATCAACATGTGGTATAACTGTAAGCTAGATGTAAATTTACACCATGATGATCTACTAAAGAGTCTGACTGAAATATCATAGATGCGGAAGATACTGAAAAGTCTGCAAGTATAAACGAGTAGCTGACAAGACTAACTCATAAAAGCCCATCTGACTGACTAAATTATAGTCTATGAACCCTCTAAAGAACACTGAAATGCTAACTATTTATCGAGGCAAGGTCTCCGGTATACCTTATTAACTGAAATACTATAATGACTGAAAAAGGGAGGGATAATACCCCGAAAGATTGGGACTCACCAATAGCTGATACGAGATGTCCTAGCAAGCAGAGTCGTCAACCTGTAAATTGTTACCTGCATCGCGAGATGTAAGCCCCAGGCAAAAAGAGACGTCAGTACATTTGAATTGCACTGGTATGTAAAATAACTGAAGGAAATAACTGTAAATACTGAAACTGAAACTGATAACTAAACTAAATATATGAAGTAAGGTTATGAATACTCCCTCTTCTGAATGATGAACAACCTTTTTATCTGATAAACTACGGCCTCGGGCCCAAGTATACGTATACAAACTACGACCTCAGGCCCAATGATACTTAAAGCATAAACTACGGCCCCATGCCCAAATACAGGTGTTTAACATTCAAGAATTTAGAATTAGGAACTGAGAATCATATTGCAATACATGATACTGCAATAATGAACCATACAAAGTTACATGATACTGCAATAATGAATAGGACTAGACTGAGATGTGTATTCATAATAACTTGATTTGTCATAACTGAAACTCATAGAATATTGGATTATGAGACCATGTCATCTAGAGAATAGAAGTTCTATGACTATTCATGGAAATAAGGCATAATTACTTTCTGAGAAAACAAGTAATAGTCATAACGAATGGGATGTAGGGAGAATTATAGACAATCCCAAACGTAAAGAGTTAGCCTCACATACCTCAACTTTGCCCCTTAGTGATACTACAATGATCCACAATACTAAGAACCTTCAATCTACAATAGCAACATCCAATGGAACCAATATTAGTAACTAATTCCATAACTGAAGCCATTTAGGCATATTATCAAACACCTTGTAGGCATAAATCTCTACAACTCATCACCATATGATTAGTTCATCCAACTACCATAATTTATCAATAATTTATCCCACCATTATAATTAACCAATTTATAACTTCAAACATCACATATATGACCATTCATCTACACCCAACCAACAAAGTTTGATTAAATAATCATCTTTCAATCTCTATAATAGTTATGTAATTAAATTGGGAACTTATGGCTTCCAATCACCATACCAAGAGTTCCAATACTTATTAATACTCATGTTCCCTTTATAATCCATACATGTAAGTCTAAGGGTGTAGGATTACCTTTTTGGAAGAAATCATGCAAAACCCTCCTTTGAGTTCTTGAAGAAATCTCTTGAAGATCTAAGTATTTTATGTGCAGATTTCATCAATACTATAGTGTAAGTTATGAAATTTCACACCAAGATAATGGGAATTGCTTATCTTGAATATGGTAAGAGTTAGAGGTCTTGAGAGGGTGGAAAAAAGCTCCAAAATCCGCCAAATGAAGTGGGGAAAATAACCCCCAAAGGTCTTATATCAAAATAGGATTGGGTTGAAAAAAACCCAGATTTGCACAGCCACGGCGCATGGGACGCCACATGGGGCAGTGAAGTAATGAAAATGTGTCTGAAAACGAAATTTGGGAGTGTTCTGTAAATCTACACAGCCGTACTGCATAGGGTGACGCTTGGGGCGGCATGGTAGTGTAAAATTCTGCCAGCTTTTGGTAATTTGGTTATAACTTCTGGTAGGAGTGTCCAAATGACGAACGGTTAAAATTGTTAGAAACTAGACTCCAAGATCTTTAATTTGATAGGTTGTGAGGCACACAAAACCTTATATAAATGTAGATATACTCGTGCAAAGTTTAGTTTTGTGCGTGCTCATTTGGAATTTTAGTCTATCATGAAATTTTCCAACTTGGCTTAGGCTTAGGTCTTTCTTTGGATACCAAATCACTTATGATATGCCTCGTACACTTATTATTATATCCAATTGATAACCATCATATTAACAGTCCACACACAAGTGATTCAGATTTACAGTGTGTTACATTTATCTCCCCATTGGGATCATTCGCCTTCGAATGATTGTCCTGGTTGTTACTACGACTAACTCTAGACGTTAAACAGGGATGATGGAAACATGTGCACACTGAAATGTCATGAACACATTCATACTAAACTGAATGAATATACGATTACTGAACTGATGAGATATTTAACTGAATATGTACTAGACTGAATGGCTACTAAACTGACTAAACACTGAAAGATATGCAGATTGTAATATAAAGTCTGGATGAGAAGGTTAGTTACCGTCTATATTCTCTGCTTGCTCTTCAAAGATATGGGGATATCTGGACTTCATGTCTTCGTCGGCTTCCCACGTAGCCGCTTCAACCTTTTGATTCCTCCAAAGCACTTTCACTGAAGCAATTTCCTTAGTTTTTAGCTTTTGGATTTGATGATCAAGGATAGCCACTGGAATTTCTTTGTAAATTAGGCTAACTTTAACCCCTATAATTTCTGTAGGAACCACAAGAGAAGGGTCTCCATGAATTTCTTTAACATAGACACGTGAAACACTGGGTGTACAGTAGCAAATTCTTGTGGAAATTCTAACTCATAATCCACCTGGCCGATCCTTCGCAGGATTCTATATGGCCCAATATAGCGGGGAATAAGCTTCCCCTTATTCCCAAATCTCATAACGCCTTTAATAGGCGAAACTTTCAGAAACACCCAATCATCCACTTGAAACTCTAATTCTCTATGTCGCACGTCCGAATAGGACTTTTGGCAATTCTGAGGCGTCTTCAAATTCTCTTGAATAAACTTGACTTTCTCCATTGCCTGATAGACCAAATCGGGTCCTAACAACTATGCTTTGCCAACTTCGAACCAACCAATTGGTGATCTACACCTTCGCCCATACAGAGCTTCGTACACTGCCATCTTTATACTAGACCCGTAGCTGTTATTATAAGAGAACTCAATGAAGGGTAGATGATCATCCCAATTACCCTTAAAATCGATAATACACGCCCTCAACATATCCTCAAGATTCCGAATGATGCATAACACGACACTCAGTGCCTATCCGCATGTGACCGAGCGAACCAACTGTATGGATGGATCATCATGTGGTATAACTGTAATCTAGATGTAAAAATAAAACATGATGACTTACTAAAGAGTCTGACTGAAATATCATAGATGCGAAAAATACTGAAAAGTCTGAAGTATAAATGAGTAGCCAACAAGGATAATTCATAAAAGCATGCTAACATCTGACTGACTGAACTATAGTCTACAAAGCCTCTAAAGAACACTGAAATGCTAACTATTTACCAAGACAAGGTCTCCGGTATACCTTATTAATTGAAATACTATAATGACTGAAAAAGGGAGGAATGATGCCCCGAAAGACTGGGGATCACCAATAGCTGATATGAAATGTCCTAGCAAGCAGAGTCGTCAGCCTATAAATCCTTACTTGTATTGCGAGATGCAGGCCCGGGGCAAAAAAGGACGTTAGTACATTTGAATTGGATTGGTATGTAAAGCAAATAAAGGAAATAACTATAAATACTGAAACTGAAACTGACAACTGAACTAAATATAGGAAGTAAGGTTATGAATACTCCCTCTTCTGAATGATGAACAACCTGTTTATCTAATAAACTACGGTATTGGGCCCAATATATATATATGTGCACAAGCTACGACCTCGGGCTCAAGTATACGTATACATAACTATGGCCTCAGGCCCAATGATGCATAAAGCATAAACTACGGCCTGAGGCCCAAATACAGGTGTTTAACATTCAGGAATTCAGAATCAGGATCTAAGAATCATACTGCAAACATGATATTGAAATAATGAACCATACTAAGTAACATGATACTTGAATAACGAATAGGACTAGACTGAGATGTGTATTCATAATAAGTTGATTTGTCATAACTGAAACTCATAGAATATTGAATGATTATGAAACTATGCCATCTAGAGAATAGAAGTTCTACGACTATTCATGGAACTAAGGCATATTTACTTTCTGAGGAAACTAGTAATAGTCATAATGAATGGGATATAGGGATAATCATAGACATTCCCAAATGTAAAGAGTTAGCCTTACATACTTTAACTTTGCCCCTTAGTGATACTACAATGATCCACAACACTAAGAACTTTAAATCTACAATGCAACATCCAATGGAACCAATATTAGTAACTAATTCCATAACTGAAGCCATTTAGGCATATTATCAAACACCTTGTGGGCATAAATCTCTACAGCTCATCACCATATGATTAGTTCATCCAACTACCATAATTCATAAATAATTTATCCCACCATTATAATTAACCAATTTATAACTTCCAACATCACATATATGACCATCCATCTACACCCAACCAACAAATTTCCATTAAATAATCATCTTTCAATCTCTACAATAATTATGTAATTAAATTTGGGAACTTATGGCTTCCAATTACCATACCAAGAGTTCCAATACTTATTCATACTCATATTTCCTTAATAAATCCATACATGTAAGTCTAAGGGTGTAGGATTACCTTTTTGGAAGAAATCTTGCAAAAACCTCCTTTGAGTTCTTGAAGAAATCTCTTGAAGATTTAAGTATTTTATGTGTCGATTTCATCAATACTAGTGTATAAATTATGGAATTTCACACCAAGATAATAGGGATTTCTTACATTGAAGATGGTAGGAGTTGGAGGTCTTGACGGGGTAGAGAAGAGATCCAAAATCCGGTAAATGAAGTGGGAAAAATAACCCCCGAAGGTCTTATATCAAAATAGGGTCGGGTTGAAAAAATAAACCAGATTTGCACAACCGCGATGGAGAAAGAATAGTTTGCTCTATACTCATCGCGTGGCTGCATTAGTTTTGCTGTAGTGAAGGGCCTCATTTTGTATTCTAATAATTCTACCCATGTTTCACAATTAACTAGATTTAGTGTACGCGTGTTGCGCGTGTTTTCTCAGTTTATCTCCTTTCAAACCTTTCCTACAATTCAAATCGATGCCCAACGCTCCAAGCTAGTAAATAAATTCATCATAAAAATATACTCTAATACTTACAATAATTTGATTTAAACAAATTCCCAACTCCGCTTAAAAAGTTGATAAAATCACCCTCGGGCCCATGTGCCCGAATTCCAAAAAATTTTGAAGATAAACTTTATCCATAACCTCACGAACTCAAATATATAATTTATTCTCATTTCCATGCCCAAATTCGTGGTCAAAATCTAAAATACCAAATTCTAGATTTTTTACCAAAAACACCACAATTTCTATTAATTTCCATGTTTAAATCCTTATATAAACCATGTATTTAACTTATAATAAGTGGGGATCACTTACCTTGAGTTTCTTGATGAAAACCTCCCCTTGAAGCTCTCCAAAATCGCCCAAACCAAATGAAAATTGAAGAAAAATGGGCCAAGTCCCGTTTTAAAGAAACCTCACTGCCAGCAATTTTCCGCACCTGCGGACTCCTTGGCTGCATCTGCACTTCCGCTTCTGCAGCATTTTCTGCTTCTGCGGCGACTGAACTCGCACCTGCGCCATCACAGGTGCGCAAACTTTTTCCGCTTCTGCGGTTCTCAGCAACCTGGCCCTCTTCTGCTTCTGCGAGTCATTTCCCTCACCTGCAGGCTCACACCTGCGGCCCTCAAAGGAGGTTGAATAGGACTCTTCTTTCTTCTACTATCGGATTCCCAAAAAGAGAGGTTCTGAATTTCTTCATTCAAGTAAGAAAAATATGGGACGCTCGCAGACTTGTATGGAAGGAAGAGAATTATTAGAACTCTCGTCTGCCCCTCTCTTTACCCTCTATAGCTGAACTTTCTTACTTATGCGATGAGAAAAAATCCTCCAATATTAGTATAGGTGGGGCAGAAAGGTTGAGTGGAGGCAGGCAAGTTTGTAAAGTAGAGTTTTTCTAAGCCTATGAAAATCTACACGCAGGTGCGATTACAACAGATGCCCGGCTGCTTCAACTCTTCCTCTAAATCCAAATTCGAAGTATTAGGTAAGTTAGGATGAATGAGACTTTTTAATCATCATTTAAATGCATTTAAAGTCATGATATAGCTATATATGATGTATGGATATGAAATATAATGTTTGGGGAAAATAAGATTTAAGTTGAGAAAAAAAACCGACTAAGGATTTGCCTTGCAATGAAGCATTTTGTGCAATACATTTCATGTGTTATATGAGGTCTTTTTGGGACATATTATATACCAAAATGAAATTTTTGGAACCTAGTTTCCAATGGTCCAAACTATTTATTCATATGACATCAGAGTAGAGAAATGTCGATTTTTAAAATAGGGTCGCCAAGTCATGTTGCCGCACTTCGGAGAAACTGGCAGGTTTATAGGCCAAGTTGCGACGCAGTTTTCTCCCAATAAATTGAGAGTTACATGGATATAATTATATGGAATTATATCCCCATGTGTCTATTTTCCAACACTGCAAATTGTTTCTCAATACGATATCGGAATAGAGAGATACAAGTGTTCGAAGTGACACTGCTCAAGCTGCCAAGTAGGCAGCTTACCCACCTGCTTGGAGAATTGAGGCGGTGGGTTGTCTTACTTACATGTTAGCAGCAATTTGCTTACACGTTAGCAGCAATTTGCAAGCTGTTTTCTGAATTTAGAGTCTCAAATATGAGGGGCTTATCGTATCATCCTATTCACATGTAACCAGTATAGGAACTTCATTATCCACTTAACAACTCTTATATGTTCTCTTGAGAGATCTTTAAAGAGAGCGGAAGTCTAAAGCTAAAACGACTGGCTGAATCTAATCATCTTGCCATGGCTAAATTCGACCTGACTCAAGTGCAAAGACCTTTGTATACGGTGAAATCGGAGGGTCCAATTTCTTGTCATCGAGGTGCCTCAGAAGATCATCTCGAAGGCTCGAGGCTACAAGGCTATGGTCGAGTTTCCATGAATGAAAGAGGTTCATAGACGCTCGACCTTGGGACAGTGTTGACCACAGCAGTGGTAGAAATGGGGAGTTCCCAAGGCACATGGTTAGGACTGACAAACTCTAGTGGAATACCCTAAACCTGAGTCAGGGTGTCATCTAACTGTCCCATCTCCACATCTTTGTCATTAATGCATTTTGTACTATGTTAGGATTCCCCTCATATATAAAGGGGACCCTTGTCATATTGTAAACATCTGTTGCTTCTAAATAGACAAGAATATTCTCTTTGTTCTCTAACACATTCTTTAGATTGTCACGACCCAAACCGATGGGCCGTGACAGGCACCTGGTACCTTACTCAACCGAGTACCAATGTAACGTATTTTTCTTATTACATCATCATATACACATGACATACGGGCCTAATAGGCCAACATGATCCTTTATAAACTCAAAACATAGGCCGACCAGGCGGTACAATTTTTTATGTACACGACATATGTCTACAAGCCTCTAAGAGTACATAAATGACATAAAGGTCGGGATAGAGTCCCGCCTTACCAAACAATACACGTCTAAATCATACTAACCAAATGAGAAACTCCGAAGCAAATGGAGCGCACTAACATCTTCCGCTGAGCTGATAGCCTACTTGGAGGGCTCTCGACCTGTCTATCGGGACCTATGGGCATGAAACGCAACGTCCCCAGGCAAAAGGGACGTCATTACGAATAATGTACCGAGTATGTAAGGCACATAAATAAATACATAAGAGACATGGAAGAAATATAGAGTACATGACTCAACCAGTAAGTCTGAATAACTTTGTAAATTATAAATTACTTTTAGCATCATGCATATGAGTATGAATGTCATGTCGTGCATAGGTACATGTTTCATAACATCATCAGCCTCTGAGGGCATCCCATCATATCATATCGGCCACTATGGGCAAAATCATCATCGTATACTAGCTGATCAGATAGTGGTGCATATATAACGCCATAACCTTTTCCATATCCCATATACATACATATATACGCGTATATAACGCCGTTTGAATCATATTTCAGCCACTGTGGGCAACATCATCAACATATACTAGTTGATCAGGTGGTGGTGCATATATAACGCCGTAAACTTTTTCCATATCCCATATACATATATTTACATATATACGCGTATATAACGCCATCTGGTCATGGATCAATGCACATGTATAAATGAGTGAAATGCATGAAAAATACATAATAATCTCGATATTCCTTTCGGATAAACTTTTCCAACTGCGTATTATTCTGAGACCCATGAACAGAAGATAATAATAATTCCCATGGGGAATCAAGAATATAGACACCCTTACTATTTCTATGAATAGAGTAATTTATAGAAACTGTGTATTTGCTCATTTCTTCGGTATAATTTGGACCATAAGAAAAGAAAGAAGGGAGGACCTTAACATACCTGTTTCTGAACTTATTTGAACGAATCTGCTTCTGCGAAATATGGACCTGGATTCCTTGAAATTGGAACGAACTTGTTTTGGATATGAAATTTTGGAAGAATTTTAGTTCTGTGATTTCACACTTTTCTCAAATACAATAAGTCTTTGAAACTTAACAAAAAATTAAACCTTTAAACCAAGCGATTACTATTCTGTATTTAACGTTTTCTTGAACTTTAAAGAAGGAGATGTTTCTGATCTTCTCATGTGTTTTGGACCTAAAAATGTAAATGAAGACAAGACTTATTCAAGTCTTATCTTAGTTAGAGTTTAATTTGGCTTGGAATCAATGGCTTTAACGTTTGAAGTCTGCTTTTTTATAAATTCTTGGTTTTCAAGTCTTATTCAAGATTTATGGATTAGACTTTATAAGTCTTACTCAAGACTTACCTTGAAGACACTTATACATGTATATTATGAATCATCCTCCCTAATTAGTGGCTTTGTGCCACGTGGGAGGGTGGTATAATTTATAGTTTTTTATCCACGTATTAGTTAACTGGGTAATGTCCTGTTATCCGGTAATTAATCATTTACCCGTAAAATTTAAAAATTGCTAAAAATTACTTAAAATTCTGTTTATTTTTAAAATACTTCATATATACTTTATATATTATACTACCGTGGTCATATGATACCTTGCATGGTACTAGTTCATAATTATCAGGTATTATCGCTCGACCCGTATTTTATTCCAAATTGGCCACTTTCAACGAAACTCGTTTTCTTTAATCAGTGTACCCCTTTATCCTTCATAACACTTTTTTATCGCTTGTTATAAATAGCATAAGTATGTTAACGTAAAGATGATCTCATCCTCGAGTCTACGTCGGTTAACTGAAAATGAAATTTTTAACATGCGAAAATGTTAGATGTAACACCTTCCCCCCTTAGAAACATTCGTCCTCGAATGTTCAACTCCCCATGTTCTGTATAACTTTGGTAAGGTTGCCTTTGTAACAACTCCATTACCAATTCTCCTCGTAGAAGCTTAATAACCCAACACCACACAGAACAACAATTATGAATAACGACCGTGGCCTCACACGACCAACGACAATAGCCAATAAAAGAATTTGTACACGTACCTTATGATTATGACGTCTCAGTTGGACCCTTCTCTAGAGGAGGAAATAGGTAGGCATATCTAGACTTCATGTTTTCCTCAGTCTCCCAAGTCATTCTTCCATATTGTTGTTCCTCCAAAGTACTTTCACGGAGGCTACCTCCTTATTCTACAGCTTGCAGGTTTGTTGGTCTAAGATGGCAACCGGAACTTCCTTGTATGATAAGTCTTTTGTAATATGTACATCATTCGTGGGCACCACTCGGGTTGGATCACCAATCTACTTTCGTAACATAGATACGTGAAAAATTGGATGGACAGACTCCAATTCCAAAGGCAATTCTAACTCATAAGCTACTTGGCCCACTCTCCAAATGATCCTATAAGGCCCAATATACCGTGGGCTAAGTTTGCCTTTATTTCCAAATCTCATCACACCCTTTATAGGTGACACTTTTAAGAATACCCAGTCATCAACCCCGAAGTCTAAATCTCATCATCGCATGTCGGAATACGACTCCTGACGACTCTGATCTATCAATAGTCGATCCTGAATCAACTTTACTTTTTCTATGGCTCGTTGAACCAGGTCTGGCCAAGCAATCCAGATTCTTCAACATCAAACCACCCTATAGGCGAACTACACTTTCGTCCGTAAAGAGCTTTATATGGAGCCATCTGAATACTGGAATGGTAACTATCATTATATGCAAACTCAATAAGCGGCAGATGATCATCCCAGCTACCTTTGAAGTCTATCACACAAGCTCGTAACATATCCTCCATGTTTGAATAGTATGCTCCGCCAGTCCGTCTGTCTGGGGATGAAATGTTGTACTAAGACTTATTTGAGTCCCCAATCCTTTTTGGAAGGACCTCCAGAAGTTAGCTGTAAATTAAGCTCTTCTATCCGAGATAATAGATACAGGGACACCATGCAGTCGTACTATCTCTTTGATATAAAGCCTCACATAATCTTCTGAGGAATATGTAGTTCTAACGGGCAAAAAATGAGCTGACTTAGTAAGCCTATCAACAATCACCCATATCGAATCGAACTTAAGATGGTTACGGGGTAAGCCTACGATGAAGTCCATATTGATTATTTCCCATTTCCATGTCGGAATCTCCATAGCTTGCAATAATCCACTGGGTTTTTGATGCTCAATCTTAACCCGCTGATAGTTAGGACACTGACCAGCGAACTCCGCTATATCCTTTTTCATTCTGTCCCACCAATATACTCCCCTGATATCATGATGCATCTTTGTCGCTCCTGAATGGATAGAATAACGAGAATAGTGAGTTTCTCCCATAACCTGCCGACGCAGCCAAGCAACATTAGGCACACATAATTGTCCTCGATATATGAGGACCCTATATCCTGTAATCTCAAATTGCATCTTCTCCTTTTGAAGGGTGGTATCTCTATAATGAACTAACACAGGATCCTCATACGGGCATTCCTTTACTTCAGTTACTAATGAGGATGTTGCCGTATTCTAAAGAGTAATTCCAATGTCACCTGAGTCCAGTAACCGAAAGCCAAGACTAGCTAGCTGATGAACCTCATGGGTTATTCCCCTCTTTTCTGGCTACAAATACGACAGACTACTCATAGATCTATGGCTAAGGGCGTCGACTACTATGTTTGCCTTCCCTGGATGGTATAAAATATCAACGTCACAGTCTTTAAGTAGCTCCAACCATCTTCTTTGACGTAGATTTAATTTTTTTTTTTTTGCTTAAAAGTGTACTAGAGGCTCTTATGATCTGTATAGATATCAACATGAATGCCATACAAGTAGTGCCTCCACATCTTTAGTGCATGAATCATTGCGGCTAACTGTAACTCGTGGGTTGGGTAGTTCTTCTCATGCTTTCTTAGTTGTCTATAACCTACAACCTTACCATGCTGCATCAACACAACCCAATCCAATGCCTGAGGCATCACAGTAGATAACCACCGGTCCCTTCTGGTAGTGTTAGAACCGATGGTGACGTTAATCTCTCCTTTAATGCCTGGGAAGTTCGTTCGCAAGCATCATTCCATTGAGACTTTGCTCCCTTTTGAGTTAACTTACATGGGTATTCTAATCTTTCACAATTCATAAAATTCCCTTCTTCGAAGGCTCAAACTTTATCCTTTATCTATCTCAATTACGCCATTATTCCAATATCAAGGCAGCATTTCATCTATTCCTAATGTTACTGATCTTAGACTCCTTTGAGTTTCTTTAGGCCATACTGAGTCTTCTATAACTTAGAGAAACTATCAGCTTTCTCATGAGCTTAACCCCAAAGACTTATCCATTCTCGTCACCTTTTCACTCATTTTTTCTTATCCTTTCTCCTGTCTTCCTAGAACCTTGTCGCTCTACCATGTTGTAGCTTGCGACCTAAACATATCTATTTATACTTCGCAATCTTTCTTTAACTTACTTGCATCATAAATTTCCTTATGTTATTCTGGAATATTAAGCAAGACACCACATACTACTTTGGTCAAAGGTGCTTAGAAGAGAAGAAAATTTCGTTACAAGTTTCTTGTAATAACCTACCAAACTGAGAAGCTACAAACCTCCATCGGTTTTGTGGGTCTAGGAAAAGTCTTCACTGCCTCAGTCTCTTGTGTATCCACTCGGATGTCCTTACCCGAAATAACATGCCCAAGGAAAGCTACAGTGTTCAACTAGAATTCATATTTAGAAAATTTTGCATACAACTTCCCTTCTTGTAGAACTCTGAGTACAGTACGCAGATGATTTGCATGCTCAGCCTCTGAACTAGAATATACCAATATATCGTCAATAAACACAATTACGAACAAATCAAAAAAAAAGCCTGAACACATGGTTCATCAAATCTATGAATACTGTTGGGGCATTGGTCAAACCAAACGACATAACATGAAACTAAAAGTGCTCATATCTAGTCCTGAATGTTGTCTTCGGAATATCTTCATCCTTAACCCTTACTTGATGGTACCCGGACCTTTGGTCTATCTTTGAAAAACACTTGTCACCTTGCAACTGATCAAATAAATCATCAATTTTCGGGAGCGGGTACTTATTCTTGATCGTCACCTTATTCAACTGCCTATAATTAATACACATTCGTAAGGAACCATCCTTCTTTCTCACAAACAACACAGGTGCTCCCCACAGTGACGTACTAGGTCTGATAAAACCTTTTTCAAACAAGTCCCTTAGTTGTTCCTTTAACTTTTTCAGCTCTGCGGGGGACATTCTATAGGGGCAATAGATATTGGATGAGTATCTAGTAGTAGGTCGATGGCAAACTCAATTTCTCGCTCTGGAGGAAGACCCGGAATCTCATAGGGGAAAACATCAGGAAACTCGTTCACCACAGGGATGGAGTGAATGGTTGGTGACTCTACTTTCATATTCTAAACCCGAACTAAGTGATAAATACAGCCCTTATTGATCATCTTTATTGCCTTGAGTTAGGAGATAAATTTACCTCTTGGTGATGTCGTATTACCTTCTCATTCTAAAACAGGCTCTCCTGGGACTGAAATTAAACCATCCTTGACTTACACTTGATGTTAGCATAACAAAAGGCGAATCAATCCATGCCTATTATAATATCAAGTCCTACCCAACCGAACACCACGTATTTTATCCTTGTTTATTATCAAACCTATCACGAGCCATTTCGGCCATATCCATATATATAAGTAACAATATTAAGACTTAACCCGGATATCTAATTTAGAAAAAGGTTTATATACATAGGGTTCGACTAGGCCGTAGACATATCATACCCAAAACTATATACAGGATACTGTCTTCAAAATCTCTAAGTAGGCATAACCATAATATATACAAGTCGTCCCTACGTCCTCATAAAACAACCAAACACATTTAGAACCCTGACTTGGTAATATTCCAAGAAGAGGTGGAACTCACCAACCAAAAACTGACACTTGGAGGAAGTCTATAGTAGAGGGTCCTTGCCTCGTCCTATATAAGAACCTCGATCGGACACACTTCGAAGAGGAATCGTCATGTCCTTATCAGTTACCTTCCTCCTCTTAGCCTGACTACTATCTTCTTTCTCTGCGTATCCCATAATATATAGCGGCAAACCTTGATTGACGGACTCCCATGATTGTGGACTATCCAGAACCTCAGAAGAGCTAGTGTCCTCAAATACCTTGACATAGTTTTGAGCCTGAGGGAATCCCGGCTGTGCCAATCCATGCACTACTCCCCTTATCCCCAGATCAACGGGCTGTGAAACTAAGGACCTTGGTGAGGTCGGAACTCCTCTCACCCCATCTACTATCGGAGTGGTCGAAACAACTCAAATGGATGACTCATATAGATCCTCGGATTGATATTTCTCAATAGAACCCATGATCTCCGATGGGTCTGAATCCATAGTATAACTTATATCTTTTTCTAACAACTTCGTAGCCTTCTGACCCATGCTAGCGGATGTAGTCTTCGGAGGCATCGCTAAAAACGTAACATATTATCAGGAAGATGAATGCTTATATTGCACGATCTAAGATAAGAAGAGAGGATAACATCCTATATGTCCTGTAGCCTCCTGTCTATAAGTGTAGTGCACGACATACCCATAAACAAGACTCTACTAGACACGGCTTGTAGACTCCCAAGGATAGAACTGCTCTGATACCACTTTTATCACGACCCAAACCGATGGGCCGCGACGGAAACTCGGTACCTTACTCAATCGAGTACCAACGCAATGTATTTTTCTTATTACATCATCATATACACATGACATACGGGCCTAATAGGCCAATATGATCCTTTATAAACTCAAAACATAGGCCGACCAGGCCGTACAATCTTTTATGTACACGACATATGTATACAAGCCTCTAAGATTACATAAATGATATAAAGGTCGGGACAGAGTCCCGCCTTACCAAACAATACACGTCTAAATCATACTAACCAAATAAGCAACTACGAAGCAAATGAGCGCACCAACATCTTCCGCTAAGCTGATAGCCTACTTGGAGGGCTATCGACCTATCTATCGGGACTTGCGTGCATGAAACGCAGCGTCCCCAGGAAAAAGGGATGTCAGTAAGAATAATGTACCAAGTATGTAAGGCACATAAATAAATACATAAGAGACATGGAAGAAATATAGAGTACATGACTCAACCTGTAAGTCTGAATAACTTTGTAAATCATAAATTACTTTTAGCGTCATGCATATGCGTATGAATGTCATGTCATGCATAGGTACATGTTTCATAACATCATCAGCCTCTGAGGGCATCCCATCATATCATATCGGCCACTTTGGGCAAAATCATCATCGTATACTAGCTGATCAGATAGTGGTGCGTATATAATACCATAACCTTTCCCATATCCCATATACATATATATATATATATAATTTGAGTACATACATATATATGCGTATATAACGCCGTTTGAATCATATTTCAGCCACTGTGGGCAACATCATCATCATATACCAACTGATCAGGTGGTGGTGCGTATATAACGTCGTAACCTTTTCTCATATCCCATATACATATATTTACATATATACGCGTATATAACGCCATCTGGTCATGGGTCAATGCATATGTATAAATGAGTGAAATGCATGAAAAATACATAATAATCTCGATATTCCTTCCGGATAAACTTTTCCAACTGCGTATTATTCTGAGACCAATGAACAGAAGATAATAATAATTCTCATGGGGAATCAAGAATATAGACACCCTTACTATTTTTATGAATAGAGTAATTTATAGAAACTGTGTATTTGCTCATTTCTTCGGTATAATTTGGACCATGCCAAAAGAAAGAAGGGAGGGCCTTAACATATCTGTTCCTGAAATTATTTGAACAAATCTGCTTCTGCAAAATATGGACCTGGATTCCTTGAAATTGGAATAAACTTGTTTTGGATTTTAAATTTTGGAAGAATTTTGGTTCTGTTCCTTCACGCTTTTCTCAAAGAAAATATGTCTTTGAAACTTAACCAAAAATCAAACCTTTAAACCAAGTGATTATTATTCTGTATTTAACGTTTTCTTGAACCTTTAAAGAAAGAGATGTTTCTGATCTTCTCATGTGTTTTGGACCTAAAAATGAAAATGAAGACAAGACTTATTCAAGTCTTATCTTAGTTAGAGTTTAATTTGGCTTTAAATCAATGGCTTTAACGTTTGAAGTCTGTTTTTTTATAAATTCTTGGTTTTCAAGTCTTATTCAAGATTTATGGATAAGACTTTATAAGTCTTACTCAAGACTTACCTTGAAGACACCTATACATGTATATTATGAATCATCCTCCCTAATTAGTGGCTTTGTGCCACGTGGGAGGGTGGTATAATTTATAGTTTTTTATCCACTGATTAGTTAACTGGGTAATGCCCTGTTATCCGGTAATTAATCAATTACCGACATAATTTAAAATTTTCTACAAATCACTTAAAATTCTATTTATTTTTAAAATACATCATATATGCTTTATATATTATACTACTGTGGTCATATGGTACTTTGCATGGTACTAGTTCATAATTATCGGGTATTATCACTCGACCCTTATTTTATCCCAAATGCCAATTTCAATGAAACTCGTTTTCCTTAATCCGTGTACCTCTTTATCCTTCATAACATTTTTTTATCGCTAGTTATAAATATCGTAAGTACGTTAACGTCAAGATGATCTCATCCCCGAGTCTACTTCGGTTAACTGAAAATAAAATTTTTAACGTACGAAAATGCGAGATGTAACATAGATATTATTGCTTCCATTTATTATCTTCATTATTGTTCATCGCTTATTGTTTATCATTGGCCATAAAGAGCCTTCTTTGATTTTATTATAACTGTTAGTCGCTCTTCAACTGCCTTCGATAGCTCCGAACCGAGCTCCAGAATCGACCTCAAGGCCCCCGAATCGACAAGCTTGGGGCCCCGATTGTTAACCTATCGGTTTGGTTATCACCTTATTCCTAACTCTTATCTCGTTTCTAAATCTCACACATAGCATCAACTGCTTAACAACTAGCATAAAAATAGATTACGTATTTTTAGAGTCCCATAATCAAATTTAATTGTTATTACCATTTTTACGGTAAACAGTTTGGCGCCAATCGTGGAGCTAAAAATAATAGTGATTATTTTTTTGTTGGTTTCATTACACAATGCAGGTTATCTTTCACACCTTTTCTTGTCCAAGATCTTCAATTTCAGGTCGAAATACCTAGCTCGGTAAATGGAGGTGAAAACAACAACCTTGAGAACCACGGAGAAAATGGTGTGGATGTTCCAGGTGTTGGTGTGCCACCATGAAACCTTGAGAACGCACCAGAACTGATTCTCAGCGGACACAGTCTCGCGCGACGCCCAACAGGTCGATATAAGCTCACACACCAACAGGAGGGTGCACCAAGGAGATCAACAGGAAGCTCAGAAAACCCCCACTAGGGAAGAACGAGAGGTTAGCCTTCATGTTATTTTTGAAATGTTGCAGGCACAACAGCTGGCTATTGCTCAACTGCAAAGTCACTAGAAAACTCCTAGCACAGTAGCACAGGGGACAGCTCTCCTAGTCGAACAGGTACCGGAGAGATCGAGAAATAACGAGTCGATAGCCGATCTCATCATCGTAAAGATGCTCGAGGACCTCACCAGAAGGATCAAATCGGGCGAGAAAATGATAGAAGCCAACGATAAGAAGGTCAAGACTTACAACTCCAGGGTCGACCAAATTCCAGGAGCGCCCTCAATCTTGAAAAGTGTAGACTCAAAGAAGTTCATACAGAAACCGTTCCCATAGGAAGCGGCCCCGAAACCCATTCCAAAGAAGTTCAGAATGCTAGACCTTTAAAAATATAATGGTACTGGATCCCAATGATCACGTTACCGCTTACACCTGTGTAGTAAAGGGCAATAACCTAAAGGACGACAAGATCGAGTCCGTCCTGCTGAAGAAGTTCGGGGAAACACTTTCTAAAGGGGCAATGATGTGGTATCATAACCTGGTCCCAAATTATATAGACTCATTTGCCATGCTGGCAGATTCCTTCATCAAGCCGCATGTCGGGGTCATCAAGGTGTCCACAAGGAAATTCGACGTCTTCAAAATCAAGCAAAGGGAGAACGAGATGCTGTGAGAATTTGTATCTCGCTTTCAAATGGAACGAATGGAACTGCCACTAGTCTCTGACGACTGGGCGGTACAGGCCTTCACTCAAGGTTTGAATGAGTGAAGCTCGGTGGCGCGAAGCAACTGAAACAGAATCTAGTTGAATATCTTGTCGTGACCTGGTCGGATGTTCACAACTGATACCAGTCAAAGATCAGGGTCGAGGATGAACAGCTGGGAGCCCCCTCGGGCTCAGTATACTCAAGCAGGCTTCTGGAGAAGGAGCCAAAGCCAAACAAAGAAAGATATCAGTCATACACCTAAGACAGGAGGAAGGCCCCGAGGCGCAACCCACCTCGTAACGATCGAAGGATAGACCAAGGACAGAATCTTTAGGGACTCATCAATAGAGCCAGATTCGATAGGAACGCAGGGCCAACGGAGGCACCCCACTTATCAAAATACAACTTCAACGTCGATGTATCAGACATCGTGTTCGCCATCAGTAAAATCAGAGAAGCCAGGTGGCCCAGGCCTGTACAATCAGATCCTTCACAAAGGAATCATAACTTAGTATGTGAATTTCACAACACGCATGGTCATAGGATAGAGGATTGCCCCACCAGCTCCGAGAAGAAGTAGCCAGACTACTTAATAAAGGTCACCTCCGAGAATTCTTAAGTGATCGGGCCAAAAATCAGTTCCGGGAAAGAGAGGCGACCAAGAAGAATGAAACGAATGAGCCGTAACATGTCATCCACATGATCTTGGGAGGCATTGATTCCCCACAGGAACCCATGATGAGAAAGACAAAAATATCCATCATCAGAGAAAAGCGAACCCGGGAATACATACCCGAGGATGACCTCACATTCAGCGAAGAGGACACTGAGACCTTGTCTCAACCTCACAATGATGCACTGGTAATATCTTTCCTTGTAAATACATTTCAAATAAAATGTGTACTCGTGGATCTAGGTAGCTCGGTCAACATTATCAGGTCAAGGGTAATCAGCACATCCTACACTAAGGTATAACCCTTTCCCTTTTCATTTTATATTTCACACTAACCCTTATGCAGGCGCCCGAACGAAGCAGTAAAAGCGCTAACCCATCCCGAAGACCTTAAGGTTTTAAAGCATTTGTTGCACTCTTTTCCATTGGTCGAGTTTTTATCCCGAAAAGGGTTTTACCGATAGGGTTTTTAATGAGGCAACATCCACATGATACCTAAGGAAGACTCAACAAGTATTCAAGGCTTCTTTTGCAATCAACCTCAAACACTGGGGGCATCCCCCCAGAAGGCCATCCACTCGGAAAAGCCAAGAAACGCCAAATGGGGTCCCAATAGGAAAATAATGTACCGGGCCAAATGGTCGAACGAACTGTGTCCGTATAGCCGGGACCCCGATGGTGAAAACATGTATACTTGTACCAAGTAATCTAAGAATATCTTTTATCAAAGCATCTCACACTCCAAAAGAAACTCGACATCTTTGTAAAAATTACTCCTATGACAAAAACGTCCCGAGCACTCGGTGATTGGCATCAACAATTCAACACCTGAGCGATCCCCGAATAGGAACTCCAAACTCACAAGCCCTCAACGAGGCAAAATCACGAAGCATCTCCAGAGCCGAAAGTGTCCCGAACACTCGGGAACTAGCGTCAAAACCTCAAAAAACCCATGACCTCAGGGTCAGAATCTCTGAAATTGTAAGCCCTCAATGAGGCAATACCAAATTTACGAGTAACGGCTCCCGAGCCAGAATACCCTCGATGACTCGGGGACTCTCGTCAATCACCATTCATTAAAACACCCGAGGCCATAAGACCCTAAGTGGGCAGACTCGGTCTCGTAAGACCTACATAAGGCAGCAACAGTATCTGTAAGACCTCAAGCAAGGTATGAACCATACTTGTACCAAGTATCTAAAAACTGTAAGACCTCAAAGGCATGAAAATTTTGTAAGACCTTACTAAAGGCATAAATCCGATTTCAAAGTTAAGGCTATATATCGAACTTGTAAGACCCTAAAAGGCATACCTTCGATATAGACGTCAAAACTACTTCACTCGGGATCAAAAATGGCTCCGGCCAAGCACAAATGACTGTACCGGCCAAACTAACGCGACTCAGGGACGCTCGACCATCGCTACAAAGTCACAAGCCTTCAATTACTTCGAATCTACTTCGAAAAGAATCGGTTAAACAGGTTACCCTTGACATAGACAAAAGAGCTTCGACCATGTCAGCTCCAAATCACAGGCTTCGGGATACTCAGCCTCCAAGCCGAACCTCCCGAGGTGCTCGATCATCGCCATATAACGACTCGTAATCGAGGTTTTTATCGAACCATCGAAGAGTCAGGCAAAAATTGTTTCAAAAAGTCCTTAACGAGGGAAAAGTAAACCAATAAAAGGTCTCTTTGACCCAAGGCGTAAGAGCCATAGTCGCCAGCCCACATAAAAGGTCGCTTCGACCCAAGGCGTAAGAGCCATTGTCGCCAGCCCATACAAATCCAAAAACTTGAGGGTCGATTGAGCTCGAGTTGAAACCCGACTCGAAGACTGAACCCCAAATAGTTAACTAAATATGCCTAAGAGCAAGGCGTAAGAGCCATTGTCGCCAGCCCACATAAAAGGTCGCATCGACCAAATGCATAAGAGCTTACGGGCCATCCTAATGAGCCTTAGAGCCACACATAAAAGGTCGCATTAACCAAATACGTAAGAGCCTATGGGCCAGCCTTATGAGCCTCAGGGCCACACATAAAAGGTCACATCAACCAAATGTGTAAGAGCTTACGGGCCAGCCTAATGAGCCTCAGGGCCACACATAAAAGGTCGTATCGACCAAATGTGTAAGAGCCTATGGGCTAGCCTAATGAGCCTCAAGGCCGCACATAAAAGATCATATCGACCAAACGCGTAAGAGCCTACGGGCCAGCCTAGTGAGCCCCAGCGCCATATCACGAATCTAAGGATTCCAACAAACTTAGAGACCAATTGATCTGGCTAAATTCTAGAAACCCAGAAGATACAAGATCACGAGGTTTCCCCTTATACATACATGCAATAAAATACAAGCTCCATTTACAGCATACTGTGAAAATACTATACATAGAGACAGAGAAGGAAATAAACGTCTCCCTTGGGGAATATGGCCCGACGACCTCATCTTCACTTTCTTCGATGTCAGACAGAAGTAACTGAGCATCACGCTTATCCTCCCTTGCTCGAGCCAACTCTTTCGAGAGGATAAAACACCTAGCACAGATCTCTGCGAGAATCTTTCTTTGAGACTTGCAACGAGCGTATTCATTGATCCTCTCTTCGAAATTGAGGATCCTTCTTAGATCAGCTTGAGCATCGGCAACGTCCTTTAAATAGATCGTCATCTCCTGGTCAGCCTTAGTTTTGCTTATTACGGCTTCAGCCCGGGCATCAACGATCTCAGCCCTGACCTTTGAAAGCTCGAACTCGAGCTTCGTAATCACATCCGTTTGAACCAAAGCATTATCGCGAGCTAAGCAGAGTTGAGCCTCAAAGGCGAGAACTTTAGCAAGAGCACCCTTCCCCTCTAAAGCCTGAACCTCCGCCTGAGCTCTTAGCTCATAATGTTCATGCTTGGCTTGGCCAGCTTCATCCTAAAGACACTCCAGGGCCTATGTCTTTTTCTACAACTAAGATAAACGGAGTGTTAGCAACAGAAGCTAGAAGAGGGAACACACACTCACCCGGGACAGAAAAATACCTGCTCCTTCAAGTAACTCTTATAACTCAAGCTCTGGCTCACCTCATACTGCAAGTGTGCCAGCTTGACTTCCTTTTCATGGCAAAGGAGCCAAAGGGATCTCTCCTTATTCAAAGATTTCCGCATCCTGGCTTCACGGCGAAGAACCCCGAACTTAAGCTTTTTGAAGGCCTACAAAGGAAAACCTGATAAGGAAGGGAAGACACGAAAATCAAAAGGCTTATGTCAAAACTCACCACAAAGTAAAGCCGTTGGGCTTCCTTGAAAGCCGAGCGTACATCTATTAACCTAGCTCCCTCAACTTTGAAAGAATCAACTCCGGTCGAGGCACGGTCGCTCAGAGTATGCGACCCCGGGTTTCTAGTATCCCTCGAAGTACTATCGACAGAAAAAGAAGGCAACATTGGCGGAGAAACCACCTTTCTAGAACTAGAAACCACGGGCGTGGAAGGCTCAGACGATGCTTCCGCTCCAAAATCTCGGTCCCGTTTCGCCTTGCTTTGAGTGACATCTCCCTGTAAAGTCATCAATCACTTGTTGTTGTCGTTCTTTAGCTCGGAAGATAGCAACCCTTACCCCTCTCCAAAGGATCATGGACTCACCTCGGAAGGCTCTATGATGCCTACAACGACAAGATTAATACACAGAAAGGGAAAATGCCTCTCCAAATGAAGGAAGGGAAAGGAAAAAATAGCACAACATGTACCATGGTGTTTTGCTTCCCATTTGCCCCAGGACAAAGCTCTCCACTTGTGCTCATCACAAGTCGAGTGGGTCGCCAACTTACGAACCCAATCCGACAGATCAGGAATGTCGCCCGGCGCCCATGAAACCACTATAGAAAAAGAAAAGAAGGCACGATTACGAAACCAACTTTTGCCATAAACAAAACTGAGAAGGCACAGAATGTACCACTTACATGTATAGTTCTATTCCTCAGGGAATGGCATAAGCTCCACGGGGATAATATCAGTGGTCCTGACTCGGACGAATCAATTCATCCACTCCCGATCTCCATCTTCCTCATCATCAATAATGAAGGGCGTAGTCGACCGACATCGCAGGGTTAGCATACCTTGATGGTGAAGGGATCGGTACAGCCTAATAAGATGACTAAGCGTACGTTCAAGCCCCGCCTTCTCTGCAAAAATCTCATCATCAACACTATCTGCCAAAATGACGGGTGGATCTGTGCCAAAGTAACCCGATACTTTAAACAGAAGTCGAACACAACCCTATCAAGGGGGCCCAGTGTGAAAGGATACGTGTACACATTCAAAAATCCATCGGCACGATCAGTGATGCCCTCATTTGGGGAAAGTATCTGTAACACCACTTTCTCCCCCCATCTGCAGTCTTTTCTCACTAACCCAAGATGTTTTTCTCCTATCAAAGAAGTAATCTTCAAGGTATACTCTCGTTGGTCCTGAATGCCGAAGGCAGAGCTCTCCCCTCTCTGCCGGACAGACCCCGATGTAGCAGTCATGGCTATGGCAAAATTAGAGAACTAAAGCAGGAATTTGTGCAAGTACGTTAGTACTGAAGTAATAAAAGGCTTAACGCAGAAAAAGAAGGGTAACTACTTAGAATGGTGGGATATCCAAAAGAGCAGAAACAACCCTATATATATGGAAAAAATGGCAACGATCCACCTGTCTCAAAAGCTGATTAAAAACACTGACCGATATTACTTCGGGAAGCTACGCTGGCGAAAGCGCCTCAATAGCTTTGCAGCCATATCGTACATTAGGCAACGCCATGTAATGTTTTGGGAACAGAGATCCCCATGCCACTACAAGTCCCGAAGTGGTACCCGACCTCGAGGACCTCCATCAAAAGGAAGTTAGGCTCTAAGAAGCCAACGGCATCACCGCAAGTCCTGAGGTGGTACCCGACCTCGAGGACCTCCATCAAAGGTAAGTTAGGCTCTAAAAAGCCAACGACATCATCGCAAGTCCCAAGGTGGTACCCGACCTCGAGGACCTCTATCAAAAAGAAGTTAGGCTATAAGAAGCCAACGACATCACCACAAGTCCCGAGGTGGTACCCGACCTAGAGAACCTCCATCAAAGGGAAGTTAGGCTCTAAGAAGACAACGATATCATCACAAGTCCCGAGGTGGTACCTGACCTTGAGGACCTCCATCAAAGGGAAGTTAGGCTCTAAAAAGTCAATGACATCATCACAGGACCTGAGGTAGTACCCGACCTCAAGGACTTCCGTCAAAAAGGAGTTAGGTTACAAGGAAATAAGTGTTTAAGCTCCACCCATATGGGGTTGGTCCTGGGGTGCCATCTAAATTTGAGTAGACCCTCGTCCGGGACCTACCTACAACACCTTAAGGCTACCTACGCTAAGTTCAGAACAAGTTTCCAGGCCCAGGTTTGAACGAACCCCAATTCGGGGACTGCTCTCGAAAGCTTAAAGGCAGTCCCTATCCTCGGACCTCCGAGCAAATTTACCCTCAAAGATTACCGCGAGGTCTAAATGATAAATCACAGTCTCAAGGCTCGAGGCGTTACTTTCATTCAACTCGATGTAAGGGTCCCGATGACTCGCGTTTATCGGTCCAATCCAGGTTTGGTCCGAGGAACGGCAGAGGGTTCCATGGGGAGCCGTATTAATCAATCAAAAGTCAGGAAAAAAACCACACATGGGCTTGATATTGGCACCAACCAGTAGAGTCACGCATTCAGAGTCTCCATAAATGCAAATAAAAGGAAATATATCAAGCATCGGATATAAACTTGGGGAAATGTCTTTGTATTCATAAATACATGATTACAAAAGCCCACTAGGGTTCCTTACACAGAAACAAAGACGCAAAAAAGTACACATATAGTAAAAGACAAGAGCCTGATCTATTCTCAAGGGTTCGTCCTCGACAGCAACATCTTCGGGCACCATCTCCTCGGGCATACATCCTCGGCGGCGATGTCATCGACCGCCACCTCCTCTAAGGTTTCATCTCGGTCCTCCAGAATAATATCTCTAAGGATGAAGATGATGAAGAGGAAAGTGGGAAGATGAAGAAGAGGAAAGTGATACAGAAGAAGCAGAAAAACGAGACATAGCCCGCTGAAGCCAGAGGTGGAGGATTCGACGAGCATCAACCCTACTTGCACTGCTGCTCCAAGTCCTCCTTCTAGGACATTGTGCCATGCAAGTTTAACGGCCGGTTGTGCCATTTTATCCCTTGGAAACCCAAGGGGATGAAGTGCCACACCAGGACAGGGTAGGAGAGTGAGCAACGGTGTATAGTCCGAATGCTTTCCCGAGCAGCGGTGTAGAGTCCAAACATCCTCCTAAGTCGTAAGAAGTCGGCCCCCCTATCTCATCACCTTGAACCAACAACAACAGTAGTAACAACCGTAACAACAACAACAACAACAACAGCGACAAGACAATATAATCTCACTCGGCAAGGGAAAGCCCAGGCAAAAGGCTATAGCATGGCTGATGAGAACGCCGCCATGTAACCTTAAGTCCATAGACCCCAAACATGGTGGGTACCGATGGAGGAAGATAGTGAGAAGAAAGGGTGGAAAGATATTGAAAGGCGCTTGGATAAAAAGATAGTACCGGAAGGCCCCCATTTATAGGGGGTGATAGTATGACCGGCAACACCATCAATGCCTTTGAAAGACAGATCGGTAGGCACAATCAATGCGTTATTGAAAACTAAATCGACGTCGATACTGTCACTTTGAAGAATGGGAATCGGCAGCATGTTGAATGACGCTGAAAAGACAAGTCCATGGGATGCCTCAGTTATCGCAAAGGCTTACGTCAATGTGACATCATCATGGGAAGTCCGAAGATTTGGATGTCAAACTCGTTTCTTATCGCTCCTCTCTAAGAAATGTGGGGACTATCTGTATACGGTGAGGGAGGATCTAATCTCTTGTCATCGAGGTGCCTCAGAAGATCATCTCAAAGGCTCGAGGCAATAAGGCTACGGTCGAGTTTCCATGAATGAAAGAGGTTCATCGACGCTCGACCTTGGTTCAGTGTTGACCACGGCTGTGGTAGAAATGGGGAGTTCCCAAGGCACATGGTTAGGACTGACAAAGTCTAGTGGACTACCTTAAACCTGAGTCAGGGTGTCATCTAGGTGTCCCATCTCCACATCTTTGTCATTAATGCATTTTGTACTATGTTCGGATTTCCCTCATATATAAAGGGGACCCTTGTCATTTTGTAAACATCTGTTGTTCCATATCAAAAAGACAAGAACATTCTCTCTACACTCTAACACATTCTCTAAATATTATTGTTTCCATTTATTATCTTCATTATTGTTCATCGTTTATTGCTTATCATTGGCCATAAAGAGCCTTCGTTGATTTTATTATAACTGTTAATCTCTCTTCAACTACCATCGATAGCTCCCAGCCGAGCTCCAGAATCGACTTCGAGGCCCCCGAATCGATAAACTCGGGGCCCCGATTGTTAACCTATCGGTTTGGTTACCTTATTCCTAACTCTTATCTCATTTCTAAGTCTCACACATAGCATCTAACTCAGTTAGAGTCCCATAATCAAATTTAATTGTTATTAAAATTTTCACGGTAAACAACCTTTGCTTTCATTTGGTCCAAAAGCTTCCATGAAACTTGCAACATGCCCAATTAATATCTGCAAGGAAGTGAGGTCGAGTTCTCATCTGATTAATTAATATGGTGATGAGGCTTCACTAATGATCTCTGAAGGGGCTTTTTGTACTCAGTGGATTAAGAACTTAAAGAAGCCAAAAGGTTTTGTTATCTTTTCCCAAGAGAATGAATGTAGGAGTAATACTGATGCTCTCCAATTCTGTGGGCAGCCATGTTCCATCCCTGGATCTGTGCTGCAACTTTTAGGCTATTCGTATTTGTTCTGCGCTACTGCTTGGGAGGTCAACGGCAGGTGATGTGATGATCTTTGTTCTTGTGCTTGTCCTGCATACAATGAAAGAAGTTTTGAACTTGGTTGAGTAATAAGGAAGAGATCATACAGGTATGTTAAGGCTATACTTTCTTTCTTTCGGCATGATCCAAGAAACGAAACGTAAACGTAATGATATTCCATAAGTGGTTCTACTCTTAGAATTTAAGAATGTCTATGTATTCATTCCCGTAAAGATAATAATTGATTGACAGAGCAATGGTTAGGAACACTATTTTTACTTTTTGCGAGAGGACTAAAAGATACTGTAGTTGAAACAATTCTATATGAAATAAAGAAAGTATTTTTTTAAAAATATATTACATGATTAAATTGTTTCCCTATCGGCTTTCATTGTTCTGTAATTATCAAATGATTGATACAGTTCCAACGGCATCACCAACAATTTTTACCTTATTAGACAAATAACAAAATTTGTTTTACCTATTTCTAGGTACGGCAAATAACTTGGAACCATTGTAAGTTCTAAGAAGTGAAAATGCCTTGATGCTTGGAAGTGAATCCCTGGCAGCTGATTTTCTTTATCTTATAATATGATAATTGATTCTCTATAGCATTCTGTGAATCGTATCTAACATATTATTTAATAATTGGATTTAGTTCTAAGCCACATCTTATAATAAGGGGACGCAGTATTTCTTTTAGATTCTTTTGGTAAATCTATGTCCACTTTGTAAACTTAGTGTGTGTAATGAAGGTAAAATACTCTCTATGAAACTGTTGTGCCTATACGGTAGGAATGAAGGTAGTAAATATGAGTTATATTCACTAATTTAATATAATTACTTTAAAAGCATGTCTAAGTATGTATCTAGTTCCCTGTTGAAGTATTTGATAAAGATGTTAATGTTTCTAAAATAGTGACACTTATTCTCCCATGCGTCATATTATTCTATCATCTGTTCATGGGTCTCAAAAATTCGTAAGTTGGTAAAGTCTATTTCATGATATTAATAAGAGGCATAATGGTCTTATGACGTACCGAGAGATTTTATTAACGTATTTCATATGCATTTCAGACATTTATACATGCAAATTGACCCATGACCAGCTGGCGTTATACACGCGTATATATATATATTAAAGGTGTTTAATGAGTCGGGTTGACCCGTAACCGGACCGACCCAGACCGGTTAAAACCGGAACCGGACCGGCCCGGTACATAGGGGGCCGGGTGGGGCTGGGTAGGAGGGGTAGAGGGGGTTGGTCTGTTTAAATTTTGGTAACGATTAACCAGACCGGTCAAACCCGGTCCACGTGAACAGTACCGTGTAACGGTTAAACCGGCAAGGCCCGGTACAATCTTTTTTTTTTTGTTTTTTTTTTAAATTTTTTGAATTAAGTGGGGCCCACTAACCGTTTGCAACGGTAAGACCTGGCAGAGATCCGTTGCCCAACGGGTTAATTGCATTAATAGCCTCTTTTTTCTTTAAAATTTAACCTTTTTTCAATTTACAAAATTAACCTTCTCTAAAACTATAAATATACCCCCTCTTCTTTATTTCTTCACTCAACTCTCATTTCTCAATCTCAATTTCTCTCATTCTCCAATTTTCAAGATTTCAAGTCTCAATCTCAAATTCTCAATTCTCAATTCTCAAATCTCAATTCAATTTAAATCATGTCTCGTACTTCTAGAGTGCGCTCATATGTTTGGAAACACTTTGAGGTGGTAGAAGAAAATGAAGAAGGTCAGAAAGTAAAGTGCAAGAACTGTGGTCAAGTCTTTAATTTTCGTTCAGAGTCTAGCACAGGCAGTTTAAGGAGGCATATCAAGTATTGTCTTGAGCGTCCTCCGGAAATTCGTATTTAAGATTTTAAGACAATTTGTGTTATTTTAAAATTATTAGACGTATTTATGCTTAATGTTTTAGTTTGTTAGATTAATTTGAATTATTGTTAATTTATTATGCATGAAAATTTAGTTTTACTATTTTTTGTTAATTTACTTTTTAAATGCAAACTTTAATTTTGAATTTTGAAATAAATGTAGCACTTGCAATTTATATTAATACTTTTGTATTAATATAACTTGTAATCTTTAAATTAATACAAAGTATTAATATAACTTACAATAGTTATACAAATTACAAAAAAAAATAAAAAATACACTAAACCCGGCCCGGCCCAACCCCCTCAACCCGTAACCCGTACGGTTCAATTTTTACCCGGATGAACCCGAACCCATTAAACCCGTTAAGCCCCAACCCGTAACTGGCCCGGACCGTAACTCGTACGGGTCCAAAAAAATAGCAACCCGGCCCTGCCCGGCCCACCCGTTTAACAGGTATATATATATATATATATATATATATATATATATATATATATGTATGTATGTATGTATATGGGATATAAAAAATATTATGGCGTTATATACGCACCACCACCTAATCAGCTAGTATACGTTGATGATTTTGCCCACACTGGCCAAGATGATATGATGGGATGCCCTCAGAGGCTTGACGATGTTATGAATACATGTACTTATGCATGACATGACATTCATATGCATATGCATGACGGTATAAGTATTCCATTATTTACAGAGTTATCCAGACTTACAGGTTGAGTCATTTACTCTATATTTCTTCCAAGTCTTTTATGTACTTATTTACATGCCTTACATACTCAGTACATTATTCGTACTGATTTTATTTTATTGGGGAAGCTGCATTCATGCCTGTAGGTATAGATAATCAGTTTGACAATCACTCATGGTAGACGAGATTGGCATTCAGCGAAGGATCAGTAAGACTCCACCTCATTCAGAGTGCAGTCGAGTCTATGAGTCATCGTGTCAGAGTTTTGCTACAGACTTATGGGTAGTCGGTACCCTATCCCATTTGATGTCAAATAAGCTTAGAGGCTTTGTAGATAGAGGTTCATTTTGTACAGTATGTTAGAGGCCTTGACGGCCCATATGTATTCATATTTTAAGAAAAATGGTTCAGTGATACAGTGTTTTCCGCTTACATTTGTACATTATAAGTTGGGGACATGTGGTCCCATGATAGTTTCAAAAGGAATGTGTTCAGCCAACTCGACTTATGTATGTTGTAGTTTTGGTCGAACGATCATGAGTTACAAAGTGGTTCGCTCGGGCCAGTACGGCATCGGGTGTCAGCCATACCTCCCAAGGTTCGGGGCATAATAAAGTGGTATAAGAGCGGGTCATGTCCTTGGAAGTCTATAAAGACGAGCCTATTAAAGTCTCACTTATGGGTGTGTTGCCACATTTATAATTGAGAGGCTACAAGGTATTTAGGAAATGTTACCGTTCTTTTGTTTCCAGATCGTGCCATAGAGCTCAGTCATAAGAAGTCAGTATGAAGTTATCGCATGATTTTGAATGCACTAGAGGTGCAGGTATCACAGTAGAGATTTAAGGCATAGATGTAATTTCTACTTATGTGGAAGGAGGTTATGAAAGAAACAGAAGATAAGATGTGAGATTAAAAGGTAAGTAAGGCGTAGGTGAAGGAGATATGAGATACTCAAATACAAATGGTTGTAAATAGTCTAGACATCAGATAGAGGTTGGTTTTTAATTTAGTTTACAAAATAGAGAAGAGTCGCATAGGCGCATTTACAAGGTCAGAGACAGTTACGAGATTACAAGTATTTGACCACAAGTCGTGGTGCGAGAAAGAGGCCTAAAGGGGGGAATGCCCTGGCCTTTGGAATTTATTCATAGAACAGTTGCCTAGATGGCAAGAAGAGTAGTAAAGTATTCGTAAGAGCTATAAGTTATGATAATGATAGTGCATCAGTCAACATTTGAGGACAAATATTCCAAAGGGGGGAAGGACGTTACACCCCATATTTCTGTACGTGAAAGTACGCCATAAGTAAATTGATGTAAGCTCAAAAAGGATGAAATCCTTCTACAAGGCTAAGGAAGGTTTATCAAAATATTAGGTAAATTAGGATGAATGAGACTTTTTAATCAAGATTTAAATACTTTTAAAGTCATGATATGGCTATATATGATGTGTGGATATGAAATATAAAGTTTGGGAAAAATCATATTTAAGTTGCGAAAAAAAAACCGACTAAGGATTTGCCCTGCAATGAAGCATTTTTTGCAATACATTTCATGTGTTATATGAGGTGTTTTTGGACATATTATATACCGAAATGAACGTCTTACATAGTTTCCAATGGTTTGAACCATTTATTCATACGATATCGGAGCAAAGAAATATGGATTTTTAAATAGGGTCGCCAAGTCACGTTGCCACACTTCGGAGAAACTGGCAGGTTTATAGGCCAGGTTGCAACGCAGTTTTCTCCCAATATACTGGGAGTTACTTGGATATCTTTATATGGAATTAAAGCCCTATGTTTCTAATCCAACGTTGCACACCATTTATCAATACGATATCGGAATAGAGATATATAAGTATCCGAAGTGACTCTACTTAAGCTGACAGCTTACCCACCTGCTTGGAAAATTGAGGCGGTGGGTTGTCTTGCTTACATGTTAGCAGCAATTTGCTTACACGTTAGCAGCAATTTACTTACACGTTAGCAGCAATTTGCAAGCTGTTTTATGAATTTGGAGTCTCAAATATGAGGGGGCTTATTGGATCATCCTATTCACATGTAACCAGTATAGGAACTTTGTTATCCACTCAACAACTCTTATATGTTCTCTTGAGAAGATCTTTAAAGCGAGCGGAAAGTCTAAATCTGAAACGACTGGCTGAATCTAATCATCTTGCAATTCGACCTAACTCAAGTTCAGAGACCCTTGATTTCATTTGGTCCAAAAGCTTTCATGAAACTTGCAACATGCCCAGTTAATATATGCAAGGAACTGAGGTCGAGTTCTCAGCTGATTAATGAATATGGTGATGAGGCATCACTAATGATCTCTGACGGGGCTTTTGTACTCAATGGATTAAGAACTTAAAGAAGCCAAAAGGTTCTGTTATCTTTTCCCGGGAGAATGAATGTAGGCGTAATATTGATTCTCTCCAGTTCTGTGGGCAATCATGTTACATCCCTGGATCTATGTTGCAACTTTTAGGCTCATCGTATTTGTTCTGCGCTACTTCTTGGGAGGTCAACGGCAAGTGATGTGATGATCTTTGTTCTCATGCTTTTCATGCATACAATGAAAGAAGTTGTGTTGAGCTTGGTTGAATAATAAGGAATAGATCATACATGTATGTTAAGGCTATCCCTTCATTTTTTTGGCATGATCCAAGCAACGATACATAAACGTAATGATATTCTATAAGTGGTTCTACTCTTAGAAGTTAAGGATTTCGATGTATTCATTCCCGTAAAGATAATAATTGATTGAAAAAGTGTAAGGCCCCGGAAAATTTCGCTAGGTAATCTAGGATTTCGTGATGCCACGTAGGCTAATTATAATATTTTATGTGCTATTAACATGGTGGGCATTAATTGGATTTGGTAAACAAGTGTATGAGTCATATATTAAGTAAGGTGGTGTCCAAGGAGAGGCCTAAGTGTAAGCCAAATGGAAAATATTTCATAATAGGCTAAGATTCCAAATGAGTTTGCACAAGTCCACATTTTGAACAAGCACGTCTAAATATGTATAAGGTTTTATGTGATGAATAACCTATCTTATGAAAGCTATTTGAGTCTAGTTTCCAACGCTTCAAACCGTTCTTCATTTGGACATTCCTACACAAAGTTATGATCAAATAACCAAAGGCTGGAAAAATACGATCCTGTGTCGAATCTGCGATCGCAAATCTGTCGCATTTTCGACTTTGCGACCGCAGATTTGTCGCAAATTGGACCAGTGTTGCCCAGTTTTGGGCACCTATTTTGTGGTGCATTATGCGGCCCACATTCTTGTTTTGCAGTCCATTCTGCGATCGCAGACCCGACGTCGAAGGCTTATTTATCCTATTTTTATAACCCGACTCCATTTTAATATATAGGCTTTCGGGTTCATTTTGGGGTCATTTTCTACTGATTTTAGAGAGAGATGAGAGAATATAGAGAGATAAAGAAGAGGCCTAACTTTATAATCATCCAAATCTTGCTCAAGTCTTCAAGAATCAAGGAAGATAACCATAGACTTACCCGGATGGGTAAGTCTTACTTCCAGAACTTCATGCAATAGGTTAAAGGTTCAAATATGTTGTGGGGGTCAGAAATAGGCCATGCATGTGGGACTAAGTTGTAGTATGTGATGTTAAAGAACTAATATGGATAGTTCATGTTAAAATTGGTTGAGGGAGGAAGGAATTGCCATTTCTAAACCTTGTAGTCTACTTTTCACATGCTAGGTATTTGATGAAACTCCTAAGAGAGTTACACCATGGATAATCTTCCTAATTATTAATTGATTTCTGCTATCTCCTTATAGATTGTTATTTCTAGAGGTGTTGGTGTATTGTAGAAATTTAAGGAAAGCTCCAGTGTGGTATGTATGGCTAAAACTTCGTCTCTTAGAAATTGAGCTTCCATGGTGCCCATGTAAATATTGTAAGTTTGAAACATGATTGATACAGTACTTGTTATGTTAAGTGGATTATTATTGTGAAAATGTATGTGGTAGGTACTTCTTCATGTGTTTAATGTGTTATTCTTTGTATATGGAGGATGTGTGGAGAACATGGTCTATGTGCTAATGCTTAAATGTCATGCCAAGGTTACTTTGGGACTAATATGCCAAACTTGACGAATTCCTTTCTATGCTTTTGATTTAAATTGCCTTCGTATGCACCTATGATCTTAAGTGGCAAAGTAAATGTTGAAAATGGGAACAATGTGAAACGTGAATTATGGAATATGAATCATGTATTGAAATGCTTAGACCTTAAATTTAGATTGAAGTTGCATTGTTGTGTCATCTACGTGAAGTCTTATCTATGCTTATGATTTAAACTGCTCTTGTGTGCACCTACTGTCCTAAGTGGCAAAGCTAATGTTGAATATGGGAACGATGTACAAATGTGGCCTAGTGCCACGGATAATGTGATAAGTTGTCGCCCCAAGTACCTATGAAATGATATATGTGAAACGAAGTGATTAATGCGATGGGAATAATGTCTTGGAAAGGCGGCCTAGCTGATCGGGCCGAGATCGGACTCCGCTCAAGATAGCGGTGGTATTGTGAATGAATTCCGGAAAAGAAGGAAAATTAGATTGTGATTGAAGTATATGTCTCAAATGAGGAGACCTAGCCGATCGGGTCGAGATTGGACTCCGCTCAAGATAGCGGTAGTATTTTGAACAAATGATGAATAGTGTGAAATGCCCCAAACTAAAAGCTATGGGAAAATGATGTGAAAGTTGTATGATTCTTTTATTTGATAATGTGGTGATCGTTTGAAGTTTTGAGTTATACTTGTGATTTCTTATTCTTGTATGAAAGTTCTTTCTAAGCAGATGGTATTTAGTTATACATACTAGTGTTATTCGATGGCACTAACATCCCTTTTTCCGGGGGCGCTACGTCTTTAAATGGATGTAGGTGTTTCTATAGCAGGCAGTGTTGGTCGCAGCTAGTGCCGCATCATCCTTTCAGCTGACTTGGTGAGCCCACTTCGTTTCGGGGTCCTGTTTCATCTGTTCATCATGTACTTTGTATTTGAGGTATAACCGGAGCCTTGTTACCGGCATTTTCATATTACATTACTCTTCAGTTGTGTTTAGAGGCTCCGTAGATAGGTTGTGGGTAGTGTCGGGTATTGGAATTAAATTAGAAATATTGATGTTGGCAAAGACTTATAAAACTTGTAATATTTTGATAATTATGATTTAAGCTGCTAATGGAAATGAAATGGAAGTTGTTAATGAAATACTTACTAAGTATGATTAATGGAGTCCATCTCCTATTTATTTATGAATTAGCTTGGATAGAATGAAAGCTAACAGGCTTGCTCAGTCGGATTTACTCGATTGAGCGTCGGTCGCGCTCCTCGGATTTTGGGGCGTGACACAAAGCAATTGTTAGGAACACCATTTTGAATTTTTGTGAGAGGACTAAAAGATACTGTAGTTGAAACAATTCTATATGAAATAAAGGAAGTATTTATTTTAAAATAGATTACATGATTAAATTGTTTCCCCATCGACTTTCATTGTTCAGTAATTATTAAATGGTTGATACAGTTCCAACGGCATCACCAAAAAATTTTAGCTTATTAGACAAACGACAAAATTCGTTTTACCTATTTGTAGGTATGGCAAATGACTTGGAACCATTATAAGTTCTAAGAAGTGAAAATGCCTTGATGCTTGGAAGTGAATCCCTGACAACTGATTTTTTTTTATCTTATAATATGATAATTTATTCTCTATAGCATTCTGTGAATCGTATCTGACATATTATTTAATAATTGGATTTAGTTCTAAGCCACATCTTATAATAAGGGGACACAGTATTTCTTTTAGATTCTTTAGGTAAATCTATGCCCACTTTGTAAACTTAGTGTGAGTAATGAAGGTAAAATACTCTCTATGTAACTGTTGTGCCTATACGCTAGGAATGAAGGGGGTAAATATGAGTTATATTCACTAATTTAATGTAATTACTTTAAAAGCATGTCTAAGTATGTATCTATTTCCTTGTTGAGGTATTTGATAAAGATAAAAATACTAGAGATGCTTATGTTCTTGATTCCCCATGTGTCATATTATTTTATTATATGTTCATGGGTCTCAAAAAATACGTAAGTTGGTAAAGTCTATTTCATGATATTAATCAGAGGCATAATGGTCTTATGACGTACCGAGAGATTTTATTAACGTATTTCATATGCATTTCATGCATTTATACATGCACATTGACCCATGACCAGATGGCATTATTTACGCGTATAAATATGTGTATGTATATATATATATATATATGTGTGTGTGTGTGTGTGTGTGTGTGTGTGCGCGCGCGCGTGTGTGTATGGGATATGGGAAAGGTTATGGCGTTATATACGCACCACCACCTGATCAGCTGGTATACGTTGATGAGTTTGCCCACACTGACCGAGATGATATGATGGGATACCCTCAGAGGCTTGATGATGTTATGAACACATGTACCTATGCACGACATGACATTCATACGTATATGCATGACACTATAAGTATTCCATGATTTACAGAATTATCCAAACTTACAGGTTGAGGCATTTACTCTATATTTCTTCCATGTCTTTTATGTACTTATTTATGTTTCTTACATACTCAGTACGTTATTCGTACTGACGTCCTTTTATTGGGGACACTGAATTCATGCCTGCAGGTATAGATAATCAGTTTGACGATCACTCATGGTAGACGAGATTGGCATTCAGCGAAGGATTGATAAGACGCCACCTCATTCAGAGTGTAGTCGAGTCTATGAGTCATCGTGTCAGAGTTTTGCTACAGATGGGTAGGCCGGTACCTTGTCCATTTGATGTCAAATAAGCTTAAAGGATTTGTAGATGGAGGTTCATTTTGTACAGTATGTCAGAGACCTTGACGGCCTATATGTCTTCATATTTTAAGAAAAATGGTTCAGTGATACATTGTTTTCCCCTTACAGTTGTACATTATAAGTTGTGGCCATGTGGGCCCATGATAGTTACAAAAGGAATGAGTTCAACCAACTCGACCTATATATGTTGTAGTTTTGGTTGAACGATCATGAGTTATAGAGTGGTTCGCTCGGGCCAGCTTGGCACAGGAAGCTAGCCACGCCTCCCAAGGTTCGAGGTATGACAAGTGGTATAAGAGTGGGTCGTGTCCTTGGAAGTCTACAAAGCCGTACCTAGTAGAGTCTCACTTATGAGTGTGTTGCGTGCCACATTTATAATTGAGAGGCTACAGGACATTTAGGAAATGTTACCGTTCTTTGTTTCCAGATCGTGCCATAGAGCTCAGTCGTAAGAAGTCAGTATGAAGTTGTCGCGAGATTTTGAATGCACCAGAGGTGCAGGTATCACAGCATAGCTTTAAAGCGTAGATGTAACTTCTACTTATGTGGAAGGAGGTTATGAAAGAAGCAGAAGATAAGATGCGAGATTGAAAGGTAAGTAAGGTGAAGGTGAAGGAGATACAAGATACTCAAGTACAAAAGGTTGTGAATAGTCCAGACATCAGATAAAAATTGGGTTTTAGTTTACTTTACAAAGGAGAGAAGAGTCGTATAGGCGCATTTACAAGGTCAGAGACAGTTACGAGATTACAAGTATTTGACCACAAGTCGTGGTGCGAGAAAGAGGCCTAAAGGGGGGAATGCCCTAGCCATTGGAATTATTCACAAAACAGTTGCCTAGATGGCAAGAAGAATAGTAAAGTATTCGTAAGAGCTATAAGTTATGATAATGATAAGTGCATCAGTCAACATTCGAGGATGAATATTACAAAGGGGGGAAGGATGTTACACCCCATGTTTCTGTATGTGAAAGTATGCCATAAGTAACGTGATGTAAGCTCAAAAATGATGAAATCCTTCTACAAGGCTAAGGAAGGTTTATCGAAGTATTAGGTAAGTTAGGATGAATGAGACTTTTTAATCATGATTTAAATGCGTTTAAAGTTATGATATGGCTATATATGATGTATGGATATGAAATATAAAGTTTGGGAAAAATCAAATTTAAGTTGCGAAAAAAGAAAAACCGGACTTAGGATTTGCCTTGCGATGAAGCATTTTGTGCAATATATCTTATGTGCTATATGAGATCTTTTTGGGATATATAATATACCAAAATGAACTCCTTGGAACCTAGTTTCAAATGGTCCAAACCATTTGTTCATAAGACATTGGAGTAGAGAAATATGGAGTTTTAAATAGGGGCACCAAGTCACGTTGCCGCACTTCTGAGAAATGGCAGGTTTATAGGCCAAGTTGCGATGCGGTTTTCTCCCAATATATTGGGAGTTACATGGATATTTAAATATGGAATTAAAGCACTATGTGACTAGTTTCCAACGCTGCAAATAGTTTATCAACACGATACTGGAATAGAGAGATACAAGTGTCCAAAATGACACTGCTCAAACTGCCAAGCAGGCAGCTTATCCACCTGCTTGGAGAATTGAGGCGGTAGGTTGTCTTGCTTACACGTTAGCAACAATTTGCAAGTTGTTGTCTGAATTTGGAGTCTCAAATATGAGGGGGCTTATCGGATCATCCTATTCACCTGTAACCAGTATAGGAACTTCATTATCCACTCAATCACACTTATATGTTCTCTTGAGAAGATCTTTAAAGCGAGCGAAAAGTCTAAAGCTGAAATGACTGACTGAATCTATGCATCTTGCCATGGCTAAATTTGACTTGACTCAAGTGAAAAGACCTTTGCTTTCATTTAGACAAAAAGCTTCCATGAAACTTGCAACATGCCCAATTAATATCTGCAAGGAACTGAGGTCGAGTTCTTATCTGATCAATGAATATGGTGATGAGGCTTCACTAATGATATCTGACGGGGCTTTTTGTACTCAGTGGATTAAGAACATAAAGAAGCCAAAAGGTTTCGTTATCTCTTCACAGGAGAATGAATGTAGGAGTAATATTGATGCTCTCTACTTCTGTGGGCAGCCATGTTCCATCCCTGGATCTGTGGTGTAGCTTTTAGGCTCTTCGTATTTGTTCTACGCTGCTTTTTGGGAGGTCAACGGCAGGTGATGTGATGATCTTTGTTCTCATGCTTGTCTTCCATACACTGAAAGAAGTTGTGTTGAGCTTGGTTGACTAATAAGGAAGAGATCATACAGGTATGTTAAGGCTATCCCTTCTTTCTTTTGGCATGATCCAAGCAACAATACATAAACATAATAATATTCCATAAGTGGTTCTACTCTTAGCAGTTAAGGATGTCTATGTATTCATTCCCGTAAAGATAATAATTGATTGACAGAGCAATTGTTAGGAACACTATTTTGAATTTTTGTGAGAGGACAAAAAGATACTATAGTTGAAATAATTCTATATGAAATAAAGGAAATTTATTTTAAAATAGATTACATGATAAATTGTTTCCCCATCGGCTTTCATTGTTTCGTAATTATCCAATGGTTGATACAGTTCCAACGGCATCACCAACAATTTTTAGCTTATTAGACAAACGACAAAATTTGTTTTACCTATTTCTAGGTATGGCAAATGACTTGGAACCATTGTAAGTTCTAAGAAGTAAAAATGCCTTGATGCTTGGATTTTGTTCTAAGACACATCTTGTAATAAGGGGACACAATATTTCTTTTAGATTCTTTTGGTAGATCTATGTCCACTTTGTAAACTTAGTGTGAGTAATGAAGGTAAAATACTCTCTTACTGTTGTGCCTATACGCTAGGAATGGAGGTAGTAAATATGAGTTATATTCACTAATTTAATGTAATTACTTTAAAAGCATGTCTATGTATGTATGTATCTAGTTCCCTATTGAGGTATTTGATAAAGATGTTAATATTTATAAAATAGTGACATTTATTCTCCCATGTGTCATACTATTCTATCATCTGTTCATGGGTCTGAAAAATACGTAAGTTGGTAAAGTTTATTTCATGATATTAATCAGAGGCATGATGGCCTTACGACGTGCCGAGAGATTTTGTTAACGTATTTCATATGCATTTCATACATTTATACATGCACATTGACCTATGACCAGATGGCGTTATATACGCGTATATATATGTATATATATGTATATGGGATATGGAAAAGGTTATGGCATTAGGGAAAGGTTATGGCGTTATATATGCACCACCACCTGATCAGCTTGTATACATTGATGACTTTGCCCACAGTGGCCGAGATGATATGATGTGATGCCCTCAGAGGCTTGATGATGTTATGAACACATGTACCTATGCACAACATAATGTTCATATGCATATAGCATGACACTATAAGTATTCCATTATTTACAGAGTTATCCAGACTTACAGGTTGAGTCATTTACTCTATATTTCTTCCATGTCTTTTATGTACTTATTTATGTACCTTACATACTCAGTACATTATTCGTACTGATTTCCTTTTATTGTGGACCTGCATTCATGCCTGCAGGCATAGATAATTAGTTTGACGATCACTCATGGTAGACAAGATTGGCATTTAGCAAAGGATCGGTAAGACTCCACCTCATTCGGAGTGCAGCCGAGTCTATGAGTCATCGTGTCAGAGTTTTGCTACAGACTTATGGGTAGGCCGGTACCCTGTCCCATTTGATGTCAAATAAGCTTAGAGGCTTTGTAGATAGAGGTTCATTTGGTACAGTATGTCAGAGGCCTTGATGGCCCATATGTATTCATATTTTAAGAAAAATGGTTCAGTGATACAGTGTTTTCCGCTTACAGTTGTACATTATAAGTTGTGGACATGTTGTCCCATGATAGTTATAGAAAGAATGAGTTCAGCTAAGTCGGTCTATGTATATTCTAGTTTTTGTCGAACGATCATGAGTTACAAAGTGGTTCGCTCGGGCCAGTACGGCACCGGGTGCCAGCCATGCCTCCCTAGGTTGGGGCGTGACAACACGAACTCCGATTTACGCCAAATTTTAGAGACATGTATCAAATAGCAAAATGGACCATGCAAATCAAAAAAGACACGGACTGAAAATGCAACCGTTCTTTTGTTTCTAGATCGTGCCATAGAGCTTAGTCGTAAGAAGTCAGTATGAAGTTTTCGCGAGATTTTGAATGCACCAGGGGTGCAGATATCACCGTAGAACTTTAAGGCGTAGATGTAATTTCTACTTATGTGGAAGGAGGTTATCAAAAGAAACAGAAGATAAGATGCAAGATTGAAAGGTAAGTAAGGTGAAGGTGAAGGAGATACGAGATACTCAAGTACAAATGGTTGTGAATAGTCCAGACATCTGATAGAGGTTGGTTTTTAATTTAGTTTACAAAGGAGAGAAGAGTCGCATTGGCGCATTTGCAAGGTCAGAGAGAGTTACGAGATTGGAAGGATTCCGACCACAAGTCGTGGTACGAGAAAGAGGCCTAAAGAGGGGAATGCCCTGGCCTTTGGAATTATTCACAGAACAGTTGCCTAGATGGAAAGAGGAGTAGTAAAGTATTCATAAGAGCTATAAGTTATGATAATGATAAGCGCATTAGTCAGCATTTGAGTACGAATATTCCAAAGGGGGGAAGGATGTTACACCCCATGTTTCTGTACGTGAAAGTACGCCATAAGTAGAGTGATGTAAGCTCAAAAAGGATAAAATCCTTTTACAATGCTAAGGAAGGTTTATCGAAGTATTAGGTAAGTTAGGATGAATGAGACGTTTTAATCATGATTTAAATGCGTTTAAAGTCATGATATGACTATATATGATGTATGGATATGAAATATAAAGTTTGGGAAAAATCAAATTTAAGTTGCGAAAAAAGAAAAACCGGACTTAGGATTTGCCTTGCGATGAAGCATTTTGTGCAATATATCTTATGTGCTATATGAGATCTTTTTGGGACATATTATATATTAAAATGAACGTCTTGGAACCTAGTTTCCAACGGTCCAAACCATTTACGCATACAACATCGGAGCAGAGAAATATGGATTTTGAAATAGGGGCGCCAAGTCACGTTGCAGCACTTCGGAGAAACTGGCAGGTTTATAGGACAAGTTGCGACACAATTTTCTCCCAATATATTGGGAGTTACATGGATATATTTATATGGAATAGAAGCCCTGTGTGTATAGTTTCCAACGCTACAAACTATTTATCAATACGATATCGGAGTAGAGAGATACAAGTGTCTAAAGTGACACTGCTCAAGCTGCCAAGCAAGCAGCTTACCCACCTGCTTGGAGAATTGAGGCAGTGGGTTCTCTTGCTTACACGTTAGCAGCAATTTGCTTACACGTAAGTAGTAATTTTCAAGCTGTTGTCTGAATTTGGAGTTTCAAATATGAGGGGGCTTATCGGATCATCCTATTCACCTGTAACCAGGATATGAACGTCATTATCCACTCAACAACTGTTATATGTTCTGTTGAGAAGATCTTTAAAGCGAGCGGAAAGTCTAAAGCTAAAATGACTTGCTGAATCTAATCATCTTGCCATGGCTAAATTCGACCTGACTCAAGTGCAAAGACCTTTGCTTTTATTTGGTCCAAAAGATTCCATGAAACTTGCAACATGCCCAATTAATATCTGCAAGGAACTGAGGTCGAGTTATCATCTGATTAATGAATATGGTGATGAGGCTTCACTAATGATATCTGACAGGTCTTTTTGTACTCAGTGTATCAAGAACTTAAAGAAGCTAAAAGGTTCTGTTATCTTTTCCCAGGAGAATGAATGTATGAGTAATACTGATGCTCTCTAGTTCTGTGGGCAGCCATGTTCCATCCCTAGATCTGTGTTGCAACTTTAGGCTCTTCGTAATTATTCTCGCTACTGCTTGGAAGGTCAACGGTAGGTGATGTGATGATCTTTCTTCTCATGCTTGTCCTGTATACAATGAAACAAGTTGTGTTGAACTTTGTTGAGTAATAAGGAAGAGATCATACAGGTATGTTAAGGCTACCCCTTCTTTTTTCGGCATGATCCAAGCAACGATATGTAAACGTAATGATATTCCATAAGTAGTTTTACTCTTATCAATTAAGAATGTCTATGTATTTATTAACGTAAATATAATAATTGATTGACAGAGCAATTGTTAGGAAAACTATTTTGAATTTTTGGGAGAGGACTAAAAGATATTGTAGTTGAAACAATTCTATATTAAATAAAGGAAGTATTTATTTTAAAATAGATTACATGATTAAATTGTTTCCCCATCGGCTTTCATTGTTCCGTAGTTATCAAATGGTTGATACAGTTCCAACGGCATCACCAACAATTTTTAGCTTATTAAACAAACGACAAAATTCGTTTTACCTGTTTCTAGGTATGGCAAATGACTTCGAACCATTGTAAGTTCTAAGAAGTGAAAATGCCTTGATGCTTGGAAGTGAATCCCTGACAGCTGATTTTCTGTATCTTATAATATGATAATTGATTCTCTATAGCATTCTGTGAATCGTATATGACATATTATTTAATAATTGGATTTAGTTCTAAGTCACATCTTGTAATAAGGGGACACAGTATTTCTTTTAGATTCTTTTTGGTAAATCTATGTCTACTTTGTAAACTTAGTGTTAATAATGAAGGTAAAATACTCTCTATGCAACTACTATGCCTATACGGTAGGAATGAAGGTAGTAAATATGAGTTATATTCACTAATTTAATGTAATTTCTTTAAAAGCATATCTAAGTATGTATCTAGTTCCCTGTTGACATATTTGATAAAAATGTTAATGTTTATAAAATAGTGACACTTATTCTCTCATGCGTCATATTATTCTCTCATCATCTATTCATGGGTCTCAAAAATACGTAAGTTGGTAAAGTTTATTTCATGATATTAATCAGAGGCATAATGGCCTTATGACGTACCGAGAGATTTTATTAACGTATTTCATATGCATTTTCATATATTTATACATGCACATTGACCCATGACCAGATGGCGTTATATACGCGTATATATATATATATATATATATATAGGAAAGGTTATGGTGTTATATACGCACCATCACCTGATCAGCTGGCATACGCTGATGATTTTGCCCACAATGGCCGAGATGATATGATGGGATGCCCTCAGAGGCTTGATGATGTCATGAACACATGTACATATGCTCGATATGACATTCATACGCATATGCATGACACTACAAGTATTCCATGATTTACAGAGTGATCCAGACTTACAGGTTGAGTCATTTACTCTATATTTCTTCCATGTCATTTATGTACTTATTTATGTGTCTTCCATAGTCAGTACATTATTCGTACTGACGTCCTTTTATTGGATACACTACATTCATGTCTGCAGGTATAAATAATCAGTTTGACGATCACTCATAGCAGATGAGATTGGCATTTAGCGAGGATCGGTAAGACTCCACCTCATTCGATGTGCAGCCGAGTCTATGAGTCATCGCGTCAGAGTTTTGCTACAGACTTATGGGTAGGCAGGTACCCTATCTCATTAGATGTCAAATAGTCTTAGAGGCTTTGTAGATAGAGGTTCATTTTGTACAGTATGTCAGAGGCCTTGACGGCCCATATGTATTCATGTTTTAAGAAAAATGGTTTAGTGATACAGTGTTTTTCACTAATAGTTGTACATTATGAGTTGTGGCCATGTGGGCCCATGATAGTTATAAAAGGAATGAGTTCAGCCAACTCGGCCTATGTATGTTGTAGTGTGGTCGAACGATCATGAGTTACAGAGTGGTTCGCTCGGGCCAGCACGACACCGGGTGCCTGCTATGCCTCCCAAGGTTCGAGGCGTGACACATATGCCCTAGTCCGAAATCATCATACAAACCTGCTGGAATCTTCAAAATCCCGATTCCGAGGTCGTTTACTCAAATATCCAATTTTAGTCAATTCTTCCAACTTAAAGCTTTCGAAATGAGAATTTTTTTTCCAAATCAACTCTGAATTTCCCGAAATTCAATACTGACCATGCGTACAAGTCATAATACCTGAAGTGAAGTTGTTGATAGCCTCAAACCGTCGAACGACGTGCTAAAGCTCACAACCACCGGTCGGGTCGTTACACATTCAAAAATAAATGAACTTGAAAATGTACACTAAATAATAAAAAGTCATAAACATTTTCCCCCAATTTTTTTTACATGTAGTTCACTTCCAAATGACACTAAATACCATCAGTAGTTATCAGTAGATTGATGTCGCGATGCTTATGAACGAACAGTTGGTAGCAACATGAGAATAGGAAACCATCCTATGTGGCACAAGGCTAGGATTCATGAATTTGATCCGGGGCAAAAATCAGTAGTCAACCAGCTTGATATTTAGAATGATTTAAATTATATAAAAATTGACAGTATATAATTATTTTACATTTTCGATGTAGTTGTAACATGTGACAATAGGCTAATTAATATTTTTATCAAGTTACCAATTTCTAATCACATTAATCTATATGTAATTATCATATATGTGATCTGATTGGATAGATATTATTTACATCATGGATATATAAATGACATTATTTAGGAAAAGAAAGTTCTTACCTCAGATACTTTCAAAATATTTGCTCGAGATGGTAGAGCTTCGTGCTGATAACGTGTTATAAAATAAAGACTATAAAGTAAAGACAAGTATAGAGAGAAACTGATATATTATTCGAATTCAAACTGATGTACATAATGAACTGAAATCTCTTCTATTTATAGAAGAAAGGAAGCTGTTGTGTAAGCTGCTACTACAAGCTGTTGTGTAAGCTGCTACTACAAGCTGTTACGCAAGCTGCTGTGTAAGCTGCTACTGCAAGTTGCTGTGTAAGCTGCTACTGCAAGCTGCTACTATACCAGATATGGATAATCTTCTACCGAGAGCAATGATTATCCATACCGGGTATAATAAGCTTATTCATTCAGTACTCCGTTATGGATAAACATTGCTCTCAGTAGAAGATTATTCATATCTGGTATAGTGGCAGCTTACACAGCAACTTGCAGTAGCAGCTTACACAACAGCTTCCTTTCTTCTATAAATAGAAGATATTTCAGTTCATTATGTATATCAGTTTGAATTCGAATAATATATCAGTTTCTCTCTATACTTGTCTTTACTTTACAGTCTTTATTTTATAACACGTTATCAGCACGAAACTCTGACATCTCGAGCAAATACTTTGAAAGTATTAGAGGTAAGAACTTTCTTTTCCTAAATAATGTCAAATCTTTCTAAACATGAATTTGTAGCCCTGGATATATCAGGAAAAAACTACATGTCTTGGGTGCTTGATGCTGAAATTCATCTTGATGCGATGGGTTTGGCAGACACCATCAAGGATAAAAATCAGGCATCAAACTAAGACCGTGCCAAAGCAATGATATTCCTACGCCATCATCTTGATGAGGGCCTGAAAATAGAATATCTCACTATTAAAGATTCAGCCATACTGTGGAATAATTTGAAAGATAGATATGACCACCTGAAGATGGTCGTTCTTCCACAGGCACGATATGATTGGACTCATCTAAGGCTACAAAATTTTAAATCTATCAGTGAGTATAATTCTGCTATGTTCAGAATTATTTCCCAATTGAAGTTATGTGGTGATAATATTACTAATTATGATATGTTGGAGAAAACTTTCACCACTTTTCATGCCTCGAATATGCTCCTACAGCAGCAATATTGAGAGATAGGATTTAAAAAGTATTATGAACTTATCTCACATCTTCTTATAGCCGAGCAATATAATGGGCTATTAATGTAAAATCATGAAAGTCGGTCTACTGGTTCTTGTCCATTACCTGAAGTGAATGAGACGAACTTCCACCAAGTTAATCGTGGAAAAGGTCGTGGCCCCAGTCGTGGTCATGGTCGTGGTCGGGAAAGAAACTCTAATCATGGTAATAATAATGCACCAAAGAACACTCCTCATCACCAACAGTGGAAAATGAAGGAACAAAAGCATGAAGCGGTGCAAGCACCAAATGCAAAAAATGCATGTTATAGATGTGAAGAAAAAGGGCACTGGTCACGTACCTGTCGTACGCCAAAGCACCTGGTTGAGATTTATCAAGCCTCCCTAAAGAAGACAGAGAAAAATGCTGAAGCAAATTTTATTTCTGAAGATAATTTAGACTTCATGCATTTGGATGTAACTGATTACCTTGCACTCCCAGAAGGAGAAACAAGTCATGTAATCGGTGGTGAATCTATAGAAATGTAAATATTTTAATTTTTGTTGTTTGTAATAGATAGTATGGTTATGTAATTGTTGTACATAAAGAATAAATTATGATTTTATAATGATGTTTACTATAATATATCTTATTTATGTCATTTTGAAGAATATGGATAATATTATTAGATCAACTTAAACTCTAGCAGAGTTTGCAAGAAATATACAACCACCAGAAGTAGTTATATTTCATATATCTCATTGTAATTAACCACCAGAAGTGGTATATGTCTATGATCACCAGAAGTGATAATTTAGGCTTTCTATGGTTACAATTGAAGATAAGTTACATAAATATTCTTTATATTAAATGCACGTCTCGATTTGCTCCTGAAGTAGTAAATATTTTAAAAGAGATTGAGGCATCACGATTTGATGTGATTAATGCGCAATCAGATAATTATGTTCGATTTCCTGAAGGATGAGAACTTTGGATAATATTAATCCATTCCCTGAAGTGAATGTAATAATATTAATAAATCGGGTAAATATGAACGCACTCTTGATGTGAATATATCACAGTTCACCTTCAGAAGAGGTAATATAATTGAGAGAATATATACTCAATATTTCGTATTTTAAATTTGCTCCTGAAGAAGTAACACAATTGAAATTGCCTCCTGAAGTAGGAAAATATTATGAAGAAGAGTTTTCTTGTGCTTAAACAATTGTTTTACATTATTTATTTGATTGTGATTTTTTCTCATGATACCAGAAGTGTATGAGAAATATTTGATAGTACAAAATGTATCAACAACTCCTGAAGAGCTAACTGTTTGCCTAAAGGATACATGACACCAGTAGTGCCCGATAAATATTAGATTGTGGATAATAAATGAAGGCTCTCGAAGAGCTTATATACAAATATGTCATTCATATTATATGATTATGGTCAAAACATATGTTGTAGTAAACCTGAAGTTTACTAATACAAATGGCTATCATATTGAGACTACAAATGATTGGAAGATTGATAATCTTCATGTTTCCATAATCATAGGGGGTAAAATAATATGTATGTGAGAAGTTACATGTCTTATTCTTTAATTTGTACTATATCATGTATCACAGTAAACCAAAAGTTTACTAAAGCAAAAGTGTATGCCATAGTAAACCAGAAGTTTACTAAGAGATAGCACATGACATGATAAACTTGAAGTTTTCATTTGCCATTTTTAAATGAGCTATTTGAGAATTCAGATAAGCATATACTAAAGAACTAGAAGATTCTTCAGGAATTCTCATGTGTTGTTTACTCTCATAATGAATTGATTATACCAGCTAAAGTTGGGACTAAGACCCCTGATTCTGAAATATATAAAAGGTGAATATGAGCCCGTTCACCTATCATGTGAACCACTTATAGGTGCATATATGAGATGGTTACATGTGTAATTATTGTCAACCTGCAGTTTGGCATTTGGAATTGCTTTTCTCGATTAAGAGCATAATTTTCAGATTATGAAATCAAGACAGATCATCTTGATAATACTGGTTTATATTCAAGCTGGTTTAGCATTGAATACCTCCTATTAATGACTAAACCATTGCTTATGAGAACAAAGCTTCATGTATTGGTCTAAGATTTTCTAAATTGCATATAGCAGCACTTGTATGCATCAGATCAATAATATATGATAAGTCCTCCCTTCACAATTGGTTTAGGATCGGAAACCAAATATTTTAACTATCTTTTATTGTATGGTATATGATTAATTCCTCTACCATAATACACAAAGATATGTTTCCCAAAGATAATTGGGGATATATGTTAATTTTTCTAACATTTGGGGGATGGAATAAACAGTTGAAAAATATGCTATATGAATTGAATTATCATTAATATGATCCTCACTTAGAAGATAATTCAAGTTGAATGTCAGAAGCATTTGCTGATCCAAAATTAAATATCATATTTCAGCTACAAATGCTCCTATTAAAATTAAAGTCCCTGAAGGATAGAGTTTACTGTACGCATGAAGCATGGTAGACCAATCGGTTCCAAAGGTAACAATCCTTGAAAAATAGTAGGAGCTAATGATCAAAATGATCATAATGAGGAGGAAATAAGCTCTAGAAGAGCCCACGACATAACATTTCATGAAACTCCCAAAAGGTTCAGGTATCTGAAAATAAAGAAAGCGATGAGATCTCCACAAGTTATGTCGCTTCGGAACTGACACAAAATTATCGTCGACGATATATTTGATACAATATAGTGCACAATATTATAAAAGATTGTGAGGATCGGACCAGCAGTCCAGACACTTGAAGATGTCATACCATTTAGATACAAGTCTTAACCTATATGACTTATTTGGCTAAATCTATAGGAAGATCCTTGAAGGATTGAAAATGCCCGAAGCATATAATTCAAAGTCTTGAGAAATGTACTCGATCAAATTATAAAGATCTTTGTACGGTTTAAAGCATAATCGCCTCAGTAAATATTTGCTTATAGAAAGTTACATAAATTATGTTATTTGTCCATGTATTTTTATAAAGAAAATATCATCAAAATTTGTTACACTTGCTGTTTATGTTGGTGACATAATCTTATTGGAACTCCGGAAGAGCTCCAAGAGGGTCTTAAAATACTTTTATATGGACAAAGTGTACCTGTTAAGTACACCAATGAATATTCAATCACTTGAAGTGAATAAGGATTTGTTCCGACCTCCAGAAGAGGACGAGGAACTCCTTGGTCCCGAAGTACCCTATCTCAGTGCAATTGGTGCACTAATGTATCTTGCTAATGCTACAAGGCCTGACATAGCATTTTCTGTTAATTTACTAGCAAGATATAGTTCTTCTCCTACACGGAGACATTGGAACGGGATTAAGCATATATTGCGATATTTAAAGGGAACTCTTGATATGGGTTTGTTTTATGCTAACAAAGATAGTGCAGACCTTGTTGGTTATGCAGATGCAGGTTATTTATCTGATCCCCATAAAGCTCGATCTCAAACCGGCTACGTATTTACATATGGAGGTACTATCATATCATGACGCTCCACAAAGCAATCTATTGTTGCTACTTCTTCAAATCACGCTGAGATAATAGCTATTCACGAAGCAAGTAGCGAATGCGTATGGTTGAGATCAATAATTCATTTTATTCGAAAAAAATATGGTTTGGAATGTGAGAAAAGACCCATAATTTTATACGAAGACAATGTTGCATGCATAACCCAATTGAAGGGAGGATTTATAAAAGGAGATAGAACGAAGCACATTTCACCAAAATTATTCTACACACACGATCTTCAGAAAAGTGGTGACATTGATGTGCAACAAATCCGTTCAAGTGATAATCCAGCAGATTTATTCACTAAATCTTTGCCAACTTCAACTTTTGAGAAGATGGTATACAAGATTGGAATGCGGAGACTCTAATATTTGAAACAAGGTTTTCATCAGGGGGAGTAAAATACGTGATGCACTCTTTTTCCCTTATTAAGGTTTTTTCCCATGGGGTTTTCCTTATAAGGTTTTTAATGAGGCACCTAGCAATGCGTATTACTAAATATGTGTACTCTTTTTCCTTCACTAGGATTTTTTCCCACGTAGTTTTTCCTAGTGAGGTTTTAATGAGACACATTATCTTTTAATGAACATCCAAGGGGGAGTGTTATAAATATATTATATTATGGATGTTCATTTAGTACTCCGTTGTAAATAATCTTCCTGAAGAAGCTTATCCATATGAGACTCCACCGTAAATATGTTTATCCATTTAGTACTCTATTGGAAATAACCTTCCTGAAGAAGCTTATCACTTCGGTACCCGGTTATGGATAAACATTAACCTAGGTAAAAGATTATCCATACCGGGTATAATAAGCTTATCCATTCAATACTCCGTTATGGATAAACATATTTACGGTGGAGTCACAGATTCTTTCTCTTTACTAGAGCCAAGAGTTTACATAGGAGTTACACAAAACAAAGGAAACAAGTTGACTACTTATAAATTACCTGACTTTGGCTTAATTCCTGAAAATGGAAAGAAATAGGCATAGCCATCGTTTTCCTTGCGTGACGCAGTTGATTTCTTTCTGTGACAAGTTGATGGATTTTGAATATTGATGTATATTAATTGAGTATATATGTTTTAAAATGTACATCTACGTCTATCTTCACTTCTTTTACACATATTTAGGAACTTTGACCCTGAAATATTGGGTTCCGCCGAATTCACGAAGTTATAGTTGGATCAGCATAGATCAGCATTTTCACTAATTTATATTCATAAATTTGAGATCCTTTCAATGATAGCCAGGTTTCACTTTTATTCATAAATCTAGACTCTAGTTGGAGTCTGATATCTAGCTCCACTTTCCAATTCTGTACTAAACTCTGAAACCTTCAATTGGTACTTCACCCAAGCAAGTCCTCGTACCTGATGGATTATTATATGTGTGGGAAGCAATTCCAATATCAAAATTACATATGATTTAGACAACTAGCATAAACGAGATATTAAGGATTACCTCTTGAAGCATGAACAAAGCTTCTCTATCTCATGAGCCTCCAATTCCACAATAACTTAATGAAATCACCGTTATCAGCACGATCATAATTCCCGAACGTTCCACGGTCTTCTACTGTGTTACCCAAATAATATCCGGAAATAGTAATTTCGTGTGAGCGAAATTTCTAGGAAAATTAGGCTGAAATTTTCGGCCACCTTCTTGTACTCTCTCTAGGTGGAAAACCTTATGTATTTATATCACAAGTTTTAATAGTTAAAACCCTTTTCCAAAACCTGTTGGGTTTTCTTTTCCACCAGAAAAAAGGGATTCCTTTATTTCCTATTATTTAGGCACAGTAGGGACCACATAATTTATTTAGTAAGGCTCCAATTATGGAATTAATTTCTAATTTTCGAAATTAATGTCTACCATAATTAATTACGAATTATTCCACTAAAAATCCATAACTGCACTTCTTATTCAATTTCGAAATTCATCCATTAAATCTTATTTAACTCCCCATGTTAAGATTCAGATACTAATCAATTAAATTAAATTACTGACGATTTAATTTATTGATTATTTCCGTTAGACTTTCACTTAACTTATTTCATGTGTCGGATATAAAATCCACCGACTGAGTTTACACATGAAAACTTATAAACTTTCATAAAGGTATATTATCAATCTCTAAACCGAGACATGGATTCCATCAACTAACTATTACTTCGCCAATGTACATTATTATATCTAATTTACCAGGCATATTGACACACGAAAGAATCTCGCCTTTTAATAAATCAAAATAATAATAATAAGAATCTCATCTTTTAATAAATCAAAATAATAATAATGTACACAACTAATAATAATTATATCAAGATTAAGAGTATAAGTACATTTAATGGCTAGAGAGTTTATTTTATTAAGTCAGTATAAAATATTTATCTCTACTTGGTCCGCTCAATACATACAAAATATACTAGCACAAGAAGTTGGAATTAAATCATTCCCATAATCAAGATAAATTATATTTAATCTTGTGCTACAATCATTCCTGATGGTTTGTCCAATTCCATCATTAGATTGTGAACTCAAACTTTATACTTATAAGAACCGATGATTTAATCTTTCGTGTATAAGCTAAACTCTATACACTAAATCATCTACTATATAAGCAAAGGACACAGACTAATATATGATCTATTTAAAACTTTATTAAAACTGAATAAATAATTGTTTCATAATAAATACTATATCTAAACCAAACCCATGGTTAATACTCCCTCCGTTTCAATTTATGTGAACATGTTTGACTGGGCACAGAGTTTAAGAAAAAATGAAGACTTTTGGAATTTGTAGTCCTAAACAAGTTAAAAAGGGCCCCAGAGTATTTGTGTGGTTATAAAAGCTTCTCATTAAGGGTAGAATTATAAGTTTAAGCTAAATTGTTTCCAAATTTAGAAAGGGGTCATTCTTTTTGGAACGGACCAAAAAGAAAATAGGTTCACATAAACTGGAATGGAGGAAGTAGTATATATCCCAACAATCTCCCACTTAGACTTTTAATTATGACAATTATTAGAATATACTATATCTCAATGCATGGTTAATAGTATATACCCCAATAATCTCCCACTTAGACTCATAACCATGCATCTACAACTTTCTTAGACATTCTTTTACATGACTATTAAAAGTCTTCACCAAATAAGGTTTTGTTAAAGAATCTTGCCAAGTTATATCTGATACAATATTTGTCCAGTAATGTTTTGTCGTAACTATCTAGTTTGGTATTAATCTCTTCAGGGATCCTATTACTGAAACTATCCTAAGAGTGTGCACCGAACTAAGATTTTCTTTAGCATTCTCCCACTACGACGAAGTACTACTAATATTACCTTCATTACCTTACGACATTGAAATATTAGTGACTTCTACTCTAGTGTTCGTTGTTCAAACATCATTCCCACTCGATAAAGGCATATCATGTCTATTAACGTTCTCCCACTACTTAAATGTAATGGAACGTCAATTCTGACGTGTGGGTTTTGATGTTCTTGAGCATCTAGTTATTTCTTTGCCCAGTTCCTGTAAAAATAGTTTACTTCTAGGAACATGTTTTATTAAATAGTCCTTATCTAGAAAAATGCATTTGTTTTAACAATTACCTTATTTTCTTTAGGACAATAAAATAAAACTCTATTCGTTTTCTTGGATATTCAATAAACAAGCACCTATCCATTCTTAGTTCCAACTTACATATCTGCTTTCCCTTTCAGCATATAGGCGAGACAATCTTATATCTGAACATGCTACAGACTGAGCTTACATTCAGTCCACTGTTCTATAAATGTCCCAGGTACTAATTTAGAAGGAACTAAATTCAGAATGTAATTTGCAGTTTCCAAGAAATATTCCAAAAACAAATAAGGCAAATCTGAATAACACGTCATTAATCTATCCATGTCCAAAAGAGACTTATTTCTTCTTTCTACTACACTACTCTATTATGGAGTTTACGGTGTAGTCAGTTGAAATGTAATCCTTTATTCTGATAAGTAACAAAATAACTCTTTAGATAGGTGCTCGCCACTACAATCAAATTGTCGTAACTTAATATGTTTTCTTGGTGCTTCTCCGTTTCAAGTCTTAAAAGCCTTGAATTACTTAATTCATTAAGAGTTACAGTGCATGAAATAAATATATTAATATTTTGAGTAATCATTTATGAACGTCACAAAAATACTCAAAACTATCTCTTACCCGTATGTTCATTTAACCATACAAATCAGAAGGGACTTATTCTAACTTATCACTAGCTTTATTTCCTTTTGAAGGGAAACAACTTTTAGTCAAATTTTCTTCCAAATAAGATATACAAGTTGATAGTGCCTCTACTTTCAATGAACCTTAAGGTCAATCCTTGACCAACTTGAAATCCTATCCAGATCAATATGACTTAGACAAAAGTACACAGATAAGTTTTACTCAATTTTGAAGAACATATTCTCTTATGAGGTAGACTAATATTGTTCTGTTCATGAGAGACATCAATATACAATAACAAGGTCATTCATTCATGTACCACAAGAGATAAAATGTTTATCAAGCTCAATAACTGAAGAGTTATTCGAAAAATAAAACAAATATCCATCTCTTATTTTGCCCAGAAATTGGAATTAAATTCCTTCTAACAAAAAGTACATACATTGCATCCTTTAAATTAATGTATTATCACTAAAAGAAAATTTTAACTAGTAATATAACAAATTGCATAAAGTCATTGTGGAGTTGAGATAAAAATATTAATAAATCATAATAAGTCAAAACACTGAATAGTAAAATTCAGACTGCAATCAATATTTATATACATACATGCATCTCGAATAATAAATTTCGATGAGAAAAGAATCATTCATGCAAAGTATATTATATAATGCAAGAATTATACAATCCAAAAATAAATAGAACCAACTCAGATGGAGAGTATACTATTAATTTGAGTCAATTGTATATAACCTTTTAGCACGAAAATTTTAAACACTTTACACATATATGTCATGCATTTTGAATAGCAATTTCGATGGGAAAAGAACTACTCATGCAACATACATATGTAATGCCAGATTATTCACTCCAATAATTAAAATAGACCCAACTCAGATGGAGATTATACTGTTAATTTAAGTCAAGTGAACATCATAATTAATAGCTCTAGTTCTATTGATCCAAAATGTATACTCAGATGGAGAGTAAGTACACGATATCAATTACTAGTATTTCATCTAGTGAGCTTACAATAAATTTATCCGATATGGAGGAATACCTAAAGTCAACGCATAAATTAATTACTCACTTGAAATTAATAGTAGAAGACCATAGAAATATATGTCACACCTCCTTTTTTCCTATACCCCCGGAAGGGGTATATAAGGGAGTTTTCCAATTAAAGGACAATCGAAACGGGATTCATTTATTTAGAATTTTAGAGTCGCCACTTGGGATAATTTATGGTGTCCCAAGTCACCGGTTCAAATCCCGAATCGAGGAAAAGATTGACTCTGTTTTACAGTCCGCGAACATAGAAATCCGGGTAAGGAATTCCATTAACTCGGGAGAAGGTGTTAGGCATTCCCGAGTTCCGTGGTTCTAGCACGGTCGTTCAACTGTTATAATTGGCATATTATCTAATTTTAGTACGTATTTACACCTATGTGCAAATTTTAACTTAAACCACTTTTATTCAATTTTTTTAAAAAAGAAAGAAAGTTGCAATGTTATTAAAATAAGTCTTGAACCACGTCACATAAATGCATCCGTGGTTTTTGGACATACTTTAACATCGTTGGGATTTGGATTTGGGTCACATAAATGTGCACCCGAGTTTAGGGAGGTAATGTTATTAAAATACACGCCTAAAGAGACTAACGTGTTATGATTTTGGGGCAGGCCGTGAAATTCGCTAAACGGCTTGTCCCGAAATCTAAGTATTTTAATATACAATTATCGAGGGCCCCACAATTTACGTGTTTTGTTTTGCGAGGCTCGTCTCATTTTATTTTAGAAGGCAAACCTAAAGTGACTATGGTTTTGTATCTTCATTTGTCTCTAAAAATAAAACAAAAGGCCCTAGTTAGTTATCAATATTTTTATCTAAGAGAGGGGTGGCATTAATTGAATTCAGGCAGTTTGGACTTCAGTATAGGCCCACGGAATTTCAAACTAGCCAACCGTGATTCTTGGCCCTAGCTTGGCATGGATTGCATCACAACTGGGCCATAGCAAGAGTTTCATTCACAAAAAATATAATTAAAAGAAGGAGGAAATCAATTCATTTTAGCCATGTTAAAGCTTAGGAATGGATCTAAATGGCTACATCAGCTGATTCAACGGATGATTTTGTTTCGTTTCTTTTATCAAGGACAAAGAATGGACACAAGTGTTCTATGTGCAATTTTGTTTTAAACCACAAGTGTTCTCATTTATGCTGAGTTTCAACATGATTTGTTAATAGTACTAATACTACTTCAATTTCTCCCTAATTACCAACACGAACACATAAGTCCAAATGAGAGTCCAGTAGTCCAAATTTACAGTCCAGAATCAGTCTAAGTTATACAATCCAATCTTCAGCTTAGTTATACAATGTAAAATCTAAAGTAAGTCTAAGCAAATACAAATCAACTATTATATATTTTTGGCATAACAACTTGGACCCACACATGTTAAGAGGTGAATATGCAATCATTTCATTTCAGCATTTTCGAACCAAAAGAGCTACATCAACTCAAACTGAGAATGTGTACCTGAAAGCAGAAAGGAATAGGAAGAAGGAGAGGTTAGCAACAGCAGCACACAGTGGATCATAGCAACCAAGTATTTGAGTTCAAACAACACCAATCAACCCAGCACAACAACAACACGCTCAACTGATCCTAGAATGTCTCGACTGAAACCAAAAGTCTACTGAAAAACCAAGCAGAAAACACTACTGACTCCAGTAGCTAGCAATCTGAAAGCTCTCAAAAAAGGACTCTTAAAATTGATATCTCAAACTCTCTGTATGTTTCAAATTAGAACTGAATGCCCTCAAAGTTTTCAAAATGCTCCCTAAGAACTGAAATCCTAGAAAAGCTCTCCAAAACTTTCTCAAACTGATTTCCAGTCTTTAAACTCTCTCCAATACTGAATGCCTTAAAAGCTCTATATCTCTCTAAAACTGATTCAAAAAGGAAGACTCCCTCAAAGACTGAAAAAAAAGGACCCTTAACTCTGTCCAAAATCCCCCTCTTTATATGCAAACTACAACCCCTTTTACAGCTCTTAGGAGCACTTAGACCCATTAATTAAGCATTTTTGCCCATGATATTCTCTAGAACCCCACCCCTATATGTTTTGCTCTATTTTTGATTCACTTGTTCCCCACTAACCCTTGTCTTTTCTTTATTTAATTTAATGGTTATGGGTAGTACATACCTTAATTACATTACCATTAGGCCTCCCCATGCTATTATATTTTGTTCCCCACTACTACTAAACAAATACATTAGTTTAATATTACATTAGTACTTACTGGACAGAACACTTAAACTAACCATTTTAAACTCTTAAGTCCCAAATTATCCCCTGAAACCCCTGTGATTACTACCCATCATCTATAACCAATCCACCTAACAATTAACTAATTAACCACATAAAACTAACTCCTAATCAACACTATCACACCAAAACTGAATTTAAACCAATGATAGATTCATATCAGACCCTGAACATGACAACCTTAGGATTCAATTCATCAAACTTAGACCACAGTTTAAGCTTGAAACTCAAATTAAATGAATAGCATTAAAACAAAGATGTATGAACAGAAAGTATACTAACGATGAGCCCTGAAGCTGGGAATCTAAGGATCAGAAAATGAGTCAATCGACATCAAATAACTTGACGTGGACTACTAAACTACAAACATGAACGGACTAATCGACGAATATATTTAATCGACTCAACAATTTATAGCATATGCTAATCAACAGAAGAAAACTGGACCAAGAAAAAAAAGGTCCTAAAGAGGAGGAAGAACTACTTGACAAAATGATGAATTACAACGAAACCTAATTAGGCAAACAATAACAACAATAAAAAATAAAAAAAGAAAAGAGAAGAAATACCTCAGAATCTCAGACCAAACGAATTCGTCCTACTCGAAGCTTCAACTTGATTCTGAAGCCAAAATGGACCTTAATTAAGTGTTCTCGACTGAGAACACACGACTAAGGTCGATTACGACCTCAGTTTTCTACTGTGTATCGATCCCCTAGCTTGGTTCTTTTAGGGTTCGTCGAGTTGACTTCAAATTCGAAAGCATCCAGCTTGATTCGAATGATGGTGGTGCTAGATTAGGGACGAGGCGGGTCTAGTGGTCAAGGGGTGTGATTTTGGGGTCAAGTTGAGGCGGATGACGATGGTGAAGCTGGTTGTTTGGGACGGGGCTCACGAAGGGGGCGATGGGGATTCGTTTCAGGGGTCGTTTGGTGAGGGCGACGAGACTGGTCGTTTGGTGTTGCTGGTGAGGGGAGGGTTGTGTGAGGAAGATAAGAAGGGGGGCGGGTGTTTGGGTCTCCTAGGGTTTGAGAGGGATTGAAAAAATGAGGAAGAGATTGAAAGGGGGGGTCGTTTGGTATTGGGGCAGACCGAGTCGGGGTGGGTTTTTTGGGCCGGTTTGGGGAGTGTATTTTGGGTAGAAGGTTATTTTGGTTTGGGCATGTGGAAATTTGGCCTGGTCCGAATTTCTCTCCCTTTTTTCATTTTGTTTCTTTTTCTTCTTTTTCTTTTTATTTCCTAATTTTAAAACCAAAAAATCCTAGATTAAATTATAAAACCAAAATTATCTTAAAGATACTAATTAATTCTTAATAATAATTATCTCACATAATTAAATAAAAAGAAAAAAGAAAAATCACACAATTTGACATTAAACACTGAAATTCGAAGTACATTATTTTTGTGATTTTTCATTTTGTAAAATACCTAATTATTAATTAATTCCAAAAATATAAAAATCAAATCTTAAATGCAAATGCTATATTTTTATATTTTTAATGCATTAATAAAATTAAACATGCACACAAATATATGCAAACAATCAGGGAAATCACACAATAATTCCTGAAAAATAACACATAATTAAAGAAAAGACCTAATTTTGGGAATTCTTTTGGAGTAATTCGTATGAGGCAAAAATCACGTGTTCACAGCTGCCCCTCTTTGTCCGGAAACATGAAGAGTTTTCGTGCAAAGATAAAGTGAGCGGATACGAGCGATTTTCGCCTGCTTGAATACTCCGTGGGGAAGCATTTTGAAAGATTTGACCGAACCTCTGCTTCAAAGGTTTCCTACATATCCTTGGCTATAAAGGAATCAGGTCAATGTAGTTCGGGAAGTTTTGGTAGCTGGGACTACCATGAAGCTGCGGTTTTGCTGTTACTGCTGCTGCTGATACTGCCTACTAACCTCCTTATTACACCATGACAAAAATGAATAAGCTAGACTAAGCTATAATCTATGCTTTATAAAGATTTATTTCCAAACTTGATCTTGTGACTGATGTTGCCTTGTTGATTTGTGTTTCCTCCGCTGTTTCTTTACTTCTGGCTCGACTTGTGGTCTTCCTTCTGATTTCTGCTGGGGATTTTTGTTGTAACCCTCCGCTTTACTGACTTCAAACTTCAATGTATTCCTCTGTTGTATGGGCGGGCTACCAACTTCTAAACTTGAAATGTAAAGACTGAAATGTATTCCTCTGTTCTCCAAGCGGGTACCTGATAGCTAGACTTGAAATGTATTCCCTGCTCTCCAGGCGGGCTCATGACTGCTAACTTGAAATGTATTCCATGCTCTTCAGGCGGGCTCTTGAATTCAACCAAAATAGACGAAAACAAAGGAAATTTTTCTGTCCCAGTTTGGGTATCTGGGAACATATGTAAGTGTAAAACGAATCATATTACTAAATATCAATAAGAACTTGAAAACTAAAACTTTAATTATACTTCCTTGTTCTCCAGGCGGGCTCCTGACTGCTGAACTTGAATGTATTCCCTGCTCTCCAGGCGGGCTCCTGACTGCTAACTTGAAATGTATTCCCTGCTCTCCAAGCGGGCTCCTGACTGCTGATTTGAAATGTATTCCCTGCTTTCCAGGCGGACTCCTGACTGCTGAACTTGAATGTATTACCTACTCTCCAGGTGGGCTCCTGACTGCTGCGCTTGAAAGTATTCCCTGCTCTCCAGGCGGGCTCCTGACTTCAATGAAACAGATAAAACAAAGAAAACTTTCTGCCCCAGTTTGGAGGTTGGGCACATATGTGAGTATTAAACTGAATCATATTATCAAATATTTTTCTGCCCCAGTTTGGGTATCTGGGAACATATGTAAGTGTAAAACGAATCATATTACTAAATATCAATAAGAACTTGAAAACTAAAACTTGAATTGTACTTCCTTGTTCTCCAGGAGGGCTCCTGACTGCTGAACTTGAATGTATTCCCTGCTCTCCAGGCGGGCTCCTGACTGCTATCTTGAAATGTATTCCCTGCTCTCCAGGCGGGCTCCTGATTGCTGACTTGAAATGTATTCTTTGCTTTCCAGGCGGGCTCCTGACTGCTGAACTTGAATGTATTACCTGCTCTCCAGGTGGGCTCCTGACTGTTGCACTTGAAAGTATTCCCTGCTCTCCAGGCGGGCTCCTGACTTCAATGAAACAGATAAAACAAAGAAAACTTTCTACCCCAGTTTGGAGGTTGGGCGCATATGTGAGCGTTAAACTGAATCATATTACCAAATATTACTAAGAATTCGAAAGCTAGGTCCCATTATCCGGGGGGGGTCCTGACAATTCTTATCTAAACGACAATTTTAAATCTAAGTTATATCTTCTAAAGGTGTGACTTCCGCTAAATTTTGTTATCTAAGAGGGTCTTAAAGTTACATCCCATTATCCAGGAGGGTCCTGAAAACTCCTAATTACATCCTATCTTAAACATACAAACTTTGAAACCAACTTATATTCCCTGGGGTATATTTATGCTACTTATGATTGTTTTGATTTTTTAAACTAGGTCCCATTTTACAGAGGGTCCTGAAAGTTTTCGACTAAATTTGGAAAAGGCGGAAAAAGATGGCGTTTCTGCTTGGGAAAAATGTTGAGGAAACAGAAAATCATAATCATTAGTCTGGGAAAGAAGAGAAGTCAGAATCTTTGTTCTCACGGGGTAATGTCCAAAGTGTATCTCAAACATACAAACTTCAAAGTTCCACTTATAATCTTCTAGGGTGCACTCATGCCAAATTCCGCTACTCATGATTATTTTGAATTTTAAACTAAGTCCTATTTTTCAGGAGGGTCCTGAGAATTTCCACGATCAATTCTGCCTAGTACTTACTCTTCCTACGGATGATTTCCCGAAATAAATGCCATTTTTCCCCTATTTCAAATCAAAGAAAATTTCGTCATTTTAAAACGTGGTGGTTCATCGTGGCATTCCTGCTAGAGGTGGTTTTCTCTTTGCCATTCTTTGCTACGTCCAACTGTTTCGGACTGATCAAAAAGATCGTTTTGACCTCCTGACTGATCCTTAACTGCAAGATCCCCAACTGCTATTCTCCCCTCCTGACCTTTCTGCCTGAAACCGTACCTCTCCCGCGACATTACTGAACCATTCCACAGTTTTAGCTTTTGCTTACACCATAGGTCCCATTTTTCATCATATTATTTTTTTGCATGTTCCATCTGCATTTTGCTTTGTGCAATTCCGAAACTGGTAGTAAGCTTTGAAATTCCTTCTTACAAGGCTAAACTTGGTAGAGCTTTTAGAGAAGTAAAATTAACAGCAATGAAATGCAAGGATTTTAAGAATAAAGAAAAGAATTCAAATTTGGATGACTGTTGGAGATAGGAAAAGGGACTTATCTGAGCAGAATCACCGGCACCAATGATCATGGTATGCATTTGGATCAATCAGCCCATTCTATTTAACCAATCTCCTCTCCAATTGTTTTACTTTGTTCTCCAAGATTTCCACAACCCAATTCTACTTTCCGCCAACTTACGAACCTCGTTCGACTTGCCGTGCCCTGAAGGGTTTTCGCCGACAAACCTCTCTCAATTGTCGACTCCTCAATTACTTGTCACCTGATGGTGCCCGTGAAGGTTTTCACCAATAAGACTCTCTCATTTTTATTTTCTCTCAGCTTTCGTCGCCTAATGGTGCCCATGAGGGTTTTCACCAATAAGACTCTCATTTTTTGATTTTTCTTACTTAAACTGGAGTGTTGCCCCTGATACGAATTCTCTGTACATTGCTCGACTTGGCATCTCTCAAAGACTGATCGGAAGGTCTTTCTTTGGACCGTAATGTGGGCTTTTTGATGGGGTTAGAAAGAAAGTGTATCAAAGGCTCAAAGCAATTTTGACACGGGTTTTAAAATTACAACTCTTGGAATCACATTTCTTATTACAAGTACAACTTCTGCCCCAGTTTCTTGCTTGGGGATCTTTTGATATTTTATTTTACTATGACCGAGCCGGGAAGCTGCCTACGTATTCTTAACAGGAATCAGGTCAAACGTAGTTCACACATGAATTTCCTTGTTGTTATACTTTCTACTTCTTTTCTTTTCTCTTTTTCTTTTCTTTCTTTTCTCTCTTTCTCGTTATTG